>NC_137829.1:55045871-55647555 GCF_963921795.1 Nannobrachium achirus | reverse complement strand
AACCCAATGATTTTTCTTGGTAGATCAAGCCTTGTATGTATTCTTGCAATTTGGAACTATTATTCCCCTCACCTGCTGAACAAGAGGGTACCCCATCGGGCTCTTCATAAGGGTCTGGAGCTGGTCCCTGGGATGGCTGGGCTGGAAAATGAAAAAAAAAAATTAAATACATAAATAATGGTAACCTAGTTGTTAGGCAAAAGAAGGTTCCAGGGTATTTGTTCTATGTTAAATAGTCACAGACGATTTCCTATCAAGTACCATGTTAAAATGCAATTTGCCTAGATTTGTTCCTGCCCCTGACAGAAGTCTTCTTAAAACCGGAACAGGAATTGAACCTACCTTCTGGGATCGGGGGGGCCAGAAGCTGGGTGCCATGGCATTGGTCCGACGGTTCTAAATTCCGAAGGTTCTATATTCCGAAAATGGGCTCCGTGGGCCCAGGGTTCGTTGTTCCGACAGCCCATTGGTCCGAACATTGAATTCCATTGCTCTGAAGGTTCTTTGTTCCGAAATCACCGGGGTTTCATTGGGCCAGCGATGTCAATCGGCGCTCTCCCATGGTGCCGGTGCCGCCGAAATGAGCACACAAAAAAAGAACCTCGGCAGTCACAATGACTGAAAGCGCTTTACCCTGTTTTAATCCATCCGATCCGATCGTGGGTATTGCGCCTTCGCCTCTGTTGCGCGGCACGCCTCGATCAGCCGATGCGCAAAATAAAAGAAAAAATATCTGTTAAGTGGTCGACTCGACTCTCCTTAGCCCATAATGACCGCTATTGTGGTGATATCGCCAACATTCCCACTGGGCACGACTCTCTATGCATACAATAGACATGGCAAGGTTCACAAGTTGACGCATTTGGAGCTGAATTATCAGTTAATATGCAGCTATTTGTTTAAAAAATGACATAATGCGACATAGCTCTCGATCATATGGTCCCCATTTTCTAAGGGTTTCATTTTATTTTGACAATTGCTTTGCCAATGTAAAGTATATGTTTTCTCATACCCAATAACGCTCCTTTGAATACCCCCTTCTGTTTGACGTTTCTTTAAGCGTGGCTGTGGTTCGCTATTAAAGGCTTAAAGGCTTCGGGTTTCATGCAAACTCCAAATAATGTAATGGCCCATTGACCACGCACAGTGTCCTTGCTTTGATTTTAAATAAAACACGTTTCTACTTTACACTGAGCTACCTTGTATCCTTTAAAAGATCTCCTTATTATTTCACTCTTTTGAAACGCACAGCACCGTAAATTAACTTGGAACCTTTGTCCTGTAACTAGCAGCGCTTTTTCATCTTATCACATAACGTAGTCTTACCATCTGATGAGGCTGAAGTATATATACTTATATATTATTCGCCCCCCTCTATTGATGCACCTTCTCCTTATTGGTACTGTACTGCTCTTGTCTTTGTTTTGTTTTGTTTTTTTCCCTCTTATCTATCTTTCTTACGTCTCTGTAACTTTGTAAATAACTGTATACTGCTGTGCTACTACTGGACAACTAAATTTCCCCCTTGGGATAATAAAGGTATCTATCTATCTATCTAAGTGGCCTATATGGATGAAATCTAGGCCTATAGTGTCTCCATATTAGCCAGTAAAGGTGAGTGAGCAATTGTTCAGTATAAGAGTTTATATGATAAATGTATATATTCAATAATATAGCCTATATTTATTAGCCCCTGGTTGCGAGGTTGAATCTCATAATTTAACCTCCCCTTTATACTGCCCATTTATAACGCGCAGTGGATCCATCGCGCACTCAGGCCACTATTATAATCTATATGCTGCAGATTGAATAATCATGGTTATATAAAGTGACAACGTACTTTGTCAAACCTATTATTAACCAAATGTTTTATTATACGTTTTATAGATCAGGATATAGAATGTAGGCCTATATAATACAATGTCTATATTATGAATAGCATCTTCAGGGGACGCCTCGCTGCCAGCTTGGGCACAGAATTTGGAAAGCTCCCTCATACACAGAAAAAACGTGTGATATGTTAATAAAATATGTATAGGCCTATAGGATATGCACATCCGTTTCTTGTTAGGCGGATTTGTGGACTAAATCTGCAGCATTTAGATTATAATAGTAGCCTGAGTTGGAAACATGCACGCATAGATAAAAACTAGTCGTATTTTGACATCCTTGCATTAGGCCCTGTGACTTGAGCAGAGAGAAATACCATACAAATCTTTCGCAGAAGGCGCAACAAGTCTCACGTGACCTATAGTCCTATCATGTCATCACTCCTCAAAATGGGCAGATCTACAAGCTAACAACGGGTCATGTAGGCCTACGCACTGCCTTGACAACTTGTAGATCAGCTTATTTTGGCAAGCAAGTCTCTCATGCGATGGATCCACTGCGCGTTAGACTGGCCACATTCTCAAAATATAATTCAGTTTAGTCGTGCGAATGGGAGGTGGTGAAGTTGCCACATTCTTGCATATTTAATTGATACGTTTGCGCTCACACACATTGTCATACGAATCACTGGAATCACTGAGTCCACGTCTGTCCACGGGACATGTATGTATCCAAGCTGCATAATAATGCCTCCTCCATCTCCCTGTGTTTATTAATTCTTCAAGTTCAACTCACAATGTAACCGCAGGAGTCAGGACCCCCGTAAATATTTACCTGCGGTCGACGGTCGTATAAACGGGCGATCAAAAAATAAAACCATGCGGCGGCGGGAGAGACTCGCAAAATCTATCAGCAATTAACCAGACAGCAAATAGGCCTACTTTAGCAAGATATGAATATCTACGAAGAGGACAACGTCAACGTCTCTCTCTCTCTCTCTCTCTCTCTCTCTCTCTCTCTCTCTCTCTCTCTCTCTCTCTCTCTCTCTCTCTCTCTCTCTCTCGTCTTGCCCTCCGCTGGCTCCCTCTCTGCGCTCCGCTCCGCGTAAAGCGTCTCCATTTGGACATGATTTGGCACTGCGAGCAAGAGAGAGAGAGAGAGAGAGAGAGAGAGAGAGAAAGAGAGAGAGAGAGCCTATATATGATATAGGTCTACAAGTGTCTCCAGTGGCACTTTCCTTTCATCTAACTGTGAGCAACTCCTCACAAATAATACACTATGTATGTGCGATCGAGGGAGCGGTGATCAGAAATGAAATCAATGAGGGGAGGAGGCAGCCAGAATGGTCAGAAATTTAATGAGAGCGGACGGTCTGGAGGGGGATTTAACCTTTTATAAATAACTATGGATTTAACCCGCACATGGCTCTATATATTGCCTGTATTTGAGATAGCCTACGGATGTGTCTTCACACATGTCCAAACGTTGTGTATTTTCCGACAATACGTTAGAGGATTCGTTTTAATAGCAATAAAACGTGCCCGTGTGAATGCCGCCATAAATGGGCAGTATAAATAAGAGGTTAAATTATGAGATTCAACCTCGCAACCAGGGGCTAATAAATATATATTATTAAATATATAAATGATATCATATAAACCCTTATACTGAACAACTGCTCACTCACCTTTACTGGCTAATATGGAGACACTATAGGCCTAGATTTCATCCATAGGCCACTTCAGCCTCATCAGATGGTAAGACTACGTTATGTGATAAGATGAAAAAGCGCTGCTAGTTACAGGACAAAGGTTCCAAGTTAATTTACGGTGCTGTGCGTTTCAAAAGAGTGAAATAATAAGAAGGAGATATTTTAAAGGATCCAAGGTAGCTCAGACTCAGTGTAAAGTAGAAACGTGTTTTATTTAAAATCAAAGCAAGGACACTGTGCGTGGTCAATGGGCCATTACATTATTTGGAGTTTGCATGAAACCCGAAGCCTTTAGTTTAAGCCTTTATAGCGAACCACAGCCACGCTTAAAGAAACGTCAAACAGAAGGGGGTTTATTGGGCATGAGAAAACATACATTGGTAAAGCATATGAGAACTATGTCACATTGTGTCATTTTTTGAAACAAATAGTTGCATATTAACTGATAATTCAGCTCCAAATGCGTCAACTTATGAACCTTGTCATGTCTATACTAGGCTATATATGCATAGAGTCGTGCCCAGTGGGAATTTTGGCGATATCGCCACAATAACGGTCATTATGGGCTACCACTTATAGATATTTTTTCTTTTATTTTGCGCATCGGCTGATCGAGGCGTGCCGCGCAACAGAGGCGAAGGCACAATACCCACGATCAGATCGGATGGATTAAAACAGGGTAAAGCGCTTTCAGTCATTGCGAGACTGACTGCCAAGGTTATTTTTTTTCTTTTTTTTTTTTTTCTTGCTCATTTTGGCACCATGGAGAGCGCCCTTTGACATCGTTGGCCCAATGAAACCCCGGTGATTTCGGAATTGAGAACCTTCGGAACAATGGGATTCAGTTTTCGGAGTAAAGAGCCCATTTTCGGAATATAGAACCTTCGGAAGTGAGAACCTTCCGACCAATGGACCTTCGGAATTGAGAACCGACCTGTTGAGAGAAAAATAATTAACTTAGTTGTTAAGCAACAGACAAGTCTTCATAAAATTGGAACGGAAATTGAACCTACCGGCATCTTGGTGATTGACATCTTGGTCAAGACCTGTTGACACAAAAACTATTAACTTAGATGTTACGCAACAGACAAGTCTTCATAAAATTGGAACTGAAATCGAACCTACCTCCTGGGAGCAGGTCGACCTGAGGTGCTGGACCTGTTTGAAAAAACAAAACAAAACAATTAATTTAGATTATACGCAACAGAAAAGTCTTCATAAAACTGGAACGGGAATTGAACCTACCTCCGTGGGGCTGGAGGGCCCGGGGAGCAGGAGGCAGGGGGTTAGGCAAGGGGTTTGGCCGTGGAGGAACTGGAGCTGAAACTAAAATTATTAACCTAGTTGTTATGGTATACACATTCTGATACATCCTCGAATGATGATTCCGATTAGAAAAAAATATCATGGAGAAAGAAATCACCAAACCCTTAACAGACACCCCATCCCAAAACCCACCAAAGACCCTGAACAATGACAAAAAAATTATCCCATACTTACAATTGGAACGGCAGTTCAACCTACCTCCTTCCACAAGGTCCAGCTCGCTGACCATCGCCACGCCGGAGGCTCTTAGATTAGCCAGCTTCCCCAGCGTTAATTGCCGTTTGGCGGTGATGAACAATCTTCGGTTGTCTGTCTCCTGTTGAAGAGTACAGTCTGGTTAACCACACAATTTTGGTCCAGTGAGATCCAGTCAACATACACTCTAATTTGACCAAATCTTTAATAAGTAGCAAGCAAAAAAAAAGAACTTACACCGATAGGTAGGTCATGCTTGTCTCTAAAGTGCTTGTCCAGCCTTGTGTTATTTTCCTTTCCACATAACACACAATCGAGGGTGTCCCCGTCGTGGATTCTAACAAGTGAAGACAAGGTAAGCAACATCAGTTTTGAAAGTGTCTGCTTATTGCACCATTACAGAATAATCATGGTCTCATTAATGGGATCGACTTTACCTGCCATTGGCATAATCTTGAATAAGATTTCTCTCGACATCGTTTTCCACCTTGTGTTTTTTCACCAGGTGGGTTTTTATAAAACACTCCCCTTGGCGACAGCCGACCATGGGACAGGCGACTACGGTAGCGTGCACTTTACTCGGTCTCTAGATGAGTCAAAAAAGGTGATTGTCAGTAATTGGGTCACATAGCAATTTTAATTAGAAGGAAGTTGGGTCTAAAGCCAAACTTCATGACAAGCTGTAAGAAAAGAAACCTGCTGTTTTGCGTAAGTTGTTCTGTTTGGATTTGATCAAGTAACTGAATAATACCCAATAAAAATCTCATATTATAACAAAAAATTAACAAACCAATCATATTATCCTAACATGTGGGAAGATCCGATCAGCGCTGGGCAGAATAAGTTTAGCAGGGTTAGGGGTTTTGCAGAATTTTGGGCCATTGAACAATAGAGCTTGATATTACATCAGGCCTGACCAAAGTACCGTTTTGGTTAGGGGGCTAACTTGTAATTGGGTTAAAGAGCAAGGAAGTTTGATAAATAGTTGTGAAAGCAAGCAACAACCAGCCAAAACACCCAAACAATATAGCCCAACCTGACAAGTTAACATAAAATAATACAGAAAAAAATGATATGTAGGGTTAGGTATTAACGCAACCAAATAATAAAATAATTACTCTGATTGAAATTAAAACAAACTTGAATCCATAAATACAATTGTTTTACTAAAAGTTTAACCCTGGATGATATGTAGGGTTAGGTATTAGATGGAAAATGAATGGACTTGATAGACAATTGGTTAAACCGGAATCCTATCAAACGGCTTCAATATTCACCCAAAAACTGATATTTTATCCCGTAGCCAAATCATACAATAATGACTCTGATTGAAATTAAAACAAATTTGAGTCCATAAATACAATTGTTTCACATACAATTCAAACCCAAGGTGTTTTGAATACAATGCAAGTCAAAGATATAGCAAAGAAAGCTTGAATCGATAAAAACAATTGATTTACTAAAAACCTAACCTTAGATAATATGTATTCAATGCAAAACATCTGGGCTAATTCGATAAACCTATAATATTACTCACAGGCATTTTGGTGCAACCTTCCTTCTCTCTTTCCTCACTCTCTGTTTGGTGCAACCTTCCTTCTCTCTTTCCTCACTCTCTGTCTCTCAAACAACACCAGGTGAGTTAAGTTTGCACATAACGAGCCAACCAAGAAACCTAACCCCTAAAGGGAGGAGCTTGGTAATTTGTAGGGTTAGGTATCAGATGGAAAATGCAGGGACTTGATAGAGGATTGGTTAAACCGGAATCCTATCAAACGGCTTCAATATTCACCCAAAAACTGAAATATGATATTTTATCCCTAACCCAAATCATACAATAATGAATCTGATTGAAATTAATACAAACTTGAATCCATGAATACA
The DNA here is from genome assembly GCF_963921795.1 of Nannobrachium achirus. Taxonomy (NCBI): domain Eukaryota; kingdom Metazoa; phylum Chordata; class Actinopteri; order Myctophiformes; family Myctophidae; genus Nannobrachium; species Nannobrachium achirus. The sequence continues at coordinate 55,640,609 of NC_137829.1, read as the reverse complement.
ATTGTTTTACTAAAAGTTTAACCCTGGATAATCTGGCATCGAGCTATAACATCTAGGCTAATTTAATAAAAAAACACAACATCAACTCACAAACATATTGGTCAATATTCCTTTTCACTCTCTTTCCTCCCTCGCTGTCTCTCTCACAGAAAGGTTGGGTAAACTGAAAAACAAAGATATCCTTTCTCCTCTTATACCCTAACACAAGTTACCTCCCCTGGACCCAATATAAAGTTCCTAACACACCCTAACACAGCCTAACACGCCCTAACACATCCTGACTAAGGTTCACTTGACCAGTTAATATAAAATGATACAGTAAAAATTTGGATAATGACACATTATACTTATAAAACACACTGTAAAATACAAGTCAATCCCAAGTGTTTTGAAGACAATGCAAGTCTTTACATAACAAAGAAAGCTTGAATCGATAAAAACAATTGTTTTACTAAAAACCTAACCTTAGATAATATGTATTCAATGCATAACATCTGGGCTAATTCAATAAACCTATAATATTACTCACAGGCATTTCGGTGCAACCTTCCTTCTCTCTCCTTCCTCACTCTCTGTCTCTCAAACAACACCAGGTGAGTTAGGTTTGCAAATAACGAGCCAACCAAGAAACCTAACCCCTAAAGGGAGGAGCTATCTATACCGGAATCCTATCAAACGGCTTCAATATTCACCCAAAAACTGATATTTTATCCCGTAGCCAAATCATACAATAATGACTCTGATTGAAATTAAAACAAACTTGAATCCATAAATACAATTGTTTCACATACAATTCAATCCCAAGGTGTTTTGAATACAATGCAAGTCAAAGATATAGCAAAGAAAGCTTGAATCGATAAAAACAATTGATTTACTAAAAAACTAACCCTAGATAATATGTATTCAATGCAAAAAATCTGGGCTAATTCGATAAACCTATAATATTACTCACAGGCATTTTGGTGCAACCTTCCTTCTCTCTTTCCTCACTCTCTGTTTGGTGCAACCTTCCTTCTCTCTTTCCTCACTCTCTGTCTCTCAAACAACACCAGGTGAGTTAAGTTTGCACATAACGAGCCAACCAAGAAACCTAACCCCTAAAGGGAGGAGCTTGGTAATTTGTAGGGTTAGGTATTAAATTGAACAATAGAGCTTGATATTACATCAGGCCTGACCAAAGTACCGTTTTGGTTAGGGGCTAACTTGTAATTGGGTTAAAGAGCAAGGAAGTTTGATAAATAGTTGTGAAAGCAAGCAACAACCAGCCAAAACACCCAAACAATATAGCCCAACCTGACAAGTTAACATAAAATAATACAGAAAAAAATGATATGTAGGGTTAGGTATTAACGCAACCAAATAATAAAATAATTACTCTGATTGAAATTAAAACAAACTTGAATCCATAAATACAATTGTTTTACTAAAAGTTTAACCCTGGATGATATGTAGGGTTAGGTATTAGATGGAAAATGAATGGACTTGATAGACAATTGGTTAAACCGGAATCCTATCAAACGGCTTCAATATTCACCCAAAAACTAACATCTGGGCTAATTCAATAAACCTATAATATTACTCACAGGCATTTCGGTGCAACCTTCCTTCTCTCTCCTTCCTCACTCTCTGTCTCTCAAACAACACCAGGTGAGTTAGGTTTGCAAATAACGAGCCAACCAAGAAACCTAACCCCTAAAGGGAGGAGCTATCTATACCGGAATCCTATCAAACGGCTTCAATATTCACCCAAAAACTGATATTTTATCCCGTAGCCAAATCATACAATAATGACTCTGATTGAAATTAAAACAAACTTGAATCCATAAATACAATTGTTTCACATACAATTCAATCCCAAGGTGTTTTGAATACAATGCAAGTCAAAGATATAGCAAAGAAAGCTTGAATCGATAAAAACAATTGATTTACTAAAAACCTAACCCTAGATAATATGTATTCAATGCAAAAAATCTGGGCTAATTCGATAAACCTATAATATTACTCACAGGCATTTTGGTGCAACCTTCCTTCTCTCTTTCCTCACTCTCTGTTTGGTGCAACCTTCCTTCTCTCTTTCCTCACTCTCTGTCTCTCAAACAACACCAGGTGAGTTAAGTTTGCACATAACGAGCCAACCAAGAAACCTAACCCCTAAAGGGAGGAGCTTGGTAATTTGTAGGGTTAGGTATTAGATGAAAAATGCAGGGACTTGATAGAGGATTGGTTAAACCGGAATCCTATCAAACGGCTTCAATATTCACCCAAAAACTGAAATATAATATTTTATCCCTAACCCAAATCATACAATAATGACTCTGATTGAAATTAATACAAACTTGAATCCATAAATACAATTGTTTTACTAAAAGTTTAACCCTGGATAATCTGGCATCGAGCTATAACATCTAGGCTAATTTAATAAAAAAACACAACATCAACTCACAAACATATTGGTCAATATTCCTTTTCACTCTCTTTCCTCCCTCGCTATCTCTCTCACAGAAAGGTTGGGTAAACTGAAAACAAAAGATATCCTTTCTCCTCTTATACCCTAACACAAGTTACCTCCCCTAGACCCAATATAAAGTTCCTAACACACCCTAACACATCCTAACACTCCCTAACACATCCTGACTAAGGTTCACTTGACCAGTTAATATAAAATGATACAGTAAAAATGATGATAATGACACATTATACTTATAAAGCACACTGTAAAATACAAGTCAATCCCAAGTGTTTTGAAGACAATGCAAGTCAAAGACATAACAAAGAAAGCTTGAATCGATAAAAACAATTGTTTTACTAAAAACATAACCTTAGATAATATGTATTCAATGCATAACATCTGGGCTAATTCAATAAACCTATAATATTACTCACAGGCATTTCGGTGCAACCTTCCTTCTCTCTCCTTCCTCACTCCCTGTCTCTCAAACAACACCAGGTGAGTTCAGTTTGCAAATAACGAGCAAACCAAGAAACCTAACCCCTAAAGGGAGGAGCTATGTAATATGTAGGGTTAGGTATTAGATGGAAATTGGAGGGACTTGATAGAAAATCGGCTATACCGGACTCCTATCAAACGGCTTCAATATTCACCCAAAAACTGAAATATAATATTTTATCCCGAAACCAAATCATACAATAATGACTCTGATTGAAATTATTACAAACTTGAATCCATAAATACAATTGTTTTACTAAAAGTTTAACCCTGAATAAGCTGGCATCGAGCTATAACATCTAGGCTAATTTAATAAAAAAACACATCAACTCACAAGCATATTGGTGAATATTCCTTATCACTCTCTTTCCTCCAGTGGTGGACTGGGACTAAAATTCAGCCCTGGCATCTTGGCCAGACCAGCCCCCACAACTAGCGCGAGCGCAGATACTCTACCGACTCGTCAGGTGGAGGGCGGCACATTTAAATACATAAGCTCTTAATACCGCAACTTTTACATACAACATAAATGATAACTACACAATCCATAAATCGTATAAGTTAGTGTACAGTTCTCACCACCAACAAGGGCAGTATGAACATGATTACATGCCAAAATGTCAGAACTTTGGCTAGTTAGCTAATGAATGGAAACTAATAATTGATCTGAGAATTGGACAAACAAGTTGTATTTTATTGCTCAATATGCAGTAGGCTATTAGGCTGTAGGCCTATATATTATATACTAGAGCATAGCAAAACACCAAACTGAGAATGCATGCAGAACTATACCCAATATATATATACCCAACGGACAACAACAAACAATGCTTGCAGGGCAGAATTAGGACAATACCCACTCATTATCATTATAAAAGTAAAAAATAGAGCACTTAAATTCTATTATCACCTAAAAGAAAGCAACCCAGACACGCTCCATAGCATAGCCCTCAACCACAGTGAAAACATACAGGGTAACTACTCCTTTAACCTGTTAACAATCCTGTATAATTTGCAAAAAACGCCTATACACAGCGTACCCAAAGTAAATTGATTGTCGTTTTTAAACCATTTGGAGTAATGCATTGGGCATGGTCTCATTTTGAAGTTTTACCCAGAAATAAATAGTCACTCTGTGTGCAACTGACATCGAGTAATACAAGTTTTAACTTACTGGAATAGCAGGTTTTTAATCCTTGCCTAAATATTTTCAGTAAATAGATGCCTGCATAACACTGTTATTATCATATAGGAGCTGAAAAACACAATGTGGACACATTTTGAAGCCTTACCTAGCCCAATTTCAAAGGACATGATAAAACTACAAAATATGAATATTTTAAACTATGAATATTTTACACATGTTTTACTAAGTGTATGTTTATGCGTTTTCATTTGGAGACATTTGCATGATCATATAAAAAGGTCAAAAAAGGTCTAATAGACTGGATTTTTTTTATTTAAATTTTTTTATTATTTTGATATATTTATTATTATTATTATTTAATTTATTTATTTTAATGACAGCCCTAACACTCTTGGTCTGACGTTCGGCGCGCTGCTGCGCATTTACGCACGTCCAGTAGAGCTGTTACGCAGAGGTTTTTGGGTATGGATTTTATCATGTTTACCCTTCCTCTACACCAGTGGTTCTCAACCTTTTCTGGCCGTGACCCCCAAAATATTCATATTTGAACTGGGGACCCCCCACCATGACGAGCACTTGGAATTGTAGGAGTTGACATAACATTTAGTTTGACCCCATCTATTCCTTTGTGAAAATAGCCGATCTACATGCTCACAACGCCTCGCAACGCGAGGCGTTGTGAGCATGTAGATTGGCTATTTTCATAATTTCTGCCTCTAATATTTTACAATTTGACCAATGTTTGACCAGAGGTACTAAAGAGGTCTTTGACGTCCTTAAATTGTCACTTTAGAAATGTTCAGATACCCTGTATACACTTATACTGTATGTTGGTCTGTTTACTTTTGAGTGAGAAAACAATGTTAACATTTAGCTAAACTTCTGGGGACCCCCCAACATAATTTGGGGACCCCTCTGGGGGTCCCCCATGTATTCAGGGCTAACTCTAAACGTGAGTAGCAGCAGATTTATGAATATTTGTTTGTTTGTTTATGTCGGACTTCTGCGTTGTTTGCGGCGTGAGTTTCGGAGCTATAATCAAATGGTTTGCAGATTCGGAATCACAAGAATCTTTTAAAATGGCATACAGCTTGGCAATGCAAGTGAAACAGAGGCTTGGCTAAACGTGATTGTTTGTCAAAATACGGCCGGCGGGCCCAGACCTGTTAAGAGGTTAACACAAAGCAATCTGCTGGACATTATCCACATCCACTCTCAGGCTTACCATATCACCACCAATTCCTCCTCTTTGCGATAATGGCAAATGGCAACTGGTCAAAAGTGTAATGTAATCCTACTCCTCCTCCAGCATTTTTGTTTTCATTTGTTGTTAACTTTTTTTTCTCTCTCTCTCACAAAAACTCACAAACCACTGCATCCTCCTCCTCCAACTACTATCCTCCTGTCCTGTGTGCGTGCTGTTTGGAAGGTGGGAGGGCATGTGATCCATTCTAGCCACGTGATAGGGCCACTGGGATTACCGTAATGGACGTTGCGGCCGCGCATGCATTACCGTAATGTCAGTTAGGGCTGTGCAGCAAGATTTTTTTTTTTTTTTTTTTTTTTTTTTAACGGGTTAAGTTTGCAAATAACGAGCCAACCAAGAAACCTAACCCCTAAAGGGAGGAGCTATGTAATATGTAGGGTTAGGTATTAGATGGAAATTGGAGGGACTTGATAGAAAATCGGCTATACCGGAATCCTATCAAACGGCTTCAATATTCACCCAAAAAACTGAAATATAATATTTTATTCCGAAACCAAATCATACAATAATGACTAAGATTGAAATTAATACAAACTTGAATCCATAAATACAATTGTTTTACTAAAAACACATCCTAACACAACCTAACACCTCCTAACATAAACATGCATAGAGACACACAAAGCTGGATAGCGCCAGAACATTTTATACTACATTTTATACTACTGAACTTGGTTCAGTAGTAAAAAAATGCATATATACATGTTGCTTGTGTAGAAAAGTTCTCATCATTTTCATATGCATGAAACGTAGGTTTTCTAGTGAAGAGAGCTGTGGCTTTTTCATATACTGTATGTGCCAGGTATATTCATGGCTATTTTTAATGTCTGTAGCATATAGAAGTTTAAGCACGAACATTTTCACAGCAGGAAATATGCTTTGGCACACTGCCAACACAGCTGCCTTGTGTAGAATGCTCTCTGTCTGGGAGAACAACCTGAGACTGAGACAAGTGCCCGTCCCTCCCTAACGTTTGGGCTGTGCTGTTATCTCCTATTCGTCTACATGAGATACGACATCCTGGGGGAGAGTGTGTTTCCCAGCGACTCCCCAATCTCGCATGAATAGGGGAGTCCTAGCCTCACCTTGACCGCCTCCGTTGCGTCAGGCTGTGCATGAGAGGGAGATCGAGGCAAAGGGGGAACATGGTTGTGTTTCTGTGTGTGTGTGTGTGTGTGTGTGTGTGTGTGTGTGTGTGTTTGTGTGTCTGTGTGTGTGTGTGTGTGTGTGTGTGTGTGTGTGTGTGTGTGTGTGTGTGTGTGTGTGTGTGTGTGTGTGTGTGTGTGTGTTTGTTAGTTTGTATATTGTAATGGTGGTTGCATACATGTACAGTAGCCTATGTGTGTGTCCACTAAACACAGACAGAGCTGTATGTGTTGCTCAAATTAACTTCACCTTGTTGTAAAACTGAAGACAGCTCTCCACTCCTCCTCTCTCCCTCTCTGTCTGACCGTCAAACTCAGACTGAGAACCACAGCGTAAAGCTCTTCTCTCTTCCTCACTTTTGCATAATACGGCCGACCGGCCGGTCCTTTATCTCGCTAGCGCCCCCACTACAAACAGTGCTGGCGGCTGACGGTATTGCACCATAGTACTACACCATACAGTAGGTTAAATGGGAAATCCCTGATATCGATAATTATCGCGGGAGATAATACCGCGGTATATCGAAATATCGATATTTTGTCCCAGGCCTAGTAACTTGGTGGGTTTAGCACCCCACTGGGGGTTCGCAGGCGGCGTCGGGGTTTGCCCTAAGAGGTGAAGGGGCATTCAGTAACTCGGAGCTCAATACAAAAACCATTCAAGTTAGACTCATTCCCTGCGCCCCAGCCTCGACACAAATGTTTGCTGAACCGGAGGGGACGTGCAGTTCGAAGGAGAGACCCTCCAGACCCCTCCAGACCGTCTTTCCCTGAATTTTGAGCCTTTAGACAGAAATAGCCTTGTTTAGGGGCAGTGTTTGCTTTTTTGAAACCACGCAGCGGCTGTGCACGCCACAGACCCGAGGCTGATACAGATGAATTTGGCTCTGCCTTGAGGTTCAGAAAACTGTTTTCCGTTTTGCTCTACGACCCTTAGAACCTAAAATAATCTGTTGTGACCCCTGGTAGGGTTTGCTTTTAATTGGGTGAAAAAACAAGGGGGTTTGATAGGTAGGTGGGCGGAGGCCTCATTTTCAAGCCTGCCTAAATTTTGGTGATTTTAGGTATTTTTAGTGACCTCTCGTGAACTGTCGATGTTATGATCATAATGAAGACGTCTAGTTGTTCAACAGGCCATCCTGAAAAAAGAACTGATGGAGATTGGACACCTGCAGCCCCCTTCATTTAACATTTATTCAGTCAAAGGTCAAGCAATCAAATGGATTTAGAGATTTGAAGAGGTTTCGATAGGAATTTGGATGGCCATTACTTGAATTTCACTGGGCGTTATAATGCTCTTGGAAGGTCTGCGAGGTCTGTTCTTTGGACGAGGCATAGACATGTTTCTTGTGTTTAATGTGTTCCGAGCACAAAGCACCGAGTCCTGCATATCCGACTTGAGTCCGCCGTAAAAGAACCTTGATTAGGGTTGTATTTTTAGTTATTGGGTGCATACCTTTTTAAAAACCATTCAAGTTAGACTCAATCCCTGCGCCCCAGCCTCGACACAAATGTTTGCTGAACCGGAGGGGACGTGCAGTTCGAAGGAGAGACCCTCCAGACCATCTTTCCCTGACTTTTGAGCCTTTAGACAGAAATAGCCTTGTTTAGGGGCAGTGATTGCTTTTTTGAAACCACGCAGCGGCTGTGCACGCCACAGACCCGAGGCTGATACAGATGAATTTGGCTCTGCCTTGCGGTTCAGAAAACTGTCTTCCGTTTTGCTCTACGACCCTTAGAACCCCAAATAATCTGTCCTGACCCCTGGTAGGGATTGCTTTTAATTGGGTGAAAGAACAAAGGGGTTTGATAGGTAGGCGGGTGGAGGCCTCATTCTCAAGCCTGACTAAATTTTGCTGATTTTAGGTATTTTGAGTGATCACTTGTGAACTGTAGATGCTATGATCATAATGGTGATGTCTAGGCGTTCAACAGGCCATCCTGAAAAAGAACTGATGGCGATTGGAAACCTGCTGCCCCCTTCATTTGACTTTTCTTCATTCAAAGGTCAAGCAATCAAATGGATTCAGAGATTTGAATAGGTTTCGATAGGAATTTGGATGGCCAATACTTGAAATTCACCGGGTGTTATAATCCTTTTGGAAGGTCTTTGAGGTCTGTTCTTTGGACCAGGCATAGACAGGTCCCTTGTCTTTACTGTGTTCCGAGCACAAAGCACCGAGTCCTGCGTATCCGACTTGAGTCCGTCGTAAAAGAACCTTGATTAGGGTCGTATTTTTAGTTATTGGGTGCATACCTTTTTTAAAACCATTTAAATTAGACTCATTCCCTGCACCCCCAGCCTCGACACACATGTTTGCTGAACCGGAGGGGACGTGCAGTTCGAAGGAGAGACCTTCCAGACCGTCTTTCCCTGACTTTTTAGCCTTTAGACAGAAATAGCCTTGTTTAGGGGCAGTGTTTGCTTTTTTGAAACCACGCAGCGGCTGTGCACGCCACAGACTCGAGGCTGATACGGACGGATTTGGCTCGGCCTTGCGGTTCAGAAAATGTCCGATCCTTGTAAAAAAACCCTAACCCTAACCTCCCATTGAGAATATTTTGGCTATCCCTTTACTTATCAAATCCATGTTATTAAGGCCCAAATACCCACAAAAGATCCCTGAAACCCTAACCTAAGTCGTAGAGAAGAACAATGATATTTTTCATCAGCTCGATGCACTGAAGAAGGGGGTATAGGTTTCGCCACAACCGCACCTACCTTTCCCTTAATTGGTATGTTGATATGTGTTTCATTGGTTCAATATCCCATATCATATCAAATCCCCATGTTAAAACACCCAATAACCTGCAAATGTTTCTTTCCCCTAAAACAATCCTGAGTGGCTAACCCTAACCCCAACCCTAACTATTTGGTGAAAAACTGAGTGGCATTGATAATGAATTGGGCACCCCATTATTTCTTGAAATCCATTCATTGTTAACCTAATACAACACACAAGTTAAGTTATGACACTAAGTTCCTATATAAAGAAAATTAATAACATTCCCATGATAAATAGAATGATGATTCAGATATAATTGTAAACAGCCTTTATTTCCATAAATCCAAAAATAAACGAAAACCGACCAGCCTCTGGTGACATAAATAAAAAAGAGAGACAGCTGTCCTCATTCAAAGGGGTTCGGGATAACTTAAAACGACCAGCCTCTGGTGACATAAAAAAAAACAGCTGTCTTCGTCAATATCCTTTGAAGGGGTCAAAAACTACAAAAAAAAATGACCAGCCTCTGGTGACCTAAAAAAAACAAAAAAAGAGACAGCTGTCCTCATTCAAAGGGGTCCGGGATGAGGGACTCTTCAGGCTCTTCAGGTTTTAGGCTCGTCAGGCTCTTCTTCAATATTTTTTCAAGGGGTCAAAAACTACCAAAAAAAATTACCAGCCTCTGGTGACCTAAAAAACAAACAAAAAAAGAGACAGCTGTCCTCATTCAAAGGGTTTCGGGATAACAAAAAACGACCAGCCTCTGGTGACATAAAAAAAAACAGCTGTCTTCGTCAATATTCTTTGAAGTGGTCAAAAACTACCAAAAAAATGACCAGCCTCTGTTGACCTAAACAAAACAAAAAAAGACACAGCTGTCCTCATTCAAAGGGGTCCGGGATGAGGGACTCTTTCAAGCTCTTCTTCATTTGGGGGGGAGGGGGGGGGGGTGGGTTTAGGTTTAGGGTTAGCTCTTCTGCGTCTATAAACACAGAGGGGTCAGAGCCAGAGGGGTTGGAAAGTGCTTGGCCTGAGGCAGTGGGGGCAGGTGGAAGGAAAGACACATTTATATCCGCCTGGGCAGGGGCTGGCGCTGGGCCTGAGGATCCAGAGGGGGAGGGCTGCTGGGGGGCCTTCTGACTCTGCTGGGCTGCTGGGCTGCTGCTGTCCACATTCCATTTGGAAGGTAAGCTGCCCTGTTGAAGGAAACATTATTATGGATGTCAATACTTGTCAATACTGTCAAACGAAAGTATTGTTACAATTTGGAATAATTATTGCCCTTACGTTTAACCATCTTTCCATGAGGAGCTTGAGCTGTTAAAACAAACATTACAAATATGGATGTTAGACACCATTATTATTCAATGTCCATTGAATGGATCTGATAGGAATTTGGGCAGACAATTTTCTATCAAATTAATAGTTTACCACCCAAAAAGTGACCCCTTACTAAGGTTGTCAGGGCCAATGTCATATCAAGTCTTATTTTAAATATTCCAATAAATGCCAATAAATTCCCAATAAATCCAAAATGTACTCACCTTCATTTGTCTCCCCCTCAAGCTCTGCAGAGGTGCATGAACGCATATGTTTTCCTGGAGGTGTTGGAACATACATTATTGATCTAGTCACACACACAAGTATTCTTACAATATGAAGAGTAAATGTAAATGTCTTACCTAACCCTTTGAGGATTCGGATATGTGGATTTAAGGCTTCTTCTTTCACTCCCCGGAGGGCCTTCTTGGTGTTTGGCGTGAACCTGACGCTCTTCAGTACTCGCCTCCTCTTTGCCTCCTTGGGGGAGGGGTGGAGGCGAATGCTCGCCTTGGAGTGCAGGCTAACCCGTTGCCACCATTTCTTTTGTGCGCTATAGAAGGATGCGGAAGGACCAGGTCGATTTTTTTTCTTTTTCTTCACCACCACCTCCACCTCCTCCTCCTGCTCTTCTTCCTCCTTCTCCTGCTCCTCCTGCTCCTCTTCCTCCTCTTCTGTTCCCTCCTCTTCCGATGAGCTCGAGGAACTTTCTGTAATTACATTGAGTATATAACATAATTAGTTAACACATTTTTCAAACACATTTTAAATCAAATCAGTGAATCTTTTGACCCAATAACCCAATAACCTCACCTGCTGAACTAACGATAATGAATAATTGAATAAATAAATACCTTTATGAATGAATAAATTAATAAATTAATAAATGAATGAATATTGGTATCCTAGTTGTTAGGCAAAAGAAGGTTCCAGGGTATTTGTTCTATGTTAAATGGTCAAAGACGATTTCCTATCAAGTACCTTGTTAAAAATTCAATTTGCATAGATTTGTTCCTGCATTTAGACATTTAGACAATACCAATGGGAGGTGTTAGAAGTCTTGACTTACATGAATCACCCGGAGGTCCTTTGCAATTTTTGCATTCTTGTATTCTTCAACCGTCATGTTGGTCAGGACTCCTGGCCGGTGTCCCGTCCTCAGGATGAGGTATCCTGCCAGGAGCCCTTGGACCTCTTTGTTGTTACGCAACACACAAGTCTATTTGTTCTATGTTAAATAGTCAAAGACAATTTCCTATCAAGTACCATGTTAAAAATTCAATTTGCCTAGATTTGTTCCTGCCCTAAACACAAGTCTTCTTAAAACGGAACCGGGAATTGAACCTACCTCCTGGGAGCGGGGGGGCTTGAAGCCGTTCAGGAGGAGCTGGACCCGTTGAGAGAAAAATAATTAACTTTGTTGTTACGCAACACACAAGTCTATTTGTTCTATGTTAAATGGTCAAAGACGATTTCCTATCAAGTACCATGTTAAAAATTCAATTTGCCTAGATTTGTTCCTGCCCCTAACACAAGTCTTCTAAAATGGAACCGGGAATTGAACCTACCTCCTGGGAGCGGGGGGGCTTGAAGCCGTTCAGGCCCTTCCTCTTTACCACCCTTCCTCAGGTCCCGTGCCGTTTTTGCCGTTTCCAGTTTGTGCTGCTTAGCCTGGGCAACGGCCTCCTGCCCGAGCCTATCCTGGGTACGATGTGTCTGTGGATGGAAGAGAAGGTCTAAGTAATAAAACTTAATTTTACGATCTTCCTGTTGAAAGTCTTTGGTTTGTAAAATGTACCTTGCTGGTTGTAGAAGTCCTCATCCTGTCAAGGCTGACCTTTCCCGGGAGACCGGCCTCCTCCAACTGCATTTGCACAAACTTCCCGAGATCCGTCACTTTCCCCCCGGCCTTGTTACAAAAAACTTGTTTTGACGTGATTTGTTTAAGGACGCGCGTATTGTAAAGTTGGCCCAGCCACAAATATTCCTCTAGCTTGAGTTGCAGGGCGGCCGGGCCCTTTGTTGATGAGGTCTGATCCCTGACCTAAAACAGAAGAAGCACATTGTGTGAAGATTTAAACACATTCAGTGACCCATAAAAATACATTTAGACAATACCAATGGGAGGTGTTAGAAGTCTTGACTTACATGAATCACCCGGAGGTCCTTTGCAATTTTTGCATTCTTGTATTCTTCAACCGTCATGTTGGTCAGGACTCCTGGCCGGTGTCCCGTCCTCAGGATGAGGTATCCTGCCAGGAGCCCTTGGACCTCCTTTAGGGTGTTGTTGTTAAAGTCCCTCAGCAGTCGGTCTAAATAGAAAAGGTTCATTTTTTATTTTTTTTACAACTGGCACAGATATACAGATATGGGTATGTTTACTTACTCAGCAGCTTCGGCATCCTCTCTCTGGCCATGTTGAGGAATGTCTTTTTGTTGTCGACACTGAGCTCCTCGTCTGTAAATATATGTATATATATATATATATATATATATATATATATATATATATATATATATATATATATATATATATGAGGTTTTGACACACCTTGCTTTAGGTCTGGTAATAGACTCACCTCTTGAGTAAAGATAATAGTTTGTTTCAGTTAGTGGGTGGATCAATGGCTTTGATAAAGTATTGGGCAACCCATTTCAAATCAAATCTTTGAATCATTTGACCCAATAACCCAATGATTTTTCTTGGTAGATCAAGCCTTGTATGTATTCTTGCAATTTGGAACTATTATTCCCCTCACCTGCTGAACAAGAGGGTACCCCATCGGGCTCTTCATAAGGGTCTGGAGCTGGTCCCTGGGATGGCTGGGCTGGAAAATGAAAAAAAAAAAAATTAAATACATAAATAATGGTAACCTAGTTGTTAGGCAAAAGAAGGTTCCAGGGTATTTGTTCTATGTTAAATAGTCACAGACGATTTCCTATCAAGTACCATGTTAAAATGCAATTTGCCTAGATTTGTTCCTGCCCCTGACAGAAGTCTTCTTAAAACCGGAACAGGAATTGAACCTACCTTCTGGGATCGGGGGGGCCAGAAGCTGGGTGCCATGGCATTGGTCCGACGGTTCTAAATTCCGAAGGTTCTATATTCCGAAAATGGGCTCCGTGGGCCCAGGGTTCGTTGTTCCGACAGCCCATTGGTCCGAACATTGAATTCCATTGCTCCGAAGGTTCTTTGTTCCGAAATCACCGGGGTTTCATTGGGCCAGCGATGTCAATCGGCGCTCTCCCATGGTGCCGGTGCCGCCGAAATGAGCACACAAAAAAAGAACCTCGGCAGTCACAATGACTGAAAGCGCTTTACCCTGTTTTAATCCATCCGATCCGATCGTGGGTATTGCGCCTTCGCCTCTGTTGCGCGGCACGCCTCGATCAGCCGATGCGCAAAATAAAAGAAAAAATATCTGTTAAGTGGTCGACTCGACTCTCCTTAGCCCATAATGACCGCTATTGTGGTGATATCGCCAACATTCCCACTGGGCACGACTCTCTATGCATACAATAGACATGGCAAGGTTCACAAGTTGACGCATTTGGAGCTGAATTATCAGTTAATATGCAGCTATTTGTTTAAAAAATGACATAATGCGACATAGCTCTCGATCATATGGTCCCCATTTTCTAAGGGTTTCATTTTATTTTGACAATTGCTTTGCCAATGTAAAGTATATGTTTTCTCATACCCAATAACGCTCCTTTGAATACCCCCTTCTGTTTGACGTTTCTTTAAGCGTGGCTGTGGTTCGCTATTAAAGGCTTAAAGGCTTCGGGTTTCATGCAAACTCCAAATAATGTAATGGCCCATTGACCACGCACAGTGTCCTTGCTTTGATTTTAAATAAAACACGTTTCTACTTTACACTGAGCTACCTTGTATCCTTTAAAAGATCTCCTTATTATTTCACTCTTTTGAAACGCACAGCACCGTAAATTAACTTGGAACCTTTGTCCTGTAACTAGCAGCGCTTTTTCATCTTATCACATAACGTAGTCTTACCATCTGATGAGGCTGAAGTATATATACTTATATATTATTCGCCCCCCTCTATTGATGCACCTTCTCCTTATTGGTACTGTACTGCTCTTGTCTTTGTTTTGTTTTGTTTTTTTCCCTCTTATCTATCTTTCTTACGTCTCTGTAACTTTGTAAATAACTGTATACTGCTGTGCTACTACTGGACAACTAAATTTCCCCCTTGGGATAATAAAGGTATCTATCTATCTATCTAAGTGGCCTATATGGATGAAATCTAGGCCTATAGTGTCTCCATATTAGCCAGTAAAGGTGAGTGAGCAATTGTTCAGTATAAGAGTTTATATGATAAATGTATATATTCAATAATATAGCCTATATTTATTAGCCCCTGGTTGCGAGGTTGAATCTCATAATTTAACCTCCCCTTTATACTGCCCATTTATAACGCGCAGTGGATCCATCGCGCACTCAGGCCACTATTATAATCTATATGCTGCAGATTGAATAATCATGGTTATATAAAGTGACAACGTACTTTGTCAAACCTATTATTAACCAAATGTTTTATTATACGTTTTATAGATCAGGATATAGAATGTAGGCCTATATAATACAATGTCTATATTATGAATAGCATCTTCAGGGGACGCCTCGCTGCCAGCTTGGGCACAGAATTTGGAAAGCTCCCTCATACACAGAAAAAACGTGTGATATGTTAATAAAATATGTATAGGCCTATAGGATATGCACATCCGTTTCTTGTTAGGCGGATTTGTGGACTAAATCTGCAGCATTTAGATTATAATAGTAGCCTGAGTTGGAAACATGCACGCATAGATAAAAACTAGTCGTATTTTGACATCCTTGCATTAGGCCCTGTGACTTGAGCAGAGAGAAATACCATACAAATCTTTCGCAGAAGGCGCAACAAGTCTCACGTGACCTATAGTCCTATCATGTCATCACTCCTCAAAATGGGCAGATCTACAAGCTAACAACGGGTCATGTAGGCCTACGCACTGCCTTGACAACTTGTAGATCAGCTTATTTTGGCAAGCAAGTCTCTCATGCGATGGATCCACTGCGCGTTAGACTGGCCACATTCTCAAAATATAATTCAGTTTAGTCGTGCGAATGGGAGGTGGTGAAGTTGCCACATTCTTGCATATTTAATTGATACGTTTGCGCTCACACACATTGTCATACGAATCACTGGAATCACTGAGTCCACGTCTGTCCACGGGACATGTATGTATCCAAGCTGCATAATAATGCCTCCTCCATCTCCCTGTGTTTATTAATTCTTCAAGTTCAACTCACAATGTAACCGCAGGAGTCAGGACCCCCGTAAATATTTACCTGCGGTCGACGGTCGTATAAACGGGCGATCAAAAAATAAAACCATGCGGCGGCGGGAGAGACTCGCAAAATCTATCAGCAATTAACCAGACAGCAAATAGGCCTACTTTAGCAAGATATGAATATCTACGAAGAGGACAACGTCAACGTCTCTCTCTCTCTCTCTCTCTCTCTCTCTCTCTCTCTCTCTCTCTCTCTCTCTCTCTCTCTCTCTCTCTCTCTCTCTCTCGTCTTGCCCTCCGCTGGCTCCCTCTCTGCGCTCCGCTCCGCGTAAAGCGTCTCCATTTGGACATGATTTGGCACTGCGAGCAAGAGAGAGAGAGAGAGAGAGAGAGAGAGAGAGAAAGAGAGAGAGAGAGCCTATATATGATATAGGTCTACAAGTGTCTCCAGTGGCACTTTCCTTTCATCTAACTGTGAGCAACTCCTCACAAATAATACACTATGTATGTGCGATCGAGGGAGCGGTGATCAGAAATGAAATCAATGAGGGGAGGAGGCAGCCAGAATGGTCAGAAATTTAATGAGAGCGGACGGTCTGGAGGGGGATTTAACCTTTTATAAATAACTATGGATTTAACCCGCACATGGCTCTATATATTGCCTGTATTTGAGATAGCCTACGGATGTGTCTTCACACATGTCCAAACGTTGTGTATTTTCCGACAATACGTTAGAGGATTCGTTTTAATAGCAATAAAACGTGCCCGTGTGAATGCCGCCATAAATGGGCAGTATAAATAAGAGGTTAAATTATGAGATTCAACCTCGCAACCAGGGGGGCTAATAAATATATATTATTAAATATATAAATGATATCATATAAACCCTTATACTGAACAACTGCTCACTCACCTTTACTGGCTAATATGGAGACACTATAGGCCTAGATTTCATCCATAGGCCACTTCAGCCTCATCAGATGGTAAGACTACGTTATGTGATAAGATGAAAAAGCGCTGCTAGTTACAGGACAAAGGTTCCAAGTTAATTTACGGTGCTGTGCGTTTCAAAAGAGTGAAATAATAAGAAGGAGATATTTTAAAGGATCCAAGGTAGCTCAGACTCAGTGTAAAGTAGAAACGTGTTTTATTTAAAATCAAAGCAAGGACACTGTGCGTGGTCAATGGGCCATTACATTATTTGGAGTTTGCATGAAACCCGAAGCCTTTAGTTTAAGCCTTTATAGCGAACCACAGCCACGCTTAAAGAAACGTCAAACAGAAGGGGGTTTATTGGGCATGAGAAAACATACATTGGTAAAGCATATGAGAACTATGTCACATTGTGTCATTTTTTGAAACAAATAGTTGCATATTAACTGATAATTCAGCTCCAAATGCGTCAACTTATGAACCTTGTCATGTCTATACTAGGCTATATATGCATAGAGTCGTGCCCAGTGGGAATTTTGGCGATATCGCCACAATAACGGTCATTATGGGCTACCACTTATAGATATTTTTTCTTTTATTTTGCGCATCGGCTGATCGAGGCGTGCCGCGCAACAGAGGCGAAGGCACAATACCCACGATCAGATCGGATGGATTAAAACAGGGTAAAGCGCTTTCAGTCATTGCGAGACTGACTGCCAAGGTTATTTTTTTTCTTTTTTTTTTTTTTCTTGCTCATTTTGGCACCATGGAGAGCGCCCTTTGACATCGTTGGCCCAATGAAACCCCGGTGATTTCGGAATTGAGAACCTTCGGAACAATGGGATTCAGTTTTCGGAGTAAAGAGCCCATTTTCGGAATATAGAACCTTCGGAAGTGAGAACCTTCCGACCAATGGACCTTCGGAATTGAGAACCGACCTGTTGAGAGAAAAATAATTAACTTAGTTGTTAAGCAACAGACAAGTCTTCATAAAATTGGAACGGAAATTGAACCTACCGGCATCTTGGTGATTGACATCTTGGTCAAGACCTGTTGACACAAAAACTATTAACTTAGATGTTACGCAACAGACAAGTCTTCATAAAATTGGAACTGAAATCGAACCTACCTCCTGGGAGCAGGTCGACCTGAGGTGCTGGACCTGTTTGAAAAAACAAAACAAAACAATTAATTTAGATTATACGCAACAGAAAAGTCTTCATAAAACTGGAACGGGAATTGAACCTACCTCCGTGGGGCTGGAGGGCCCGGGGAGCAGGAGGCAGGGGGTTAGGCAAGGGGTTTGGCCGTGGAGGAACTGGAGCTGAAACTAAAATTATTAACCTAGTTGTTATGGTATACACATTCTGATACATCCTCGAATGATGATTCCGATTAGAAAAAAATATCATGGAGAAAGAAATCACCAAACCCTTAACAGACACCCCATCCCAAAACCCACCAAAGACCCTGAACAATGACAAAAAAATTATCCCATACTTACAATTGGAACGGCAGTTCAACCTACCTCCTTCCACAAGGTCCAGCTCGCTGACCATCGCCACGCCGGAGGCTCTTAGATTAGCCAGCTTCCCCAGCGTTAATTGCCGTTTGGCGGTGATGAACAATCTTCGGTTGTCTGTCTCCTGTTGAAGAGTACAGTCTGGTTAACCACACAATTTTGGTCCAGTGAGATCCAGTCAACATACACTCTAATTTGACCAAATCTTTAATAAGTAGCAAGCAAAAAAAAAGAACTTACACCGATAGGTAGGTCATGCTTGTCTCTAAAGTGCTTGTCCAGCCTTGTGTTATTTTCCTTTCCACATAACACACAATCGAGGGTGTCCCCGTCGTGGATTCTAACAAGTGAAGACAAGGTAAGCAACATCAGTTTTGAAAGTGTCTGCTTATTGCACCATTACAGAATAATCATGGTCTCATTAATGGGATCGACTTTACCTGCCATTGGCATAATCTTGAATAAGATTTCTCTCGACATCGTTTTCCACCTTGTGTTTTTTCACCAGGTGGGTTTTTATAAAACACTCCCCTTGGCGACAGCCGACCATGGGACAGGCGACTACGGTAGCGTGCACTTTACTCGGTCTCTAGATGAGTCAAAAAAGGTGATTGTCAGTAATTGGGTCACATAGCAATTTTAATTAGAAGGAAGTTGGGTCTAAAGCCAAACTTCATGACAAGCTGTAAGAAAAGAAACCTGCTGTTTTGCGTAAGTTGTTCTGTTTGGATTTGATCAAGTAACTGAATAATACCCAATAAAAATCTCATATTATAACAAAAAATTAACAAACCAATCATATTATCCTAACATGTGGGAAGATCCGATCAGCGCTGGGCAGAATAAGTTTAGCAGGGTTAGGGGTTTTGCAGAATTTTGGGCCATTGAACAATAGAGCTTGATATTACATCAGGCCTGACCAAAGTACCGTTTTGGTTAGGGGGCTAACTTGTAATTGGGTTAAAGAGCAAGGAAGTTTGATAAATAGTTGTGAAAGCAAGCAACAACCAGCCAAAACACCCAAACAATATAGCCCAACCTGACAAGTTAACATAAAATAATACAGAAAAAAATGATATGTAGGGTTAGGTATTAACGCAACCAAATAATAAAATAATTACTCTGATTGAAATTAAAACAAACTTGAATCCATAAATACAATTGTTTTACTAAAAGTTTAACCCTGGATGATATGTAGGGTTAGGTATTAGATGGAAAATGAATGGACTTGATAGACAATTGGTTAAACCGGAATCCTATCAAACGGCTTCAATATTCACCCAAAAACTGATATTTTATCCCGTAGCCAAATCATACAATAATGACTCTGATTGAAATTAAAACAAATTTGAGTCCATAAATACAATTGTTTCACATACAATTCAAACCCAAGGTGTTTTGAATACAATGCAAGTCAAAGATATAGCAAAGAAAGCTTGAATCGATAAAAACAATTGATTTACTAAAAACCTAACCTTAGATAATATGTATTCAATGCAAAACATCTGGGCTAATTCGATAAACCTATAATATTACTCACAGGCATTTTGGTGCAACCTTCCTTCTCTCTTTCCTCACTCTCTGTTTGGTGCAACCTTCCTTCTCTCTTTCCTCACTCTCTGTCTCTCAAACAACACCAGGTGAGTTAAGTTTGCACATAACGAGCCAACCAAGAAACCTAACCCCTAAAGGGAGGAGCTTGGTAATTTGTAGGGTTAGGTATCAGATGGAAAATGCAGGGACTTGATAGAGGATTGGTTAAACCGGAATCCTATCAAACGGCTTCAATATTCACCCAAAAACTGAAATATGATATTTTATCCCTAACCCAAATCATACAATAATGAATCTGATTGAAATTAATACAAACTTGAATCCATGAATACAATTGTTTTACTAAAAGTTTAACCCTGGATAATCTGGCATCGAGCTATAACATCTAGGCTAATTTAATAAAAAAACACAACATCAACTCACAAACATATTGGTCAATATTCCTTTTCACTCTCTTTCCTCCCTCGCTGTCTCTCTCACAGAAAGGTTGGGTAAACTGAAAAACAAAGATATCCTTTCTCCTCTTATACCCTAACACAAGTTACCTCCCCTGGACCCAATATAAAGTTCCTAACACACCCTAACACAGCCTAACACGCCCTAACACATCCTGACTAAGGTTCACTTGACCAGTTAATATAAAATGATACAGTAAAAATTTGGATAATGACACATTATACTTATAAAACACACTGTAAAATACAAGTCAATCCCAAGTGTTTTGAAGACAATGCAAGTCTTTACATAACAAAGAAAGCTTGAATCGATAAAAACAATTGTTTTACTAAAAACCTAACCTTAGATAATATGTATTCAATGCATAACATCTGGGCTAATTCAATAAACCTATAATATTACTCACAGGCATTTCGGTGCAACCTTCCTTCTCTCTCCTTCCTCACTCTCTGTCTCTCAAACAACACCAGGTGAGTTAGGTTTGCAAATAACGAGCCAACCAAGAAACCTAACCCCTAAAGGGAGGAGCTATCTATACCGGAATCCTATCAAACGGCTTCAATATTCACCCAAAAACTGATATTTTATCCCGTAGCCAAATCATACAATAATGACTCTGATTGAAATTAAAACAAACTTGAATCCATAAATACAATTGTTTCACATACAATTCAATCCCAAGGTGTTTTGAATACAATGCAAGTCAAAGATATAGCAAAGAAAGCTTGAATCGATAAAAACAATTGATTTACTAAAAAACTAACCCTAGATAATATGTATTCAATGCAAAAAATCTGGGCTAATTCGATAAACCTATAATATTACTCACAGGCATTTTGGTGCAACCTTCCTTCTCTCTTTCCTCACTCTCTGTTTGGTGCAACCTTCCTTCTCTCTTTCCTCACTCTCTGTCTCTCAAACAACACCAGGTGAGTTAAGTTTGCACATAACGAGCCAACCAAGAAACCTAACCCCTAAAGGGAGGAGCTTGGTAATTTGTAGGGTTAGGTATTAAATTGAACAATAGAGCTTGATATTACATCAGGCCTGACCAAAGTACCGTTTTGGTTAGGGGCTAACTTGTAATTGGGTTAAAGAGCAAGGAAGTTTGATAAATAGTTGTGAAAGCAAGCAACAACCAGCCAAAACACCCAAACAATATAGCCCAACCTGACAAGTTAACATAAAATAATACAGAAAAAAATGATATGTAGGGTTAGGTATTAACGCAACCAAATAATAAAATAATTACTCTGATTGAAATTAAAACAAACTTGAATCCATAAATACAATTGTTTTACTAAAAGTTTAACCCTGGATGATATGTAGGGTTAGTGCCCGTTGAAGACTTATTGGTTGATTTAACATGGAATTGATACGGATTAGGCTAGGGTACAAAATTGCTCGACGAAATCTGCACAAAACCCCAAATTTCCATCAAATTGATAAGGGATTGTTATAATGGGTTTGATAAGATGTCGTTAACATTGTTGATAAGATGTCGTTTTTTCCTTAAATGGCCACCAGGGGGTGCTCTTTTTCACCTCCGGAAAGGTAGGGGGCGCTAATGCGTAGCCAATAACTTATCAAAAGTATCCAAAGTAGTATCAATTACCATTATATTTTACCTAACTCCCATGACCCTTACCAATGACTTATCAATTCCACATTAATTCAATTCCACATTAATTGTCCCTAACACCCTGACCTAAGCTGCTAACTCAAGCACCAATCATTGACAATTTGTTTCACCTGCTGGAAGGTTATATAATGGTGGGGGAGGTGAACTCTTCTTCATTATTGTCAGTGAGTCAGGAGGAGAGAGACAGAGAAAGAAAGAAGGGAAAGAAGAAAGGACATTCAAGGAAGCAATACAAGAGGTTAGTTTTTTAATGTTGAAGTTCTACATCAATTATCTTCTTTCAAAAAGGCTTTATCTTAAGTGTTTCGTTTGCAATCTGAAATATTCTTATTTATATTCCTATAGAGAATGGACCCAGCAGAGCACAACCAGGAGCCTTCCGACGCACCGGCTGAGGAAGAGTTCACAATGATAATAAGAGGTCGCAGACTTCATGCGATTCATCTGGCAATCCAGAACTTTTTTGTTGATGTGCAAAGGAGGGCATTTGGAAGAGGTCAAGGAGAAAGAGAACGAGGGGGAGATGGAGGACACAGAGGGAGAGAAGGACAAGGAAGAGATCGAGGAAGAGGAGTTGGAGAGCGAGGAAGAGGTGGAGGAAGAGGACAGAGAGGAAGAGGCGATGGAGAAGGAGGTGAAGAAAGAGGAGATGGAGGAAGAGGAGATGAAGGAGTTGAAGATGGCGGAAGAGGCGGAGGAGAAGACCAAGGACTTGGGGTGGTGTGGCGGCCGTGGCTGTAAAATAAAAAAACATATTTCTTTAATCAATCTGTATCATCATTGTGGGATCTATCGATAGAGAGAAGGAATATACTTATGGTTTGTTCAATAATCTGACATGACCCCTGGTAGGGTTTTGCTTTTAATTGGCTGAAAAAACAATGGGGTTTGATAGGTAGTGGGCGGAGGCCTCATTTTCATGCCTGCCTAGATTTGTGACAGGGGAAGTGCTTGCTCTTTTATAACCACGCAGCGCCCGTGCAAGCCACAGGCTCAAGGCTGATACCGACGGATACGGCTCGGCCTTGCGATTCAAAAAGTCTCCGCCCCTTGCGAAAAAAAGCCTCCATTGAAAATATATCGGCCCTCCAATTTCTTATCAAATCCAAGTCATTACGGCCCAATTACCTCCAAAATATCACTAAAACCCTATCCTAACAGGGTTGAGAATCCGAAAGGCGTAGAGAAAAAATGGTCGGCAAATTCTTCATCAGCTCGCTCCGCTGAAGAAGGGGGTATAAGTTTCGTCACCATCGCACTTACGGTTCTCTTAATTGGCTAGGGTTTGGGGTAGGCTTTATCGCTTTACTACGCAAAGACGATAAGACGTTAGACCTTGGTTCTGAGATATGTTATAGAGCTCATTGAGACGAACACTTTGATATGTGTTTCATTTGTGAGCGACAATGCTGCGCGATCATCTCCAATTTGCCTGTGCTACATAGACTCTAAGACCTTAAGGGCATCTTTTGGGGCAAACTGCAATTCCAAAATCCTCATCTGAGTAACGAAACACACATCCAGGAACTCTGCTCGCTAAGCCGATCAATAATCTGTCCTCCGTTTTGCTCTACGGCCCTTAGAACCCCAAATAATCTGTCTTGACCCCTGGTAGGGTTTTGCTTTTAATTGGCTGAAAAAACAATGGGGTTTGATGGGTAGTGGGCGGAGGCCTCATTTTCATGCCTGCCTAGATTTGTGTCAGGGGAAGTGCTTGCTCTTTTATAACCACGCAGCGCCCGTGCAAGCCACAGGCTCAAGGCTGATACCGACGGATACGGCTCGGCCTTGCGATTCAGAAAGTCTCCGCCCCTTGCGAAAAAAAGCCTCCATTGAAAATATATCGGCCCTCCAATTTCTTATCAAAAATCCAAGTCATTACAGCCCAATTACCTCCAAAATATCACTAAAACCCTATCCTAACAGGGTTGAGAATCCGAAAGGCGTAGAGAAAAAATGGTCGGCAAATTCTTCATCAGCTCGCTCCGCTGAAGAAGGGGGTATAAGTTTCGTCACCATCGCACTTACGGTTCTCTTAATTGGCTAGGGTTTTGGGTAGGCTTTATCGCTTTACTACGCAAAGACGATAAGACGTTAGACCTTGGTTCTGAGATATGTTATAGAGCTCATTGAGACGAACACTTTGATATGTGTTTCATTTGTGAGCGACACTGCTGCGCGATCATCTCCAATTTGCCTGTGCTACATAGACTCTAACACCTTAAGGGCATCTTTTGGGGCAAACTGCAATTCCAAAATCCTCATCTGAGTAACGAAACACACATCCAGGAACTCTGCTCGCTAAGCCGATCAATAATCTGTCCTCCGTTTTGCTCTACGGCCCTTAGAACCCCAAATAATCTGTCTTGACCCCTGGTAGGGTTTTGCTTTTAATTGGCTGAAAAAACAATGGGGTTTGATGGGTAGTGGGCGGAGGCCTCATTTTCATGCCTGCCTAGATTTGTGTCAGGGGAAGTGCTTGCTCTTTTATAACCACGCAGCGCCCGTGCAAGCCACAGGCTCAAGGCTGATACCGACGGATACGGCTCGGCCTTGCGATTCAGAAAGTCTCCGCCCCTTGCGAAAAAAAGCCTCCATTGAGAATATATCGGCCCTCCAATTTCTTATCAAATCCAAGTCATTACAGCTCAATTACCTCCAAAATATCACTAAAACCCTATCCTAACAGGGTTGAGGCTCCGAAAGGCGTAGAGAAAAAATGGTCGGCAAATTCTTCATCAGCTCGCTCCGCTGAAGAAGGGGGTATAAGTTTCGTCACCATCGCACTTACGGTTCTCTTAATTGGCTAGGGTTAGGGGTAGGCTTTATCGCTTTACCACTGAAAGACGATAAGACGTTAGACCTTGGTTCTGAGATATGTTATAGAGCTCATTGAGACGAACACTTTGATATGTGTTTCATTTGTGAGCGACACTGCTGCGCGATCATCTCCAATTTGCCTGTGCTCCATAGACTCTAAGACCTTAAGGGCATCTTTTGGGGCAAACTGCAATTCCAAAATCCTCATCTGAGTAACAAAACACACATCCAGGAACTCTGCTCGCTAAGCCGATCAATAATCTGTCCTCCGTTTTGCTCTACGGCCCTTAGAACCCCAAATAATCTGTCTTGACCCCTGGTAGGGTTTTGCTTTTAATTGGCTGAAAAAACAATGGGGTTTGATGGGTAGTGGGCGGAGGCCTCATTTTCATGCCTGCCTAGATTTGTGTCAGGGGAAGTGCTTGCTCTTTTATAACCACGCAGCGCCCGTGCAAGCCACAGGCTCAAGGCTGATACCGACGGATACGGCTCGGCCTTGCGAATCAGAAAGTCTCCGCCCCTTGCGAAAAAAAGCCTCCATTGAGAATATATCGGCCCTCCAATTTCTTATCAAATCCAAGTCATTACAGCTCAATTACCTCCAAAATATCACTAAAACCCTATCCTAACAGGGTTGAGGCTCCGAAAGGCGTAGAGAAAAATGGTCGGCAAATTCTTCATCAGCTCGCTCCGCTGAAGAAGGGGGTATAAGTTTCGTCACCATCGCACTTACGGTTCTCTTAATTGGCTAGGGTTAGGGGTAGGCTTTATCGCTTTACCACTGAAAGACGATAAGACGTTAGACCTTGGTTCTGAGATATGTTATAGAGCTCATTGAGACGAACACTTTGATATGTGTTTCATTTGTGAGCGACACTGCTGCGCGATCATCTCCAATTTGCCTGTGCTCCATAGACTCTAAGACCTTAAGGGCATCTTTTGGGGCAAACTGCAATTCCAAAATCCTCATCTGAGTAACGAAACACACATCCAGGAACTCTGCTCGCTAAGCCGATCAATAATCTGTCCTCCGTTTTGCTCTACTGCCCTTAGAACCCCAAATAATCTGTCTTGACCCCTGGTAGGGTTTTGCTTTTAATTGGCTGAAAAAACAATGGGGTTTGATGGGTAGTGGGCGGAGGCCTCATTTTCATGCCTGCCTAGATTTGTGTCAGGGGAAGTGCTTGCTCTTTTATAACCACGCAGCGCCCGTGCAAGCCACAGGCTCAAGGCTGATACCGACGGATACGGCTCGGCCTTGCGAATCAGAAAGTCTCCGCCCCTTGCGAAAAAAAGCCTCCATTGAGAATATATCGGCCCTCCAATTTCTTATCAAATCCAAGTCATTACGGCTCAATTACCTCCAAAATATCACTAAAACCCTTTCCTAACAGGGTTGAGGCTCCGAAAGGCGTAGAGAGAAAATGGTCGGCAAATTCTTCATCAGCTCGCTCCGCTGAAGAAGGGGGTATAAGTTTCGTCACCATCGCACTTACGGTTCTCTTAATTGGCTAGGGTTAGGGGTAGGCTTTATCGCTTTACCACTGAAAGACGATAAGACGTTAGACCTTGGTTCTGAGATATGTTATAGAGCTCATTGAGACGAACACTTTGATATGTGTTTCATTTGTGAGCGACACTGCTGCGCGATCATCTCCAATTTGCCTGTGCTACATAGACTCTAAGACCTCAAGGGCATCTTTTGGGGCAAACTGCAATTCCAAAATCCTCATCTGAGTAACGAAACACACATCCAGGAACTCTGCTCGCTAAGCCGATCAATAATCTGTCCTCCGTTTTGCTCTACTGCCCTTAGAACCCCAAATAATCTGTCTTGACCCCTGGTAGGGTTTTGCTTTTAATTGGCTGAAAAAACAATGGGGTTTGATGGGTAGTGGGCGGAGGCCTCATTTTCATGCCTGCCTAGATTTGTGTCAGGGGAAGTGCTTGCTCTTTTATAACCACGCAGCGCCCGTGCAAGCGACAGGCTCAAGGCTGATACCGACGGATACGGCTCGGCCTTGCGATTCAGAAAGTCTCCGCCCCTTGCGAAAAAAAGCCTCCATTGAGAATATATCGGCCCTCCAATTTCTTATCAAATCCAAGTCATTACGGCTCAATTACCTCCAAAATATCACTAAAACCCTATCCTAACAGGGTTGAGGCTCCGAAAGGCGTAGAGAAAAAATGGTCGGCAAATTCTTCATCAGCTCGCTCCGCTGAAGAAGGGGGTATAAGTTTCGTCACCATCGCACTTACGGTTCTCTTAATTGGCTAGGGTTAGGGGTAGGCTTTATCGCTTTACCACTGAAAGACGATAAGACGTTAGACCTTGGTTCTGAGATATGTTATAGAGCTCATTGAGACGAACACTTTGATATGTGTTTCATTTGTGAGCGACACTGCTGCGCGATCATCTCCAATTTGCCTGTGCTCCATAGACTCTAAGACCTTAAGGGCATCTTTTGGGGCAAACTGCAATTCCAAAATCCTCATCTGAGTAACGAAACACACATCCAGGAACTCTGCTCGCTAAGCCGATCAATAATCTGTCCTCCGTTTTGCTCTACTGCCCTTAGAACCCCAAATAATCTGTCTTGACCCCTGGTAGGGTTTTGCTTTTAATTGGCTGAAAAAACAATGGGGTTTGATGGGTAGTGGGCGGAGGCCTCATTTTCATGCCTGCCTAGATTTGTGTCAGGGGAAGTGCTTGCTCTTTTATAACCACGCATCGCCCGTGCAAGCCACAGGCTCAAGGCTGATACCGACGGATACGGCTCGGCCTTGCGATTCAGAAAGTCTCCGCCCCTTGCGAAAAAAAGCCTCCATTGAGAATATATCGGCCCTCCAATTTCTTATCAAATCCAAGTCATTACAGCTCAATTACCTCCAAAATATCACTAAAACCCTATCCTAACAGGGTTGAGGCTCCGAAAGGCGTAGAGAAAAAATGGTCGGCAAATTCTTCATCAGCTCGCTCCGCTGAAGAAGGGGGTATAAGTTTCGTCACCATCGCACTTACGGTTCTCTTAATTGGCTAGGGTTAGGGGTAGGCTTTATCGCTTTACCACTGAAAGACGATAAGACGTTAGACCTTGGTTCTGAGATATGTTATAGAGCTCATTGAGACGAACACTTTGATATGTGTTTCATTTGTGAGCGACACTGCTGCGCGATCATCTCCAATTTGCCTGTGCTCCATAGACTCTAAGACCTTAAGGGCATCTTTTGGGGCAAACTGCAATTCCAAAATCCTCATCTGAGTAACGAAACACACATCCAGGAACTCTGCTCGCTAAGCCGATCAATAATCTGTCCTCCGTTTTGCTCTACGGCCCTTAGAACCCCAAATAATCTGTCTTGACCCCTGGTAGGGTTTTGCTTTTAATTGGCTGAAAAAACAATGGGGTTTGATGGGTAGTGGGCGGAGGCCTCATTTTCATGCCTGCCTAGATTTGTGTCAGGGGAAGTGCTTGCTCTTTTATAACCACGCAGCGCCCGTGCAAGCCACAGGCTCAAGGCTGATACCGACGGATACGGCTCGGCCTTGCGATTCAGAAAGTCTCCGCCCCTTGCGAAAAAAAGCCTCCATTGAGAATATATCGGCCCTCCAATTTCTTATCAAATCCAAGTCATTACGGCTCAATTACCTCCAAAATATCACTAAAACCCTATCCTAACAGGGTTGAGGCTCCGAAAGGCGTAGAGAAAAAATGGTCGGCAAATTCTTCATCAGCTCGCTCCGCTGAAGAAGGGGGTATAAGTTTCGTCACCATCGCACTTACGGTTCTCTTAATTGGCTAGGGTTAGGGGTAGGCTTTATCGCTTTACCACTGAAAGACGATAAGACGTTAGACCTTGGTTCTGAGATATGTTATAGAGCTCATTGAGACGAACACTTTGATATGTGTTTCATTTGTGAGCGACACTGCTGCGCGATCATCTCCAATTTGCCTGTGCTCCATAGACTCTAAGACCTTAAGGGCATCTTTTGGGGCAAACTGCAATTCCAAAATCCTCATCTGAGTAACGAAACACACATCCAGGAACTCTGCTCGCTAAGCCGATCAATAATCTGTCCTCCGTTTTGCTCTACGGCCCTTAGAACCCCAAATAATCTGTCTTGACCCCTGGTAGGGTTTTGCTTTTAATTGGCTGAAAAAACAATGGGGTTTGATGGGTAGTGGGCGGAGGCCTCATTTTCATGCCTGCCTAGATTTGTGTCAGGGGAAGTGCTTGCTCTTTTATAACCACGCAGCGCCCGTGCAAGCCACAGGCTCAAGGCTGATACCGACGGATACGGCTCGGCCTTGCGAATCAGAAAGTCTCCGCCCCTTGCGAAAAAAAGCCTCCATTGAGAATATATCGGCCCTCCAATTTCTTATCAAATCCAAGTCATTACGGCTCAATTACCTCCAAAATATCACTAAAACCCTATCCTAACAGGGTTGAGGCTCCGAAAGGCGTAGAGAAAAAATGGTCGGCAAATTCTTCATCAGCTCGCTCCGCTGAAGAAGGGGGTATAAGTTTCGTCACCATCGCACTTACGGTTCTCTTAATTGGCTAGGGTTAGGGGTAGGCTTTATCGCTTTACCACTGAAAGACGATAAGACGTTAGACCTTGGTTCTGAGATATGTTATAGAGCTCATTGAGACGAACACTTTGATATGTGTTTCATTTGTGAGCGACACTGCTGCGCGATCATCTCCAATTTGCCTGTGCTCCATAGACTCTAAGACCTTAAGGGCATCTTTTGGGGCAAACTGCAATTCCAAAATCCTCATCTGAGTAACGAAACACACATCCAGGAACTCTGCTCGCTAAGCCGATCAATAATATGTCCTCCGTTTTGCTCTACGGCCCTTAGAACCCCAAATAATCTGTCTTGACCCCTGGTAGGGTTTTGCTTTTAATTGGCTGAAAAAACAATGGGGTTTGATGGGTAGTGGGCGGAGGCCTCATTTTCATGCCTGCCTAGATTTGTGTCAGGGGAAGTGCTTGCTCTTTTATAACCACGCAGCGCCCGTGCAAGCCACAGGCTCAAGGCTGATACCGACGGATACGGCTCGGCCTTGCGATTCAGAAAGTCTCCGCCCCTTGCGAAAAAAAGCCTCCATTGAGAATATATCGGCCCTCCAATTTCTTATCAAATCCAAGTCATTACGGCTCAATTACCTCCAAAATATCACTAAAACCCTATCCTAACAGGGTTGAGGCTCCGAAAGGCGTAGAGAAAAAATGGTCGGCAAATTCTTCATCAGCTCGCTCCGCTGAAGAAGGGGGTATAAGTTTCGTCACCATCGCACTTACGGTTCTCTTAATTGGCTAGGGTTAGGGGTAGGCTTTATCGCTTTACCACTGAAAGACGATAAGACGTTAGACCTTGGTTCTGAGATATGTTATAGAGCTCATTGAGACGAACACTTTGATATGTGTTTCATTTGTGAGCGACACTGCTGCGCGATCATCTCCAATTTGCCTGTGCTCCATAGACTCTAAGACCTTAAGGGCATCTTTTGGGGCAAACTGCAATTCCAAAATCCTCATCTGAGTAACGAAACACACATCCAGGAACTCTGCTCGCTAAGCCGATCAATAATCTGTCCTCCGTTTTGCTCTACGGCCCTTAGAACCCCAAATAATCTGTCTTGACCCCTGGTAGGGTTTTGCTTTTAATTGGCTGAAAAAACAATGGGGTTTGATGGGTAGTGGGCGGAGGCCTCATTTTCATGCCTGCCTAGATTTGTGTCAGGGGAAGTGCTTGCTCTTTTATAACCACGCAGCGCCCGTGCAAGCCACAGGCTCAAGGCTGATACCGACGGATACGGCTCGGCCTTGCGAATCAGAAAGTCTCCGCCCCTTGCGAAAAAAAGCCTCCATTGAGAATATATCGGCCCTCCAATTTCTTATCAAATCCAAGTCATTACGGCTCAATTACCTCCAAAATATCACTAAAACCCTATCCTAACAGGGTTGAGGCTCCGAAAGGCGTAGAGAAAAAATGGTCGGCAAATTCTTCATCAGCTCGCTCCGCTGAAGAAGGGGGTATAAGTTTCGTCACCATCGCACTTACGGTTCTCTTAATTGGCTAGGGTTAGGGGTAGGCTTTATCGCTTTACCACTGAAAGACGATAAGACGTTAGACCTTGGTTCTGAGATATGTTATAGAGCTCATTGAGACGAACACTTTGATATGTGTTTCATTTGTGAGCGACACTGCTGCGCGATCATCTCCAATTTGCCTGTGCTCCATAGACTCTAAGACCTTAAGGGCATCTTTTGGGGCAAACTGCAATTCCAAAATCCTCATCTGAGTAACGAAACATACATCCAGGAACTCTGCTCGCTAAGCCGATCAATAATCTGTCCTCCGTTTTGCTCTACTGCCCTTAGAACCCCAAATAATCTGTCTTGACCCCTGGTAGGGTTTTGCTTTTAATTGGCTGAAAAAACAATGGGGTTTGATGGGTAGTGGGCGGAGGCCTCATTTTCATGCCTGCCTAGATTTGTGTCAGGGGAAGTGCTTGCTCTTTTATAACCACGCAGCGCCCGTGCAAGCCACAGGCTCAAGGCTGATAACGACGGATACGGCTCGGCCTTGCGAATCAGAAAGTCTCCGCCCCTTGCGAAAAAAAGCCTCCATTGAGAATATTTCGGCCCTCCAATTTCTTATCAAATCCAAGTCATTACGGCTCAATTACCTCCAAAATATCACTAAAACCCTATCCTAACAGGGTTGAGGCTCAGAAAGGCGTAGAGAGAAAATGGTCGGCAAATTCTTCATCAGCTCGCTCCGCTGAAGAAGGGGGTATAAGTTTCGTCACCATCGCACTTACGGTTCTCTTAATTGGCTAGGGTTAGGGGTAGGCTTTATCGCTTTACCACTGAATGACGATAAGACGTTAGACCTTGGTTCTGAGATATGTTATAGAGCTCATTGAGACGAACACTTTGATATGTGTTTCATTTGTGAGCGACACTGCTGCGCGATCATCTCCAATTTGCCTGTGCTCCATAGACTCTAAGACCTTAAGGGCATCTTTTGGGGCAAACTGCAATTCCAAAATCCTCATCTGAGTAACGAAACACACATCCAGGAACTCTGCTCGCTAAGCTGATCAATAATCTGTCCTCCGTTTTGCTCTACGGCCCTTAGAACCCCAAATAATCTGTCTTGACCCCTGGTAGGGTTTTGCTTTTAATTGGCTGAAAAAACAATGGGGTTTGATGGGTAGTGGGCGGAGGCCTCATTTTCATGCCTGCCTAGATTTGTGTCAGGGGAAGTGCTTGCTCTTTTATAACCACGCAGCGCCCGTGCAAGCCACATGCTCAAGGCTGATACCGACGGATACGGCTCGGCCTTGCGAATCAGAAAGTCTCCGCCCCTTGCGAAAAAAAGCCTCCATTGAGAATATATCGGCCCTCCAATTTCTTATCAAATCCAAGTCATTACGGCTCAATTACCTCCAAAATATCACTAAAACCCTATCCTAACAGGGTTGAGGCTCCGAAAGGCGTAGAGAAAAAATGGTCGGCAAATTCTTCATCAGCTCGCTCCGCTGAAGAAGGGGGTATAAGTTTCGTCACCATCGCACTTACGGTTCTCTTAATTGGCTAGGGTTAGGGGTAGGCTTAATCGCTTTACCACTGAAAGACGATAAGACGTTAGACCTTGGTTCTGAGATATGTTATAGAGCTCATTGAGACGAACACTTTGATATGTGTTTCATTTGTGAGCGACACTGCTGCGCGATCATCTCCAATTTGCCTGTGCTCCATAGACTCTAAGACCTTAAGGGCATCTTTTGGGGCAAACTGCAATTCCAAAATCCTCATCTGAGTAACGAAACACACATCCAGGAACTCTGCTTGCTAAGCCGATCAATAATCTGTCCTCCGTTTTGCTCTACTGCCCTTAGAACCCCAAATAATCTGTCTTGACCCCTGGTAGGGTTTTGCTTTTAATTGGCTGAAAAAACAATGGGGTTTGATGGGTAGTGGGCGGAGGCCTCATTTTCATGCCTGCCTAGATTTGTGTCAGGGGAAGTGCTTGCTCTTTTATAACCACGCAGCGCCCGTGCAAGCCACAGGCTCAAGGCTGATAACGACGGATACGGCTCGGCCTTGCGAATCAGAAAGTCTCCGCCCCTTGCGAAAAAAAGCCTCCATTGAGAATATATCGGCCCTCCAATTTCTTATCAAATCCAAGTCATTACGGCTCAATTACCTCCAAAATATCACTAAAACCCTATCCTAACAGGGTTGAGGCTCCGAAAGGCGTAGAGAGAAAATGGTCGGCAAATTCTTCATCAGCTCGCTCCGCTGAAGAAGGGGGTATAAGTTTCGTCACCATCGCACTTACGGTTCTCTTAATTGGCTAGGGTTAGGGGTAGGCTTTATCGCTTTACCACTGAAAGACGATAAGACGTTAGACCTTGGTTCTGAGATATGTTATAGAGCTCATTGAGACGAACACTTTGACATGTGTTTCATTTGTGAGCAACACTGCTGCGCGATCATCTCCAATTTGCCTGTGCTACATAGACTCTAAGACCTTAAGGGCATCTTTTGGGGCAAACTGCAATTCCAAAATCCTTATCTGAGTAACGAAACACACATCCAGGAACTCTGCTCGCTAAGCCGATCAATAATCTGTCCTCCGTTTTGCTTTACGGCCCTTAGAACCCCAAATAATCTGTCTTGACCCCTGGTAGGGTTTTGCTTTTAATTGGCTGAAAAAACAATGGGGTTTGATGGGTAGTGGGCGGAGGCCTCATTTTCATGCCTGCCTAGATTTGTGTCAGGGGAAGTGCTTGCTCTTTTATAACCACGCAGCGCCCGTGCAAGCCACAGGCTCAAGGCTGATACCGACGGATACGGCTCGGCCTTGCGATTCAGAAAGTCTCCGCCCCTTGCGAAAAAAAGCCTCCATTTAGAATATATCGGCCCTCCAATTTCTTATCAAATCCAAGTCATTACGGCTCAATTACCTCCAAAATATCACTAAAACCCTATCCTAACAGGGTTGAGGCTCCTGAAAGTGTAAAGTGTATGGGAAAAATATTAAAATAAAAAATTCAATGGTTAAGTGTCAGGAGGGTAATGGTCTGGGTTTAATCACGTGGATGTGACAGGTTATGTTAAGGCAATGTTACCAAGAATGGCCCGTGGGGCGATCCTGTAACTGTTGAAAAAACACACTCGTTGCACATGTGCAACGCCTCCAATTTCTTATCAAATCCAAGTCATTACCCTAAACCAATGGCCTATCAAAATA
Organism: Nannobrachium achirus; assembly: GCF_963921795.1. NCBI lineage: Eukaryota > Metazoa > Chordata > Actinopteri > Myctophiformes > Myctophidae > Nannobrachium > Nannobrachium achirus. The sequence continues at coordinate 55,606,557 of NC_137829.1, read as the reverse complement.
TTACTTTTGGGGGAGGGAACTAATCAAGCTGGAGCAGATGTAAGTTGTTGAGGCTAATGACACTCTCATAAGATTGGACTCAGACTGCCTTTCAGACAGTATCAAACTTCAGAAGCCAAGACCAGTCATCCAGACCAGCAACACTAAGAGGTTTGTTTTTTTTGTTAAATATTGTTGAAGTTCTACATCAATCATCTTCTTTTGAAAATGTTGTACCAAAGGTTTTGATTTTCAATCTGAAATCTTTCTCTATATGATAACTTTGCAGAATGGAACAAACAAACACACAAGAAGACCCCCCGACACCCTCTGAACAAAATTCACCAGTTGAAGAGGTAAGTACATCCTAAAAAGTGATTGGAAGTGTTTGGAAACAAATATTTTTAGAGCGACTTAAATAATTCATGATGGAATCGCAATTAAATCATGTTTTTGTCAAGTGATTAACTTAAGTTAGGTGGTTGATAATTCATTGGATGAGAGATGAATGGAATTTATAAGGTGGTGGGTCTCCAAATCTCATATCAAATCCAGAGTTAGGTTTACTCAATTAATATTTAGAACATTGTGAAGAGCTGGTCAAGCATATAAGAATATCTTTCACTTATTATTTAGTTGCAGGGAGCTGCTTTTTTGCCAGAGCCAAACTGTAATCCTGAAATCCTGAAAACATTTCTCTTCCGTTCGGCCTTTTCATGTTGAACTGGTTTTGATGCTTTGTGCCTGATTCCTTGTATATAGAGACATGATGAACAAGAAGGAGATAATGAGGAGGAGGAGGCAGACGAGATGTACGTGGTTCCACCTACTTCCCTGGAACCTAATCCACCAGTTGAAGATGTAAGTAGATCCTAAAAAGATCTTTGGAAACAAATATTTTTAGAGCGACTCAAATAATTCATGATGGAATCGCAGTTAAATCAAGTTTTTGTCAAGTAATTAACTTAAGTTAGGTGGTTGATAATTCATTGGTTGAGAAATGAATGGAATTCATAAGGTCTTGGGTCTCCAAATCTCATATCAAATCCAGAGTTAGGTTTACCCAATTAATATTTAGAAAATTGTGATGAGCTGGTCAAGCATATAAGAATGTCTTTCACTTATTATTTAGTTGCAGGGAGCTGCTTTTTTGCCAGAGCCAAACTGTAATCCTGAAATCCTGAAAACATTTCTCTTCCTTTGCGCCTATTCATGTTGAACTGGTTTTGATGCTTTGTGCCTGATTCCTTGTATATAGAGACATGATGACCAAGACGGAGATAATGAGGAGGAGGAGGCAGACGAGATATCCTCATCTCAGTACGTGGTTCCACCTACTTCCCCGGTTAATCACCCTGTTGAGGATGTAAGTAGATCCTAAAAAGATGTTTGGAAACAAATATTTATAGAGCGACTTAAATAATTCATGATGGAACTGCCACCTATATTTCTCTTTTGGAACAGCTTTTTTTCATGGAGGAGGCAATAGGGATGTCCTCATCATCGGACGACGATGAAGTATTTGAACTGGAGGTCAGAGGCCGGAGGAGGTATGAGATACTGCGCATGTACCACCGGTATCTGGAGGCTTTAAGAAGAAACCGACGTCGTCAAAGACGAGCCCAGGGAGGATCCGAAGCAGCCGGTGGTTCTGGAGCAGCAAAAAATAAATAAATGTTTTTTTTTCCTTTTACACTGAGATCTGAGTCATCATTGTGGGATTTGACGATGGAGGGGAGGAGTATACTTACGGTTATTTTAAAGTTGTATTAGGGTTAGGGACAATTAATACGCATTGGGGGTTGGTCATCGGTGGGTAATGGGTTGGGGGTTTAGTTAGGGTTAAGGGACAATAAATATGCAATGTGGGGGATGGGATTATCAAGAATTTGGTGTAATTTTGTCTCTAGACCTTTCAGCAAGCTCAAGAGCCTTCGGTTAGGGGTTTAGGGATCTTTTATAGGTATCTGGACCGTAATAAAATTAATTTTGATAAGTAATTGAAAAGGAGATATCTCCTCGAAAAGGGGTCTTTTTCGCAGGGGCCGGAGAGTTTCTGAACCGCAATGCCGAGCCGATTCCGTTGGTATCAGCCTTGAGTCTGTGGCGTGCAAGGCCGCTGAGTGGATTCAAAAAAGAAATCACTGCCCCTAAACTAGGCTACTGCTGGGTAAAGGCTCAGAAGTCTGGAAAAGACGGTCTGGAGGGTCTCTCCTTCGAACTGCATGTCCCCTCCGCCTCAGCGAACACGGTTGTTGAGGCTGGGGCGCAGGGAATGATCCTAATTTGAATGGTTTTAGAAAAGGTGTAGACCCAATAACTAAAAAACGACCCTAACAAAGGTTCACATGCGACAGGCTCAAGTCGCATAGGCAGGACTCTGTGCTTCGTGCTCGGATCACAGTAAAGACAAGGGACCTGTGTATTCCTGGTCCGAAGAACAGACCTCACAGACCTTCCAAGGCCATACTAAGGCCCAGTGAAATTCATGTATTGACAAGCCGAATTCTTATCAAAAGCAATTCAAGTCCCTGTCTCCATTTGATAACGTGACCTTTGACTGAATATCCCTAACCCTAATGTCACATAAAGGGGGGCGGCAGGTGTCCAATCACTATCAGTTCTTTTTCAGGATGGCCTGCTGAACACCTAGACGTGTCCATTATTATGATAGCATCTACGATTCACGAAAGGTCACTCAAAATACTTCATATCACGGAAATCTAGCCAGGCTGAGTATGAGGCCTCCGTCCAATTTTTTATCAAACCCCCTTGTTTTTTCAGCCGATTACCATTGACACTCTAACCTACATTTATAGGGCCATGATCCTAGCATTTATGGTTCACGAGAGGTCATTAGATAAGGTTGGCATACCCAGCTCTCTATCAAACCCCTAGTTTAAGTCACCAAATAACATGTCAAACCATAACCCAGGGTTCAAAGCAGATTTGTTGGGGTTCTAGGGGCTCTAGGGCAAAACAGCAAAGGGATTCTTATTCGGCTCGGCCAGCTGAGCGCAAGCACGCGTGTTTCATTTCTCTACGACCCCTAGAAACATGCCACCTCTAGGCTGCTCATAGAGAAAGTTGACCTCCGGGGGAGGGAGGGTGGCTCACTAGTCTACTGGTCGAGACGTCCGCCTAGAGAACCGCTGGTCACAGGTTCAAAGCCGGCTCGGAGCAGGAGTAACATTCTCACCGTAAGGTTCCCCCTACCTGTTTAAGTGAACTACTGAGTAATATTTTGTATTTATCAGTGATATAAGATTTGGAGGAGGGGGAGGAGAAGCAAAGAGGGGAATGGTAATGTTAGGGTCCTTTATGCTAATTTGTTAGTTTGTTCGTTATTGGTTTCATTGGCATTAATGACATCTAACCACCTGGTGTTAGAGCAAGGTACAACAAGAAAGGGAATGAATAACATATATATATATATATATATATATATATATATATATATAATTTGCCTTAAATCAAGACTATCAAAGTAATACAGTGCCCAAATAAAAGTGTTCATAACAGTCAACGCTAGTTAGTGCAACAAGTAGCTCTACATCATGTCAAACACAAGCCGGAAATACTAAAAATAAACTACTAACACAGCCTAATGGTGCAGTGACAAAAGGTCAGAGAGACAAAAACAACTAGCGAAAAAGAATACAAATAATTAAACATAAACAAGAAAAAATAAACAAGAAAGGGTGATGCGGCAAGACGCAAAAAAATACAGCCTCCCTGGAAGGTCCTTATAGGTTGGCTCAACAGGCTACTGGTCTGTACCAGCAGTCTGTTAAGCCCTCCTTTTCCGTTGGTCATGGGTTCAAGGCCGGCTCGGAGCAGAAGTAACATTCTCAACGTAAGCTTCCCTTACCTGTTTAAGTGGACTGTAATATTTTGCATTTATCAGTGATATGAGATTTGGAGGAAGGGGGAGAGAAGCGAGGAGGGGAATGGTAATGTTAGGGTCCTTTGTGCTAATTTGGCCTTTTACTAATGGTCTTTGATAAGTTATTGGTTTAATTGGCATTAATGGTATCTCCTCAGCCACATACAAAGGTCTTCAAAGTATATCTTGGTTAGATCCCCCTCAAGGATTTGTCTATCGGGGGAGGGGAATTGTGAGGTTAGGGGTTTTTCATGGTAATTGGAACTTTTACTAATGGTGTTTGATAGGTTATTGGTTTCATTGGCATTAATGGCATCTAGCCACCTGGTGTTAATCAAGCCGGAGCAGGTGTCGGTTATTCCAGCTAATGACAAACTCATATATTTGGCCTCAGGAGAGTGACTCGGCCAGACACAAAAATACACTACAGGAGACAGCATGGCTGTAAGTAATACACACACTCTGTTTTGGAATAAAAGTTATGCTATGAATATTCTATATCAAAGTTTTTGCAAATCTTAAAATATGAAATTGATGGCAGTAAATTGTGATGTTTAAAGCAGTGGCTATTATAGCATATCACCGCTATCTCAAGTCTTTAGATAATCTGCCAAATACTTAACCAGTTTTTTAATAGAAACATGTGTTGAAAACTCCTTTTTCTCTCTATCTTATTCCACTTTTCTAACAATTTAAAGGAGAGAGATAGCGTCCGTTGTCCACTGTGCGGAAACACTGCACCCATAAACACCCACCTCAGGTTCGCGCACAGAGTGAGCAACGACCAGGAACGAATCTTATTGAAGACCTTGGCTGTTGGAAGGTGAAGTTAAATCACATTTTTGTCAAGTGATTAACTTAAGTTAGGTGGTTGATAATTAATTGGATGAGAAAATAATAGATTTGATAAGGTGTTGGGTCTCCAAATCTGATATCAAATCCAGAGTTAGGTTTACCCAATTAATATTTGGAAAATTGTGATGAGCTGGTCAAGCATATAAGAATGTCTTCACTTATTATTTAGTTGCAGGGAGCTGCTTTTTTGTCCAGAGCCGAACTGTAAAGAACGGAATGAACCACTGGACGACAAACACCTGGTGCGGGACCATGGCATCCTGTTCAATGTAAGTTATTGTTACAAACAAATAGAGCTATTTATAGACATTTGTGTATTTTGCAATTTTGAGTCAACTGACACAAGAGACATTTTGTTTTTTGGGGGGAAAATACATTACGTTTAAGATTTGGCGATATGACTTTAAAATTGATCAGGCTTTGTATTTATTTTCAACAGAGCCCTGCCCACATATCAGTTATAAGAAGGGCAAAAAGGCTCAAATGCCTCATAAACCTGGCCGCACTGAGGGCCAGCAACCCGTTAACAGCCATGGTCACCAACCTGGACATTGTAGAAGGCAAGTCAAATTTTTCTTTCAATTCTAAGAACTCATGTTTGACAGCAGGGACGAAAATATAACTAATATTTGTTGTTTGCAATCCGTTCCAGGTGTTGTTCCACGCCTTTTTCAAAGTCCTCAGGTAGCCGATCGGCAGCTGACCACCCCTCCAGGTTCCCAGGCCCAGCGCCCCTCAAGCCCCTCCAGCCCCTCCGTCTCCTCAGGTCCAGCGCCTGTTGAGGCTAACCAGCAGCCCCCTCCCCAGCTGCCCACTACTCCAGAAGCCTCCAGCCCCTCCAGCCACTGAATTTGAATAAAGATTGTTTTTTTTCCCCAAAATTAAATCTGAATCGTCATTCTAGGATGTATCATGGGAATGTTTTTAAGCTTATTGATGGGTTTTGGGTAGGGGTCTAGCTCAGGGTTCAGCGAAAATGTTAATGTTAGGTTCATTTATGCTAAAGTGGTGTCCATTTGTCTCTAGACCTTTCAGCAACCTCAAGAGCCTTCGCTTAGGGTTTTAGGGATCTGGGCCGTAATAAAATTAATTTTGATAAGTAATTGAAAAGGAGATAATTCCTCAAAATGGGATCTTTTTCGCAGGGGCCAGAGAGTTTCTAAACCGCAGAGCCAAGACGATTCCGTTGGCATCAGCCTTGAGTCTGTGGCTTGCACGGCCGCTGAGTGGATTCAAAAAAGAAATCACTGCCGCTAAACTAGGCTAGTGCTGTCTAAAGGCTCATAAGTCCGGAAAAGACAGTCTGGAGGGTCTCTCCTTCGAACTGCACTTCCCCTCCGCTTCAGCGAACACGTGTGTTGAGGCTGGGGCGCAGGAAATGATTCTAACTTGAATGGTTTTAAAAAAGGTATGGACCCAATAATTAAAAAACAACCCTAACGAAGGTTCACGTCTGACAGTCTCAAGTCGCATACGCAGGACTCTGTGCTTTGTGCTCGGATCACAGTAAAGACAAGGGACATGTGTATGCCTGGTCCAAAGAACAGACCTCACAGACCCTCCAAGGTGATACTAAGGCCCAGTGAAATTCATGTATTGACAACCCAAATCTTATCAAAATCAATTCAAGTCCCTGTCTCCATTTCAAAACGTGACCTTTGACTGAATATAAGTCACATAAAGGGGGCGGCAGGTGTCCAATCACTATCAGTTCTTTTTCAGGATGGCCTGCTGAACACCTAGACGTCTCCATTAGGATGATAGCATCTACGATTCACGAGAGGTCATTCAAAATATTTCATGTCACGGAAATCTAGCCAGGCTGAGAATGAGGCCTCCGCCCAACTTCTTATCAAACCCCCTTGTTTTTTTACCCGAATAACATTAACACTCTAACCTACATTTATAGGGCCATGATCCTAGCATTTATGATTCGCGAGAGGTCATTAGATATGGTTGGCATAACCAGATCTCTATCAAACCCCTAGTTTAATTTCACCAAATAACATGTTAAACCCTAACCCAGGGTTCAAAGCAGATTTGTTGGGGTTCTAGGGGCTCTAGGGCAAAACAGTAAAAGGATTCTTGTTCGGCTCGGCCAGCTGAGCGCAAGCACGTGTGTTTCATTTCTCTACGACCCCTAGAACCATGCCGCCTTTGAATCTAGGCTGCTCATAGAGAAAGTTGACCTCTGGGGAGGGAGGGTGGCTCAACAGTCTACTGGTCAAGACGTCCGCCTAGAGAACCGTTGGTCACGGGTTCAAGGCCGGCTCGGAGTAGGAGTAACATTCTCACCGTAAGGTTCCCCTACCTGTGAGTAATATTTTGTATTCATCAGTGATATAAGATTTGGAGGAGGGGGAGGAGAAGTGAGGAGGGGAATGGTAATGTTAGGGTCCTTTATGCTAATTTGGCCTTTTACTAATGGTCTTTGATAAGTTATTGGTTTAATTGGCATTAATGGCATCTCCTCAGCCACAGACAAAGGTCTCCACAGTATATCTTGGTTAGATCCGCCTCAAGGATTTTTCTATCGGGGGAGGGGAATTGTAAGGTTAGGGGTTTTTCATTGTAATTGGAACTTTTACTAATGGTGTTTGATAGGTTATTGGTTTTATGCTAATTTGGCCTTTTACTAATGGTCTTTGATAAGTTATTGGTTTAAATGGCATTAATGGCATCTCCTCAGCCACAGACAAAGGTCTCCACAGTATATCTTGGTCAGATCCCCCTCAAGGATTTTTCTATCGGGGGAGGGGAATTGTAAGGTTAGGGGTTTTTCATTGTAATTGGAACTTTTACTAATGGTGTTTGATAGGTTATTGGTTTAATTGGCATTAATGGCATCTAACCACCTGGTGTTAATGAAGCCGGAGCAGGTGTCGGTTATTCCAGTTAATGACAAACTCATATATTTGGCACTGGGGAGAGTGACTCTGCCAGATACTAAAAGACTTGAAGAGACACAGGAGACAGATTGAGATATCCACCATTTCCTCAACACGCTTGTGAGTTAAATTGTTCCTCATGTTAACTATTACCTAGACTGAAGACCCCACAGACCATAGACCCTAACCAATAACTTTTGTTTTATTTGCAATCTGAAAACTTCTTCATAATTTACAGAATGGACCCACCAAGCCAGGAGGAGGAACCTCCCCAGGCCCCCTCCAATGTACCCCCTGAACCAAACCCTCCTGATCCACCTCCACCAAGTGAAGATGTAAGTACATCCTAAAACCATGTGCGATTTTAGTCATTTTTAGAACAACTTAATTCATTCAAATTCATGATGTAGTTTTGTAGAACTCTGTGTAAATGCATCATGTGTCTGTCTATTGAAAAGGATGACCAGGAGGAGGAGCAGCATGATGTGGAGGACTTCGTCCTCGATGTCAGAGGACAAAAATACTGCTGGCATAACTCCTGCTGGCATACCTCACGTTGTTTGAGGCCATGTAGGCGCGCATACTTAGGGTCTGCCCCACTAGAGGCCAATGATGAGGACCCCCCATATGATGCAATGGAGGGTTAACCCTAACCCTAATTCATGGCTGTTGTGATTTGTTTTCTTATTTGCCAATAAATATGGTTTGTTTCAAAAATAATCTGAGTCAACACAGGCTTCAATAACTGAGTAACCATAACTGAGCAAACCTGCCAATTCCTTATCAAATCCACCCATTTTTGAATGACGTTTCCAAAAAGTGACTCCCAAAGACCAGTTAGGAGCTTGTTTCAGAAGATTTGGAGTCGAATGGTAATGATTTGTAGTCACACTTTTTTGGGTCCCAAAGGTCGTATCTAACTGCCAGCAGGAGACGTGACTGACTTTTTCAAAAAGTGACCTGCCAAAACCAGTTAGGAGCATGCTTTAGATGATTTGGAGTCAAATGGTAATGATTTGTAGTCACACTTTTTTGGGTCCCTAAGGTCTGGGGAAAAAAATACTTAACAAATCCACCCATTTTTCGCCAATAACTGAGCAAACATGCCAATTCCTTATCAAATCCACCCATTTTTGAATGACGTTTCCAAAAAGTGACTCCCAAATACCAGTTAGGAGCTTGTTTCAGAAGATTTGGAGTCGAATGGTAATGATTTGTAGTCACACTTTTTTGGGTCTCAAAGGTCGTATCAAAGTCTGCCAGCAGGAGACGTGACTGACTTTTCCAAAAAGTGACTCGCCAAAACCAGATAGGAGCATGTTTTAGATGATTTGGAGTCAAATGGTAATGATTTGTAGTCACACTTTTTTGGGTCCCAAAGGTCTGGGGAAAAAAATACTTTTCAAATACACACATTTTTTTTCCCCACCCAAATGAATGGATTTGATAAAATAATGGTTCTGGCAATTCCTTATCAAATCCACCCATTTTTGCCAATAACTGAGCAAACATGCCAATTCCTTATCAAATCCACCCATTTTTGAATGACGTTTCCAAAAAGTGACTCCCAAAGACCAGTTAGGAGCTTGTTTCAGAAGATTTGGAGTCGAATGGTAATGATTTGTAGTCACACTTTTTTGGGTCCCAAAGGTCGTATCTAACTGCCAGCAGGAGACGTGACTGAATTTTTCAAAAAGTGACCTGCCAAAACCAGTTAGGAGCATGTTTTAGATGATTTGGAGTCAAATGGTAATGATTTGTAGTCACACTTTTTTGGGTCCCTAAGGTCTGGGGAAAAAAATACTTTTCAAATACACACATTTTTTTTTCCCACCCAAATGAATGGATTTGATAAAATAATGGTTCTGGCAATTCCTTATCAAATCCACTTCAATACATAGAAACAAACATTTTTGAGATTTCTGTCTTCCCAAACAGATTCAAAACAATCACATCTTTGATTTTCCGTTTTTTTTAATATTCAGACTCATTCCATAAAGTCAACTCTGCTACATTTGTTGTTTCTGAATTAAAAAATTTAAGATGTACAGAAGTCACGTGACTCTTCTGAAATATGAAGTTATTTAAGTTAAATCTAACTATAACACAGATTAATTATATCGGATATCCATATCGGCCAAAATGTCATTAATAACCCTAACCCTTCATCTTATATGGTTTTAACATATTGATGTTTTGTCATATCCAATATCATATCAACAAGTTAGGTTAGGCCCATAATTCATCAAATACCGCTCCTAACTCCACCCACATCCAATCAATTGCACCTGCTTATCCAATCAATTGCACCTGCTTGCAGGTTATAAAAGGGAGAAGGATGAGTCCATTTTCCTTTCCCACTCACTCCCAGAGAGAGACACAGAGAGAAGCAGAGAGAAGCAGAGAGAAATTAGAGAGACACTCAGACACAGAGAGAACACCAGACAGAGACACAGAGAGAAGCAGAGAGAAATTAGAGAGACACTGAGACACAGAGAGAACACCAACAACAGGATCTAGATCTGATCAACATGCCTGTGAGTTACTATCATATCATTGAGTTGTCTGCTAACATGACAACATTAATTTGATGCCTCTGCCCAGCTATCAAGCTACCCTGCTCTGCTAACATAGCTTGTTGGAGTTGGTTGGTTTATTTTATAATCTGCTTGGAGACTATAAGTACATTTCAATCACAACTCAATACAAACTATGCTATGGTAACATGTTAGCTAGTTAGGCCTACCCAATTTCTCATCAAACCCATTTGAATCCCTAACCCTAACTCTTCCCAGCATCTCATCAATCCCCTTTGTTATGTAGCCAAATTACTGAAACCAACCCTAACACCAATATATGAGAGATTGCTTGACCAGCTGAGACATGTTATATAACAAAACCTCTCTGGTAACTCTACTAATCACAATTTTTAACTTTTGTTTTAGTCTTCCGTTGACAAAGCTGAATGCCCTATATGTGGGAAAGAGGTCTACCTGAGATCCCACCTCATGAATGGGCACAAATTTGGAAAGGTTAATAAGGTAGAGAGGCTTCTTGTACAAGACTATGCCTATGGAAAGTAAGTAAAGTTGACTCCAGCAGTGTCATTGTTTGATGAGAAAATGATTGTTGTTTAATGGTGTAATACCATTAAACTGCTTTCTACACACACTGATTTGACATACCTTGTCTACACTTGTTTTGCAACTCTAGAGTCCACAAAGACAAATTAGTGTGCCTCATTTGTGGCAAGGGAGACATTGGAAGGATGGACAGACATCTAGCTGAGGCCCACAACCTAGAAGTAAGTTAATAATCCTGCAAGGTGTCAAAGTAGAATGCAAGTTTATAAGAATATCATTGACCCAACATCCTGTGATTGACCTGGCTGTACATTGCTTTTCAAAAGGGGGATGATAAAGAGCGATTTGTTACTGGTTCAAAAAGAATCAGGACAGTCGAGAAGTTGGCGGAACTTCGTGCGTCAGGGGTCCCGCTCATCAGTAGGCTGGACCTTGATCAACACGGTAGGTCCAATTACCGTTCCATTTGTAAGTTAAATTGTGTTGTTTAAGGTCAACTACATTAATAATGTTTGTTTTAACAGCTCCAGCTCCTCAAGCTCCACCTCAAGCCGCCGCCCCTCAGGCTCCCCCTGAACCGGCTGACCCCCAGGCTCCCCTTCAAATGGCCGCCCCTCAGGCTCCACCTCAATTTGCCATCCCTCAGGCTCCCCCTGAACAAGCTGCCCCCCAGGCTCCCCCTCAGCTTGAGGCTGACCAAGAACTGCTGCGTAAGAACGATCGCCTTTCCAATTGTTAGAATACTTGTGTTCTTTAAGGAAAACTACATTAATGATGTTTTTTTCAACAGCTATACCTGATGTGCAAGACCTCTGGTCTAGAGCCAACGCAGAGGTCCTTGATGTCGAGGCCCCTTCCACTTCAGGTCCACCTGGCCCTGTAGGTCCACAAGGTGAGAACAATTACCCTTCAATTTTGGTTAAATTGCATTTATTGGGTATTTTAACATAGGGATTGATATGAAATTGTGCCTAACCAAATCAACCTTGAATAATAACTATATGGGCTAACCCTGACAGCAAGGATATATATCTGTATTAATTATGTTTGTTTAAATTCAACCCCAGACTGCTCCCAGAGGCGCTGCCTCGCCATGAGGAAATATGCAGACAAGATTTGGCAAGAGAACATAGTTCTCAAGAAAAGAGTGCGCAAGCTGGAGGCCTTTAGAAAGGCAATAACCCCGAGCAAGGTTAGGGGGGGAGGCCAAAGGGCGAAGAAGGGTGGAAAGGCAACGAGCAAATCCACTCGGGGCGAGGAGAACCTCTATTGTAAGTATCCTTTTCATTTTTGCCATTGTTTAATTGAATGTGTTCGTGACTAATCCTGTTTTCACTCAAGAATATGTTTATGTTTACAGCCATCATCTGTGCGGACCTGGTCAGGCACCTGACTTCCCCTACGAGCAACCCGAGGAAGGTGGAAAACCTGCGACAGAAGGCCAGCCATGCCGTGAAGATCTGCGAGGCCATGGGCTGTGAGGGGGAAGGCAACCTCCGACTCCTGCTGGACGAGCAGAAGTTGAGAAAGTAAGTAGAGGAAACAGAGTTTCCACCTAAGACTTAAGTCCTTAGGTATTATTTAACTCATATAACTGCACTTTTCTTTTCACAGCTACTTCAGAAAACTTCTGAAGACCCTCAAGCCGAAAACTGCCGGAACTTATGTCACAGACTTTAAAGAGTTTCTTAAACATGCCAAAAGCGTGGCACATTTCAATCGCCTGTCCAACATCTCAGAAATTGAGTACTCCAGGCTGGAGAAAGTCCTGGAGAACCCTTTTTCTGAGGGGGAGATGGCAGAGGTGGCAGGAGAGGTGGCGGCACCTCCTGCGGCACCTCCTGCACCTCCTGTGGGGCAACAGGTGGAGGAAGAAATGGAGCTCACTGACGGCTCCACTAGCAACAGCGACAGAAGCGTCGCTGTTCCGTACGAGGAAGGCAGTGAGTACCAATGCTGTAAACGTATGCAATGTTCTCATGAACAAAATATTCAGTAATCAAATTGACCTTTTGAAGACAACAAACTATCAAACTTTGTGTATTCAATATAATTACAGATTACTCATCATCTTCAAGATCTTCATCATCTTCTTCCGAAGAAGAGGATGCATCTTCTGAAAAAGAAGAAGAGGATGCATCTCCTGAAGAAGAAGAAGACAAAGATGCAACAGAGATAGAGGAGGAGGAGGAGGAGGAGGAGCCCCGCCAAAAGCGGAGGAGAAAGGACCCCCTAATATGTCGGGTCGTCTTCACCCCGAAAACAAAAGAGGTTCTCCGATGGGTGCCGGCAAAGGGGTTAAACCCCAGGGTTAACCTCCTCAAACGATTTGGTAAGACATTTACAATCAATCTTCAAAATGTAAGAATACTTATGTGTGTGTGTGACTAGTAATAATCAATAATGTTAATATACAAATTGATATAAAATGGGCCTAATGGGCCTAATAATAATCAATAATGTTAATATATGAATTGATATAAAATGGGCCTAATGTATGTTTGTATGGATTACAAGAACTGTTGCATGGTTTTCTGATATCTTCCCCCTCATCTGCTTCTCCCTCCAACCACACCCACTTTCTCAGGCCTTGCGAGCCCCTCCGTCGCCTCAACCCCAGCTGACCAGCAGCCGCCCCAAGAGCAACCCACTCCTCCTGTTGAGGACCAGCGCCCCCCCCCAGCCAGTGGAGAGGGCCCCCCCCAGCCAGTGGAGATGGCACCTGGTGCTGGTGCTGACCAGGCCGCCCCTCAGACACCCACTCATCCTCGATCCCAGGCCCTGTGCCCCTACAGCCCCTCCAGCTCCTCCAGCCCCTCCAGCCCCTCCAGCCCCTACATCCCCTACATCCCCTCCAGCCCCTCCAGCCCCTCAATCCTTGCTCCTGATGAGGCTGATCGGCAGCTGCCCACCCCTATGGGTCCACAGGCCCAGCACCCCTCCAGCCCCTCCAGCCCCGCGGGCTCCTCCCCCGAGTACGCCTAAATATTTATCTTGATTGGAAGATATAAAGTTTCTTGATTGTGAAATAAAGATTGTTTTTTTCCAAAATCAAATCTGAATCGTCTTTCTAGGATGTCCCATGGGAATGTCCTTAAGCTTCTTGATGGGTTTTGGGTTAGGGTCTATCTCAGGGTTCCGTGAAAAAGTTAATGTTAGGTTCCTTTATGCTGAAGTGTTGTACATTTGTCTCTAAACCTTTCAGCAACGTCAAGAGCCTTCGGTTAGGATTGTAGGGATCTGGGCCGTAATAAAATGTATTTTGATATGTAATTGATATGTAATTTTGATATGTAATTGTAAAACAAAAAGAAAACAGTGGGGGGAGGGTCTTAGTATAATTGGGGTATTCAATTTGAATCAAATAAACCAAAATTAGCTATTTTTCCAATTTTCGGTAGTAATTTAAAAATTGTGAAAACGCAAATCAGAAAATCACAAAAACAGCCAGGTTTACTTAGTATAATTGGGATATTCAATTTGAATAAAAAAAAACAGAAAATTGGCTATTATTTCAATTTTCGTTCAGATTTTAAAAATTGAGAAAACCCAAATAAGAAAATCACAAAAAACAATGGGGGGATAGTATTATTAGGGTATTCAGTTTAAATCCAAAAAATAAAAAAAAATGAAATTGGCTAATTTTTCATTTTTTGATTCAGAATTTAAACATTGTGAAAACACAAATAAGTAAATCACAAAAACCCAGTCCCCTAACCCTTCATCATAAATGGTTTTAACATATTGATGTTTTTTACAGATCCAATATTATATCAACAAGTTAGGTTAGGGCCAATCCATCATCAAACACTGGTCCTAGCTCCACCCCTAGGGGGTGGAGCTAGAAAAGGGAGGGAAATAAGTCAAATATTATATCAACAAGTTAGGTTAGGGCCAATCCATCATCAAACACTGGTCCTAGCTCCACCCCTAGGGGGTGGAACCCCTAGGGGGTGGAGCTAGAAAAGGGAGGGAAATAAGTCAAAGGGAGGGAAAATAGTCCATCTTTCCTTTTCCACTCACTACCACATGAACCAGAGAGAGAGACAGAGAACAGAGAGACACAAAGAGAGAACCATACTGAACAACAACAGCAACAACTACAGCCCTAACGCTAACTACATCTGATCAACATGCCTGTGAGTTACTATCATATAATTTTGTTGGATATTAGTTTTCCCTAACACTTAGCTAACTATCAAGCTAGCCTGCCATGCTAACATAATGGCATTCATTTAAGGTCTCTGCCCAGCTATCAGGCTACCCTGCTCTGCTAACATAACGTGCTTGTTGGAGTTGGTTTATTTTATAATCTGCTTTGAGATTTAAAGTACATTCCCTTCACAACTCGATACCAGACTATGCTATGCTAACAAGCCAATTTTATATCAAACCCATTGATTCCCGAATCTCATCAATCCCAGAATCTCATCAATCCCCCTGTTATATTTTCCAATTACTGAACAAAACACTAACACCAATGATGAGAGATTGTTGTGACCAGTTGAGATGTGTTATATAAGAAAACCTCTCTGGTAACTTTACTAATCCCAAGTTAACTTTTGTTTTAGACTGTTGACAAAGTCGACTGCCCCTTGTGTGGGAAGTTTGTCTACCTTACTTCCCACCTGAAGAAGGGGCACCTATTTGGGAAGGAGAACCATAAAGAACGTCTTCTTGTCCAGGACTATGCTTACGGAAAGTGAGTAAAGTTGACTCCAGCAGTGTCATTGTTTTATCAGTAAATGATTGTTGTTTAATTGTGTAATACACTTTCTGAACTGATTTGGCATACCTTGTCTACACTTGTTTTGCAACTATAGACTCCACAAAGGTGACAAACCCGAATGCCTTATTTGTGACAGGAAAAGGGTGTCAAGGATCGATAAACATCTATCCGATGTCCACGGCCTAGTAGTAAGTTAATAATCCTTCAAGGGGTCAAAGTAGAATGCAAGTTTATAGGAATCTCATTGAACCAACATCATGTGATTGACCTGGCTGTACTTTTCTTTTAAAAAGGACGAACGCCTTAGCAAGTGGAGAACTTCCTCAAAGAGATGGACGGTTCTTAAAAAATTGGCTGCACTGCGTGCCTCAGGAGTGAGGCTCATTAGCAGGCTGGACCTGAGCGAATACCGTACGTCCAATTACCATTCCAATTGTAATTATACTTGTGTTAATTAAGGTCAACTACATTAATAATGTCTGTTTTAACAGTTCCACTTCCTGACGCCCAGTTCCAAGTGGCCCCCCTCCTGGCTCAGGCTATAGAGCAGCCCCCGACCTCTCCGGCTCAGGCCATGAGGCAGCCCCCGACCCCTCCGGCTACTCAGGCCCCCGCCCCTCCACAGCTCAAAGCCGAAATGCCAAGTAAGTTTGATTGCCTTTCCAATCGTAAGAACACTTGTGTCTTTTAAGTACAACTACATTAATGATGTTTGTTTCAACAGATACAACTGAGGTGCAAGACCTCAGGGGTAGAGCTCAGGAGATGGATGATGGCGAGGTCCACTGCACATCAGGTATTAAATGTGACAGCAATAATTGTTCCAAATTGTAAGGACACTAGTGTTTGACAGCAAGGATATCCATATTAATGATGTTTGTCTCAACAGGTCACCATGGAGACCTGGGCCCTGCAGGCCCACAAGGTGAGAACAATAACCACACAATATTCGCTCAAATGACCCTAACCATAACTCATCAATTTAGGGTAGATTGCATTTATTGGCTCATTTAACATGGGGATTGATATGAAATTGTGCCTAACCAAATCAATCTCGAATAATAACTATGTGGGCTAACCCTGACAGCAAGGTTATCTATCTGTATTAATTTTGTTTGTTTAAATTCAACCCAGTGTGCATGCTATCGGCCTGCGTCGAGACGAGGGCATTGGCGGAGAACCTCTACAACGAGAACGTAGTTCTCAAGAAAAAGAATGGTGATCTGGAGGCCATTAACAAGGCTTTGATGCCAAGAAACAAGGCCTTTATACCAAGAAAACCTCGACAGGGCGGAAAGGCCACCAGCAAGGCAAATCATGTCGAGAAGGAGAGCCTATATTGTAAGTATCCTTTTCTTTTTTACCATTGTTTAATTCAATGTGTCAGTAACTAATCCTGTATTCACTCAAGAATATGTTTATGTCTGCAGCCACTATCTATGCTGACTTTGTCAGCTACCTGAGCTCCTTGGGGACGAAAGGAAAATTTCGTGAAAACCAGCAGCAAAAGGGCACCCACGCCATTAAAATCTGCGAAGCCATGGGCTGTCAGGGAAAAACACACCTCAGACCCCTGCTGGATGAGGAGAAGTTAAGAAAGTAGGTAGAGTAAACAGAGTTTCCACCAAAGACTTAAGTCCTTAGGTATTATTTTTAATCGTATAACTGCACATTTCTCTTCACAGCTTCTTCAGAGAACTTGCACAATCCTGGAAGCCCAACACTGTCCAACAGTACATCGGGGACTTTGGATTATTTTTAAAACATGTCCAAAGTGTGCCACGTTTCAAAAAACTCGCCAAAATCACAGCAGCGGAATCTGCAGGCCTCCAATACACCCTGAAGGGGATGTCGAGAAGCCTTGCTGCCCCTATGGCCGAAAACAGATATGCGGTGCTGGCCCAAAAGACCAGTGAGTGTATTTACATACCGTTCTTCCGTTGATAACACTGTGTCTTGGACAAACCAAAATACTATCAAAAACAACGCAACAGCACATGTTAGGGAACTTTATGATAAACTAATTGTATGTATTTCTATCTACAGATGAGGAGCTGGACGTCAACAGTGAACTTCAGTTCCTCGACACCGCCAAGGCTCGCCTCCCGGAGCTGCTCGGTAAGATAACTTTTAAAGACGTAAACCTTTGAAAAAAAAAAGAATACCTACCATTGAATCTGCAAAAAAAAGAAAACAAAAATAACAACATTAAACATAAGTTCATATGTGTACCCGTTGTGAAAGAGATTTTAAACTCCCTTTTCATTTTAGAAAAACTCAGGACGAGATTCACACTGAAAACTTTGCAAACAATCCATGGGTACTTGGCTGGCTATTTTGCCATTACCCATGGCCATCGTGCCGGAGTTTTCTCTAACTTGCAGGTGTCAGAGCTTCGGGAGGCCACAGAGTCCCGCGACGGATTCGTCATTCATGTGAGTCAAGACATCTAACATTAAACATTCTCCTAATAGGTTTATGTGATCGGGGTTAGTATGTTGACACCTTTTGGGGTGGAAACCTGAATGGATTTGATAGGAAATGGGTTTGCCCAACTTCTTATGATATTCATTCATATTGACCCTAACCCTAACCTAAAAAAACACAAAATTATGTTTTCACCAACTTCCTGTATTCTTATAGTCTATATCCCCAAAGGAAGTAAACAAAGATTGGGTCTCTTTTGGGGTCCATTTTGGCAAATATATTTATTTGAGAGAGACATATGTTGGTCTGTTTTTGGGTAAAAAATAAAAAATAGATTAAGGAATGTCAGTCACACAATGAAAGTCTTCACACAATGATATCCATCTGTTGTAGGTTATGAAACACAAATCTATGGTGTCCCACGGACCTGCCCCCCTGGCTGTGGCACGGGACGAGATGATTTGGTTTACGGACCTTATCGAAATAATGGAGGCACAGCGCATTAAGTCCAAGTTCGTGTTCTGCACCAGCAAAGGGGGGAAGGTGA
The DNA here is from genome assembly GCF_963921795.1 of Nannobrachium achirus. Lineage (NCBI taxonomy): Eukaryota > Metazoa > Chordata > Actinopteri > Myctophiformes > Myctophidae > Nannobrachium > Nannobrachium achirus. The sequence continues at coordinate 55,588,163 of NC_137829.1, read as the reverse complement.
AAGCAATCGGGGACAGGATCAGTGAGGTGTGGGCGAGCCTTGGCCTCCCGGGGGAGGCCACATTCAACCTCATACGCTCTTCAGCGTCCAGCAAGGTAAATCTTTCAGACCAAGACACTTTTACAGACAACTCGTGAAGTTAGTAGTGTTACTTAGATCCTTTCTCTTCCCTTCACAGTCAAGGAAATCCCTTGGCGCAAGCAAGGCCGCCAAGGTCAGCAAGACCATGAAACATAACGAGGGCACTGCCGACAAGTACTACGTCAGCCTGGCTGACAATAAGGAGATCTTTGCTGCCCGCCGCCTCCTCATGGAGGGATATACGACCTATGCCCGTACACAAAACCTTCATGAGGGGCAACATGAGGACGACGGCTCCACCAGCAGCAATGATGGCGACATGGAGTTTCAGGATGGATCCGGTGAGTAACAATGCTGTAATGTATGCAATATTCTCATGAACAAAATATTCAGCAGGACCCTAACCCTATGCCAATTGATATAAAACGGGCTTGACAAAAAATATATAAAAGCAATACATGGGTCTTTAAGAATAATTCAATCCTAATGTGTGTTTGTATGGATTACAAGAACTGCTAAACTGTTGCATAATTTCTTAATTTCTTCCCGTCATCTGTCTTTACCTCTACCTGCCCCCACTGCCTCAGGCCCAGCGTCAGCTCCAAAGCCTGATGAGGCTGAACAGCAGCCCCCTCCCCACCACCAGCTCCTTGGGCCGATATGCAGGTTTTCACCGCTCCGGAGGGACCAGGGCCAGCGCTGCTCCAGCCGCATCAGCGCCTCAGGATGCTCAAGTCCAGAGCCTCTTGATTTGTCATTGAAGAAATAAAGTCAGCCCCTCAGGATGCTTAAGTCCAGAGCCTCTTCATTTGTCTTTGAAGAAATAAAGTCTCTTTATTTGAAATAAAGATTGTTTTTTTTTCCTAAATCAAATCTGAATCGTCATCCTAGGATGTATCATGGGAATGTTTTTAAGCTTCTTGATGGGTTTTGGGTAGGGGTCTAGCTCAAGGTTCAGTCTCGGTGCGCTCTAAAACATACTAAAAGATGAGCCCATGAGAAGCATCCGGGTTAGCGTCATTTTGGAATTTATACTTATTGGATGAAAAATGATAGGATTTGATAAGATAATGTTTCTGGCAATTCCTTATCAAATCCAACCATTTTTGAATGACGTTTCCAAAAAGTGACTCCCAAAGACCAGTTAGGAGCTTGTTTCAGAAGATTTGGAGTCGAATGGTAATGATTTGTAGTCACACTTTTTTGGGTCCCAAAGGTCGTATCTAACTGCCAGCAGGAGACGTGACTGACTTTTTCAAAAAGCGACCTGCCAAAACCAGTTAGGAGCATGCTTTAGATGATTTGGAGTCAAATGGTAATGATTTGTAGTCACACTTTTTTGGGTCCCTAAGGTCTGGGGAAAAAAATACTTAACAAATCCACCCATTTTTCGCCAATAACTGAGCAAACATGCCAATTCCTTATCAAATCCACCCATTTTTGAATGACGTTTCCAAAAAGTGACTCCCAAATACCAGTTAGGAGCTTGTTTCAGAAGATTTGGAGTCGAATGGTAATGATTTGTAGTCACACTTTTTTGGGTCTCAAAGGTCGTATCAAAGTCTGCCAGCAGGAGACGTGACTGACTTTTCCAAAAAGTGACTCGCCAAAACCAGATAGGAGCATGTTTTAGATGATTTGGAGTCAAATGGTAATGATTTGTAGTCACACTTTTTTGGGTCCCTAAGGTCTGGGGAAAAAAATACTTATCAAATCCACCCATTTTTCGCCAATAACTGAGCAAACCTGCCAATTCCTTATCAAATCCATCCATTTTTGCCAATGACTGAGCAAACATGCCAATTCCTTATCAAATCCACCCATTTTTGAATGACGTTTCCAAAAAGTGACTCCCAAAGACCAGTTAGGAGCTTGTTTCAGAAGATTTGGAGTCGAATGGTAATGATTTGTAGTCACACTTTTTTGGGTCCCGAAGGTCGTATCAAACTGCCAGCAGGAGACGTGACTGACTTTTCCAAAAAGTGACCTGCCAAAACCAGTTAGGAGCATGTTTTAGATGATTTGGAGTCAAATGGTAATGATTTGTAGTCACACTTTTTTGGGTCTGGGGAAAAAAATACTTATCAAATCCACCCATTTTCTTTTCCCACCCAAATGAATGGATTTGATAGAATAATGGTTCTGTCAATTTCTTATCAAATCCACCCATTTTTGAATGACTTTTCCAAAAAGTGACTCCCAAAGACAAGTTTTTTAATGACTTTTCCAAAAAGTGACTCCCAAAGACAAGTTAGGAGCATGTTTTAGATGATTTGGAGTCACATGGTAATGATTTGTAGTCACACTTTTTTGGGTCCCTAAGGTCTGGGGAAAAATACTTATCAAATACACCCATTCTTTTTTCCACCCAAATGAATGGATTTGATAAAATAATGGTTCTGGCAATTCCTTATCAAATCCACTTCAATAACTGAGCAAACATGCCAATTTCTTATCAACAATATGCCAATTTCTTATCAAATCCACCCATTTTTGAATGACGTTTCCAAAAAGTGACTCCCAAAGACAAGTTTTTGAATGACTTTTCCAAAAAGTGACTCCCAAAGACAAGTTAGGAGCATGTTTTAGATGATTTGAAGTCACATGGTAATGATTTGTAGTCACACTTTTTTGGGTCCCTAAGGTCTGGGGAAAAAAAACTTATTACCTCGCTAGAATGACACTCCTTTTTTTAAATGTATTTATTTGGCCTTTTTATGCCTTTATTGATAGCATACAGTAGACTGACAAGAAATGGGGAGAGAGAGAGGGGGGGAGTGACATGCAGCAAATGTCGTCCGGATCGGGAATCGAATCGGCGACGCCGTGGCAACCATACCTATGTGGCGGTGCCCATGTGGTATGCGCCTTGACCAGCAGGCCACCGGACGCCCCTAGAATGACACTCCTGTGTAGAGAAAAAGTTGGTATACGGTTAGGGACAATTAATACGCAGTGGGGTTGGTATTCGATGGGTTTTGGGCTGGGGGTCTCAGTCAGGGATAGTGGCAATAAATATTCAAGGGGGGGGGTGGTCTTTGATGGGTTTTGGGCTGGGGGTCTCAGTCAGGGATAGTGGCAATAAATATTCAAGGGGGGGTAGTCTTTGATGGGTTTTGGGCTGGGGGTCTCAGTCAGGGATAGTGGCAATAAATATTCAAGGGGGGGGGTGGTCTTTGATGGGTTTTGGGCTGGGGGTCTCAGTCAGGGATAGTGGCAATAAATATTCAAGGGGGGGATGGTCTTTGATGGGTTTTGGGCTGGGGGTCTCAGTCAGGGATAGTGGCAATAAATATTCAAGGGGGGGGGTGGTCTTTGATGGGTTTTGGGCTGGGGGTCTCAGTCAGGGATAGTGGCAATAAATATTCAAGGGGGGGATGGTCTTTGATGGGTTTTGGGCTGGGGGTCTCAGTCAGGGATAGTGGCAATAAATATTCAAGGGGGGGGGTGGTCTTTGATGGGTTTTGGGCTGGGGGTCTCAGTCAGGGATAGTGGCAATAAATATTCAAGGGGGGGGTGGTCTTTGATGGGTTTTGGGCTGGGGTCTCAGTCAGGGATAGTGGCAATAAATATTCAAGGGGGGGGGTGGTCTTTGATGGGTTTTTGGCTGGGGGTCTCAGTCAGGGATAGTGGCAATAAATATTCAAGGGGGGGGGTGGTCTTTGATGAGTTTTGGGGTGCTCAAATCCGGCCGTTACGCCCCCCTCAGTTGCGTGGTGAAATTTGTGAACTGCACCCATATAATTCCCTTCAAAAGTAAATTTCAAAAAATCATAACTATGGATAGAAAGGAGATGAAGACAATTCAGTATCGTGGAGGGATAGACCGGGAGAGGAACTTAATATCTGACCCGTCAATTATTTTTTAGAACATGATTGAATGTGAGAAAAAATAATAATAAAAATTATCCGGAATCTAATTAAAAATTGCCCAAAAATCATTAAATCCTCATCCCATATCCCATCAATAAAACACCCAATATTCATCCATTTTCCAATAAACCCAACTTTGGGTCCTAATTAGGGTTAGGTATTAGATGGAAAATGAATGGACTTGATAGACAATTGGTTAAACCGGAATCCTATCAAACGGCTTCAATATTCACCCAAAAACTAACATCTGGGCTAATTCAATAAACCTATAATATTACTCACAGGCATTTCGGTGCAACCTTCCTTCTCTCTCCTTCCTCACTCTCTGTCTCTCAAACAACACCAGGTGAGTTAGGTTTGCAAATAACGAGCCAACCAAGAAACCTAACCCCTAAAGGGAGGAGCTATCTATACCGGAATCCTATCAAACGGCTTCAATATTCACCCAAAAACTGATATTTTATCCCGTAGCCAAATCATACAATAATGACTCTGATTGAAATTAAAACAAACTTGAATCCATAAATACAATTGTTTCACATACAATTCAATCCCAAGGTGTTTTGAATACAATGCAAGTCAAAGATATAGCAAAGAAAGCTTGAATCGATAAAAACAATTGATTTACTAAAAACCTAACCCTAGATAATATGTATTCAATGCAAAAAATCTGGGCTAATTCGATAAACCTATAATATTACTCACAGGCATTTTGGTGCAACCTTCCTTCTCTCTTTCCTCACTCTCTGTTTGGTGCAACCTTCCTTCTCTCTTTCCTCACTCTCTGTCTCTCAAACAACACCAGGTGAGTTAAGTTTGCACATAACGAGCCAACCAAGAAACCTAACCCCTAAAGGGAGGAGCTTGGTAATTTGTAGGGTTAGGTATTAGATGAAAAATGCAGGGACTTGATAGAGGATTGGTTAAACCGGAATCCTATCAAACGGCTTCAATATTCACCCAAAAACTGAAATATAATATTTTATCCCTAACCCAAATCATACAATAATGACTCTGATTGAAATTAATACAAACTTGAATCCATAAATACAATTGTTTTACTAAAAGTTTAACCCTGGATAATCTGGCATCGAGCTATAACATCTAGGCTAATTTAATAAAAAAACACAACATCAACTCACAAACATATTGGTCAATATTCCTTTTCACTCTCTTTCCTCCCTCGCTATCTCTCTCACAGAAAGGTTGGGTAAACTGAAAACAAAAGATATCCTTTCTCCTCTTATACCCTAACACAAGTTACCTCCCCTAGACCCAATATAAAGTTCCTAACACACCCTAACACATCCTAACACTCCCTAACACATCCTGACTAAGGTTCACTTGACCAGTTAATATAAAATGATACAGTAAAAATGATGATAATGACACATTATACTTATAAAGCACACTGTAAAATACAAGTCAATCCCAAGTGTTTTGAAGACAATGCAAGTCAAAGACATAACAAAGAAAGCTTGAATCGATAAAAACAATTGTTTTACTAAAAACATAACCTTAGATAATATGTATTCAATGCATAACATCTGGGCTAATTCAATAAACCTATAATATTACTCACAGGCATTTCGGTGCAACCTTCCTTCTCTCTCCTTCCTCACTCCCTGTCTCTCAAACAACACCAGGTGAGTTCAGTTTGCAAATAACGAGCAAACCAAGAAACCTAACCCCTAAAGGGAGGAGCTATGTAATATGTAGGGTTAGGTATTAGATGGAAATTGGAGGGACTTGATAGAAAATCGGCTATACCGGACTCCTATCAAACGGCTTCAATATTCACCCAAAAACTGAAATATAATATTTTATCCCGAAACCAAATCATACAATAATGACTCTGATTGAAATTATTACAAACTTGAATCCATAAATACAATTGTTTTACTAAAAGTTTAACCCTGAATAAGCTGGCATCGAGCTATAACATCTAGGCTAATTTAATAAAAAAACACATCAACTCACAAGCATATTGGTGAATATTCCTTATCACTCTCTTTCCTCCAGTGGTGGACTGGGACTAAAATTCAGCCCTGGCATCTTGGCCAGACCAGCCCCCACAACTAGCGCGAGCGCAGATACTCTACCGACTCGTCAGGTGGAGGGCGGCACATTTAAATACATAAGCTCTTAATACCGCAACTTTTACATACAACATAAATGATAACTACACAATCCATAAATCGTATAAGTTAGTGTACAGTTCTCACCACCAACAAGGGCAGTATGAACATGATTACATGCCAAAATGTCAGAACTTTGGCTAGTTAGCTAATGAATGGAAACTAATAATTGATCTGAGAATTGGACAAACAAGTTGTATTTTATTGCTCAATATGCAGTAGGCTATTAGGCTGTAGGCCTATATATTATATACTAGAGCATAGCAAAACACCAAACTGAGAATGCATGCAGAACTATACCCAATATATATATACCCAACGGACAACAACAAACAATGCTTGCAGGGCAGAATTAGGACAATACCCACTCATTATCATTATAAAAGTAAAAAATAGAGCACTTAAATTCTATTATCACCTAAAAGAAAGCAACCCAGACACGCTCCATAGCATAGCCCTCAACCACAGTGAAAACATACAGGGTAACTACTCCTTTAACCTGTTAACAATCCTGTATAATTTGCAAAAAACGCCTATACACAGCGTACCCAAAGTAAATTGATTGTCGTTTTTAAACCATTTGGAGTAATGCATTGGGCATGGTCTCATTTTGAAGTTTTACCCAGAAATAAATAGTCACTCTGTGTGCAACTGACATCGAGTAATACAAGTTTTAACTTACTGGAATAGCAGGTTTTTAATCCTTGCCTAAATATTTTCAGTAAATAGATGCCTGCATAACACTGTTATTATCATATAGGAGCTGAAAAACACAATGTGGACACATTTTGAAGCCTTACCTAGCCCAATTTCAAAGGACATGATAAAACTACAAAATATGAATATTTTAAACTATGAATATTTTACACATGTTTTACTAAGTGTATGTTTATGCGTTTTCATTTGGAGACATTTGCATGATCATATAAAAAGGTCAAAAAAGGTCTAATAGACTGGATTTTTTTTATTTAAATTTTTTTATTATTTTGATATATTTATTATTATTATTATTTAATTTATTTATTTTAATGACAGCCCTAACACTCTTGGTCTGACGTTCGGCGCGCTGCTGCGCATTTACGCACGTCCAGTAGAGCTGTTACGCAGAGGTTTTTGGGTATGGATTTTATCATGTTTACCCTTCCTCTACACCAGTGGTTCTCAACCTTTTCTGGCCGTGACCCCCAAAATATTCATATTTGAACTGGGGACCCCCCACCATGACGAGCACTTGGAATTGTAGGAGTTGACATAACATTTAGTTTGACCCCATCTATTCCTTTGTGAAAATAGCCGATCTACATGCTCACAACGCCTCGCAACGCGAGGCGTTGTGAGCATGTAGATTGGCTATTTTCATAATTTCTGCCTCTAATATTTTACAATTTGACCAATGTTTGACCAGAGGTACTAAAGAGGTCTTTGACGTCCTTAAATTGTCACTTTAGAAATGTTCAGATACCCTGTATACACTTATACTGTATGTTGGTCTGTTTACTTTTGAGTGAGAAAACAATGTTAACATTTAGCTAAACTTCTGGGGACCCCCCAACATAATTTGGGGACCCCTCTGGGGGTCCCCCATGTATTCAGGGCTAACTCTAAACGTGAGTAGCAGCAGATTTATGAATATTTGTTTGTTTGTTTATGTCGGACTTCTGCGTTGTTTGCGGCGTGAGTTTCGGAGCTATAATCAAATGGTTTGCAGATTCGGAATCACAAGAATCTTTTAAAATGGCATACAGCTTGGCAATGCAAGTGAAACAGAGGCTTGGCTAAACGTGATTGTTTGTCAAAATACGGCCGGCGGGCCCAGACCTGTTAAGAGGTTAACACAAAGCAATCTGCTGGACATTATCCACATCCACTCTCAGGCTTACCATATCACCACCAATTCCTCCTCTTTGCGATAATGGCAAATGGCAACTGGTCAAAAGTGTAATGTAATCCTACTCCTCCTCCAGCATTTTTGTTTTCATTTGTTGTTAACTTTTTTTTCTCTCTCTCTCACAAAAACTCACAAACCACTGCATCCTCCTCCTCCAACTACTATCCTCCTGTCCTGTGTGCGTGCTGTTTGGAAGGTGGGAGGGCATGTGATCCATTCTAGCCACGTGATAGGGCCACTGGGATTACCGTAATGGACGTTGCGGCCGCGCATGCATTACCGTAATGTCAGTTAGGGCTGTGCAGCAAGATTTTTTTTTTTTTTTTTTTTTTTTTTTAACGGGTTAAGTTTGCAAATAACGAGCCAACCAAGAAACCTAACCCCTAAAGGGAGGAGCTATGTAATATGTAGGGTTAGGTATTAGATGGAAATTGGAGGGACTTGATAGAAAATCGGCTATACCGGAATCCTATCAAACGGCTTCAATATTCACCCAAAAAACTGAAATATAATATTTTATTCCGAAACCAAATCATACAATAATGACTAAGATTGAAATTAATACAAACTTGAATCCATAAATACAATTGTTTTACTAAAAACACATCCTAACACAACCTAACACCTCCTAACATAAACATGCATAGAGACACACAAAGCTGGATAGCGCCAGAACATTTTATACTACATTTTATACTACTGAACTTGGTTCAGTAGTAAAAAAATGCATATATACATGTTGCTTGTGTAGAAAAGTTCTCATCATTTTCATATGCATGAAACGTAGGTTTTCTAGTGAAGAGAGCTGTGGCTTTTTCATATACTGTATGTGCCAGGTATATTCATGGCTATTTTTAATGTCTGTAGCATATAGAAGTTTAAGCACGAACATTTTCACAGCAGGAAATATGCTTTGGCACACTGCCAACACAGCTGCCTTGTGTAGAATGCTCTCTGTCTGGGAGAACAACCTGAGACTGAGACAAGTGCCCGTCCCTCCCTAACGTTTGGGCTGTGCTGTTATCTCCTATTCGTCTACATGAGATACGACATCCTGGGGGAGAGTGTGTTTCCCAGCGACTCCCCAATCTCGCATGAATAGGGGAGTCCTAGCCTCACCTTGACCGCCTCCGTTGCGTCAGGCTGTGCATGAGAGGGAGATCGAGGCAAAGGGGGAACATGGTTGTGTTTCTGTGTGTGTGTGTGTGTGTGTGTGTGTGTGTGTGTGTGTTTGTGTGTCTGTGTGTGTGTGTGTGTGTGTGTGTGTGTGTGTGTGTGTGTGTGTGTGTGTGTGTGTGTGTGTGTGTGTGTGTGTGTGTGTGTTTGTTAGTTTGTATATTGTAATGGTGGTTGCATACATGTACAGTAGCCTATGTGTGTGTCCACTAAACACAGACAGAGCTGTATGTGTTGCTCAAATTAACTTCACCTTGTTGTAAAACTGAAGACAGCTCTCCACTCCTCCTCTCTCCCTCTCTGTCTGACCGTCAAACTCAGACTGAGAACCACAGCGTAAAGCTCTTCTCTCTTCCTCACTTTTGCATAATACGGCCGACCGGCCGGTCCTTTATCTCGCTAGCGCCCCCACTACAAACAGTGCTGGCGGCTGACGGTATTGCACCATAGTACTACACCATACAGTAGGTTAAATGGGAAATCCCTGATATCGATAATTATCGCGGGAGATAATACCGCGGTATATCGAAATATCGATATTTTGTCCGAGGCCTAGTAACTTGGTGGGTTTAGCACCCCACTGGGGGTTCGCAGGCGGCGTCGGGGTTTGCCCTAAGAGGTGAAGGGGCATTCAGTAACTCGGAGCTCAATACAAAAACCATTCAAGTTAGACTCATTCCCTGCGCCCCAGCCTCGACACAAATGTTTGCTGAACCGGAGGGGACGTGCAGTTCGAAGGAGAGACCCTCCAGACCCCTCCAGACCGTCTTTCCCTGAATTTTGAGCCTTTAGACAGAAATAGCCTTGTTTAGGGGCAGTGTTTGCTTTTTTGAAACCACGCAGCGGCTGTGCACGCCACAGACCCGAGGCTGATACAGATGAATTTGGCTCTGCCTTGAGGTTCAGAAAACTGTTTTCCGTTTTGCTCTACGACCCTTAGAACCTAAAATAATCTGTTGTGACCCCTGGTAGGGTTTGCTTTTAATTGGGTGAAAAAACAAGGGGGTTTGATAGGTAGGTGGGCGGAGGCCTCATTTTCAAGCCTGCCTAAATTTTGGTGATTTTAGGTATTTTTAGTGACCTCTCGTGAACTGTCGATGTTATGATCATAATGAAGACGTCTAGTTGTTCAACAGGCCATCCTGAAAAAAGAACTGATGGAGATTGGACACCTGCAGCCCCCTTCATTTAACATTTATTCAGTCAAAGGTCAAGCAATCAAATGGATTTAGAGATTTGAAGAGGTTTCGATAGGAATTTGGATGGCCATTACTTGAATTTCACTGGGCGTTATAATGCTCTTGGAAGGTCTGCGAGGTCTGTTCTTTGGACGAGGCATAGACATGTTTCTTGTGTTTAATGTGTTCCGAGCACAAAGCACCGAGTCCTGCATATCCGACTTGAGTCCGCCGTAAAAGAACCTTGATTAGGGTTGTATTTTTAGTTATTGGGTGCATACCTTTTTAAAAACCATTCAAGTTAGACTCAATCCCTGCGCCCCAGCCTCGACACAAATGTTTGCTGAACCGGAGGGGACGTGCAGTTCGAAGGAGAGACCCTCCAGACCATCTTTCCCTGACTTTTGAGCCTTTAGACAGAAATAGCCTTGTTTAGGGGCAGTGATTGCTTTTTTGAAACCACGCAGCGGCTGTGCACGCCACAGACCCGAGGCTGATACAGATGAATTTGGCTCTGCCTTGCGGTTCAGAAAACTGTCTTCCGTTTTGCTCTACGACCCTTAGAACCCCAAATAATCTGTCCTGACCCCTGGTAGGGATTGCTTTTAATTGGGTGAAAGAACAAAGGGGTTTGATAGGTAGGCGGGTGGAGGCCTCATTCTCAAGCCTGACTAAATTTTGCTGATTTTAGGTATTTTGAGTGATCACTTGTGAACTGTAGATGCTATGATCATAATGGTGATGTCTAGGCGTTCAACAGGCCATCCTGAAAAAGAACTGATGGCGATTGGAAACCTGCTGCCCCCTTCATTTGACTTTTCTTCATTCAAAGGTCAAGCAATCAAATGGATTCAGAGATTTGAATAGGTTTCGATAGGAATTTGGATGGCCAATACTTGAAATTCACCGGGTGTTATAATCCTTTTGGAAGGTCTTTGAGGTCTGTTCTTTGGACCAGGCATAGACAGGTCCCTTGTCTTTACTGTGTTCCGAGCACAAAGCACCGAGTCCTGCGTATCCGACTTGAGTCCGTCGTAAAAGAACCTTGATTAGGGTCGTATTTTTAGTTATTGGGTGCATACCTTTTTTAAAACCATTTAAATTAGACTCATTCCCTGCACCCCCAGCCTCGACACACATGTTTGCTGAACCGGAGGGGACGTGCAGTTCGAAGGAGAGACCTTCCAGACCGTCTTTCCCTGACTTTTTAGCCTTTAGACAGAAATAGCCTTGTTTAGGGGCAGTGTTTGCTTTTTTGAAACCACGCAGCGGCTGTGCACGCCACAGACTCGAGGCTGATACGGACGGATTTGGCTCGGCCTTGCGGTTCAGAAAATGTCCGATCCTTGTAAAAAAACCCTAACCCTAACCTCCCATTGAGAATATTTTGGCTATCCCTTTACTTATCAAATCCATGTTATTAAGGCCCAAATACCCACAAAAGATCCCTGAAACCCTAACCTAAGTCGTAGAGAAGAACAATGATATTTTTCATCAGCTCGATGCACTGAAGAAGGGGGTATAGGTTTCGCCACAACCGCACCTACCTTTCCCTTAATTGGTATGTTGATATGTGTTTCATTGGTTCAATATCCCATATCATATCAAATCCCCATGTTAAAACACCCAATAACCTGCAAATGTTTCTTTCCCCTAAAACAATCCTGAGTGGCTAACCCTAACCCCAACCCTAACTATTTGGTGAAAAACTGAGTGGCATTGATAATGAATTGGGCACCCCATTATTTCTTGAAATCCATTCATTGTTAACCTAATACAACACACAAGTTAAGTTATGACACTAAGTTCCTATATAAAGAAAATTAATAACATTCCCATGATAAATAGAATGATGATTCAGATATAATTGTAAACAGCCTTTATTTCCATAAATCCAAAAATAAACGAAAACCGACCAGCCTCTGGTGACATAAATAAAAAAGAGAGACAGCTGTCCTCATTCAAAGGGGTTCGGGATAACTTAAAACGACCAGCCTCTGGTGACATAAAAAAAAACAGCTGTCTTCGTCAATATCCTTTGAAGGGGTCAAAAACTACAAAAAAAAATGACCAGCCTCTGGTGACCTAAAAAAAACAAAAAAAGAGACAGCTGTCCTCATTCAAAGGGGTCCGGGATGAGGGACTCTTCAGGCTCTTCAGGTTTTAGGCTCGTCAGGCTCTTCTTCAATATTTTTTCAAGGGGTCAAAAACTACCAAAAAAAATTACCAGCCTCTGGTGACCTAAAAAACAAACAAAAAAAGAGACAGCTGTCCTCATTCAAAGGGTTTCGGGATAACAAAAAACGACCAGCCTCTGGTGACATAAAAAAAAACAGCTGTCTTCGTCAATATTCTTTGAAGTGGTCAAAAACTACCAAAAAAATGACCAGCCTCTGTTGACCTAAACAAAACAAAAAAAGACACAGCTGTCCTCATTCAAAGGGGTCCGGGATGAGGGACTCTTTCAAGCTCTTCTTCATTTGGGGGGGAGGGGGGGGGGTGGGTTTAGGTTTAGGGTTAGCTCTTCTGCGTCTATAAACACAGAGGGGTCAGAGCCAGAGGGGTTGGAAAGTGCTTGGCCTGAGGCAGTGGGGGCAGGTGGAAGGAAAGACACATTTATATCCGCCTGGGCAGGGGCTGGCGCTGGGCCTGAGGATCCAGAGGGGGAGGGCTGCTGGGGGGCCTTCTGACTCTGCTGGGCTGCTGGGCTGCTGCTGTCCACATTCCATTTGGAAGGTAAGCTGCCCTGTTGAAGGAAACATTATTATGGATGTCAATACTTGTCAATACTGTCAAACGAAAGTATTGTTACAATTTGGAATAATTATTGCCCTTACGTTTAACCATCTTTCCATGAGGAGCTTGAGCTGTTAAAACAAACATTACAAATATGGATGTTAGACACCATTATTATTCAATGTCCATTGAATGGATCTGATAGGAATTTGGGCAGACAATTTTCTATCAAATTAATAGTTTACCACCCAAAAAGTGACCCCTTACTAAGGTTGTCAGGGCCAATGTCATATCAAGTCTTATTTTAAATATTCCAATAAATGCCAATAAATTCCCAATAAATCCAAAATGTACTCACCTTCATTTGTCTCCCCCTCAAGCTCTGCAGAGGTGCATGAACGCATATGTTTTCCTGGAGGTGTTGGAACATACATTATTGATCTAGTCACACACACAAGTATTCTTACAATTTGAAGAGTAAATGTAAATGTCTTACCTAACCCTTTGAGGATTCGGATATGTGGATTTAAGGCTTCTTCTTTCACTCCCCGGAGGGCCTTCTTGGTGTTTGGCGTGAACCTGACGCTCTTCAGTACTCGCCTCCTCTTTGCCTCCTTGGGGGAGGGGTGGAGGCGAATGCTCGCCTTGGAGTGCAGGCTAACCCGTTGCCACCATTTCTTTTGTGCGCTATAGAAGGATGCGGAAGGACCAGGTCGATTTTTTTTCTTTTTCTTCACCACCACCTCCACCTCCTCCTCCTGCTCTTCTTCCTCCTTCTCCTGCTCCTCCTGCTCCTCTTCCTCCTCTTCTGTTCCCTCCTCTTCCGATGAGCTCGAGGAACTTTCTGTAATTACATTGAGTATATAACATAATTAGTTAACACATTTTTCAAACACATTTTAAATCAAATCAGTGAATCTTTTGACCCAAAAACCCAATAACCTCACCTGCTGAACTAACGATAATGAATAATTGAATAAATAAATACCTTTATGAATGAATAAATTAATAAATTAATAAATGAATGAATATTGGTATCCTAGTTGTTAGGCAAAAGAAGGTTCCAGGGTATTTGTTCTATGTTAAATGGTCAAAGACGATTTCCTATCAAGTACCTTGTTAAAAATTCAATTTGCATAGATTTGTTCCTGCATTTAGACATTTAGACAATACCAATGGGAGGTGTTAGAAGTCTTGACTTACATGAATCACCCGGAGGTCCTTTGCAATTTTTGCATTCTTGTATTCTTCAACCGTCATGTTGGTCAGGACTCCTGGCCGGTGTCCCGTCCTCAGGATGAGGTATCCTGCCAGGAGCCCTTGGACCTCTTTGTTGTTACGCAACACACAAGTCTATTTGTTCTATGTTAAATAGTCAAAGACAATTTCCTATCAAGTACCATGTTAAAAATTCAATTTGCCTAGATTTGTTCCTGCCCTAAACACAAGTCTTCTTAAAACGGAACCGGGAATTGAACCTACCTCCTGGGAGCGGGGGGGCTTGAAGCCGTTCAGGAGGAGCTGGACCCGTTGAGAGAAAAATAATTAACTTTGTTGTTACGCAACACACAAGTCTATTTGTTCTATGTTAAATGGTCAAAGACGATTTCCTATCAAGTACCATGTTAAAAATTCAATTTGCCTAGATTTGTTCCTGCCCCTAACACAAGTCTTCTAAAATGGAACCGGGAATTGAACCTACCTCCTGGGAGCGGGGGGGCTTGAAGCCGTTCAGGCCCTTCCTCTTTACCACCCTTCCTCAGGTCCCGTGCCGTTTTTGCCGTTTCCAGTTTGTGCTGCTTAGCCTGGGCAACGGCCTCCTGCCCGAGCCTATCCTGGGTACGATGTGTCTGTGGATGGAAGAGAAGGTCTAAGTAATAAAACTTAATTTTACGATCTTCCTGTTGAAAGTCTTTGGTTTGTAAAATGTACCTTGCTGGTTGTAGAAGTCCTCATCCTGTCAAGGCTGACCTTTCCCGGGAGACCGGCCTCCTCCAACTGCATTTGCACAAACTTCCCGAGATCCGTCACTTTCCCCCCGGCCTTGTTACAAAAAACTTGTTTTGACGTGATTTGTTTAAGGACGCGCGTATTGTAAAGTTGGCCCAGCCACAAATATTCCTCTAGCTTGAGTTGCAGGGCGGCCGGGCCCTTTGTTGATGAGGTCTGATCCCTGACCTAAAACAGAAGAAGCACATTGTGTGAAGATTTAAACACATTCAGTGACCCATAAAAATACATTTAGACAATACCAATGGGAGGTGTTAGAAGTCTTGACTTACATGAATCACCCGGAGGTCCTTTGCAATTTTTGCATTCTTGTATTCTTCAACCGTCATGTTGGTCAGGACTCCTGGCCGGTGTCCCGTCCTCAGGATGAGGTATCCTGCCAGGAGCCCTTGGACCTCCTTTAGGGTGTTGTTGTTAAAGTCCCTCAGCAGTCGGTCTAAATAGAAAAGGTTCATTTTTTATTTTTTTTACAACTGGCACAGATATACAGATATGGGTATGTTTACTTACTCAGCAGCTTCGGCATCCTCTCTCTGGCCATGTTGAGGAATGTCTTTTTGTTGTCGACACTGAGCTCCTCGTCTGTAAATATATGTATATATATATATATATATATATATATATATATATATATATATATATATATATGAGGTTAAGTCTTAATATGCGTTTTGACACACCTTGCTTTAGGTCTGGTAATAGACTCACCTCTTGAGTAAAGATAATAGTTTGTTTCAGTTAGTGGGTGGATCAATGGCTTTGATAAAGTATTGGGCAACCCATTTCAAATCAAATCTTTGAATCATTTGACCCAATAACCCAATGATTTTTCTTGGTAGATCAAGCCTTGTATGTATTCTTGCAATTTGGAACTATTATTCCCCTCACCTGCTGAACAAGAGGGTACCCCATCGGGCTCTTCATAAGGGTCTGGAGCTGGTCCCTGGGATGGCTGGGCTGGAAAATGAAAAAAAAAAAAATTAAATACATAAATAATGGTAACCTAGTTGTTAGGCAAAAGAAGGTTCCAGGGTATTTGTTCTATGTTAAATAGTCACAGACGATTTCCTATCAAGTACCATGTTAAAATGCAATTTGCCTAGATTTGTTCCTGCCCCTGACAGAAGTCTTCTTAAAACCGGAACAGGAATTGAACCTACCTTCTGGGATCGGGGGGGCCAGAAGCTGGGTGCCATGGCATTGGTCCGACGGTTCTAAATTCCGAAGGTTCTATATTCCGAAAATGGGCTCCGTGGGCCCAGGGTTCGTTGTTCCGACAGCCCATTGGTCCGAACATTGAATTCCATTGCTCTGAAGGTTCTTTGTTCCGAAATCACCGGGGTTTCATTGGGCCAGCGATGTCAATCGGCGCTCTCCCATGGTGCCGGTGCCGCCGAAATGAGCACACAAAAAAAGAACCTCGGCAGTCACAATGACTGAAAGCGCTTTACCCTGTTTTAATCCATCCGATCCGATCGTGGGTATTGCGCCTTCGCCTCTGTTGCGCGGCACGCCTCGATCAGCCGATGCGCAAAATAAAAGAAAAAATATCTGTTAAGTGGTCGACTCGACTCTCCTTAGCCCATAATGACCGCTATTGTGGTGATATCGCCAACATTCCCACTGGGCACGACTCTCTATGCATACAATAGACATGGCAAGGTTCACAAGTTGACGCATTTGGAGCTGAATTATCAGTTAATATGCAGCTATTTGTTTAAAAAATGACATAATGCGACATAGCTCTCGATCATATGGTCCCCATTTTCTAAGGGTTTCATTTTATTTTGACAATTGCTTTGCCAATGTAAAGTATATGTTTTCTCATACCCAATAACGCTCCTTTGAATACCCCCTTCTGTTTGACGTTTCTTTAAGCGTGGCTGTGGTTCGCTATTAAAGGCTTAAAGGCTTCGGGTTTCATGCAAACTCCAAATAATGTAATGGCCCATTGACCACGCACAGTGTCCTTGCTTTGATTTTAAATAAAACACGTTTCTACTTTACACTGAGCTACCTTGTATCCTTTAAAAGATCTCCTTATTATTTCACTCTTTTGAAACGCACAGCACCGTAAATTAACTTGGAACCTTTGTCCTGTAACTAGCAGCGCTTTTTCATCTTATCACATAACGTAGTCTTACCATCTGATGAGGCTGAAGTATATATACTTATATATTATTCGCCCCCCTCTATTGATGCACCTTCTCCTTATTGGTACTGTACTGCTCTTGTCTTTGTTTTGTTTTGTTTTTTTCCCTCTTATCTATCTTTCTTACGTCTCTGTAACTTTGTAAATAACTGTATACTGCTGTGCTACTACTGGACAACTAAATTTCCCCCTTGGGATAATAAAGGTATCTATCTATCTATCTAAGTGGCCTATATGGATGAAATCTAGGCCTATAGTGTCTCCATATTAGCCAGTAAAGGTGAGTGAGCAATTGTTCAGTATAAGAGTTTATATGATAAATGTATATATTCAATAATATAGCCTATATTTATTAGCCCCTGGTTGCGAGGTTGAATCTCATAATTTAACCTCCCCTTTATACTGCCCATTTATAACGCGCAGTGGATCCATCGCGCACTCAGGCCACTATTATAATCTATATGCTGCAGATTGAATAATCATGGTTATATAAAGTGACAACGTACTTTGTCAAACCTATTATTAACCAAATGTTTTATTATACGTTTTATAGATCAGGATATAGAATGTAGGCCTATATAATACAATGTCTATATTATGAATAGCATCTTCAGGGGACGCCTCGCTGCCAGCTTGGGCACAGAATTTGGAAAGCTCCCTCATACACAGAAAAAACGTGTGATATGTTAATAAAATATGTATAGGCCTATAGGATATGCACATCCGTTTCTTGTTAGGCGGATTTGTGGACTAAATCTGCAGCATTTAGATTATAATAGTAGCCTGAGTTGGAAACATGCACGCATAGATAAAAACTAGTCGTATTTTGACATCCTTGCATTAGGCCCTGTGACTTGAGCAGAGAGAAATACCATACAAATCTTTCGCAGAAGGTGCAACAAGTCTCACGTGACCTATAGTCCTATCATGTCATCACTCCTCAAAATGGGCAGATCTACAAGCTAACAACGGGTCATGTAGGCCTACGCACTGCCTTGACAACTTGTAGATCAGCTTATTTTGGCAAGCAAGTCTCTCATGCGATGGATCCACTGCGCGTTAGACTGGCCACATTCTCAAAATATAATTCAGTTTAGTCGTGCGAATGGGAGGTGGTGAAGTTGCCACATTCTTGCATATTTAATTGATACGTTTGCGCTCACACACATTGTCATACGAATCACTGGAATCACTGAGTCCACGTCTGTCCACGGGACATGTATGTATCCAAGCTGCATAATAATGCCTCCTCCATCTCCCTGTGTTTATTAATTCTTCAAGTTCAACTCACAATGTAACCGCAGGAGTCAGGACCCCCGTAAATATTTACCTGCGGTCGACGGTCGTATAAACGGGCGATCAAAAAATAAAACCATGCGGCGGCGGGAGAGACTCGCAAAATCTATCAGCAATTAACCAGACAGCAAATAGGCCTACTTTAGCAAGATATGAATATCTACGAAGAGGACAACGTCAACGTCTCTCTCTCTCTCTCTCTCTCTCTCTCTCTCTCTCTCTCTCTCTCTCTCTCTCTCTCTCTCTCTCTCTCTCTCTCTCGTCTTGCCCTCCGCTGGCTCCCTCTCTGCGCTCCGCTCCGCGTAAAGCGTCTCCATTTGGACATGATTTGGCACTGCGAGCAAGAGAGAGAGAGAGAGAGAGAGAGAGAGAGAGAAAGAGAGAGAGAGAGCCTATATATGATATAGGTCTACAAGTGTCTCCAGTGGCACTTTCCTTTCATCTAACTGTGAGCAACTCCTCACAAATAATACACTATGTATGTGCGATCGAGGGAGCGGTGATCAGAAATGAAATCAATGAGGGGAGGAGGCAGCCAGAATGGTCAGAAATTTAATGAGAGCGGACGGTCTGGAGGGGGATTTAACCTTTTATAAATAACTATGGATTTAACCCGCACATGGCTCTATATATTGCCTGTATTTGAGATAGCCTACGGATGTGTCTTCACACATGTCCAAACGTTGTGTATTTTCCGACAATACGTTAGAGGATTCGTTTTAATAGCAATAAAACGTGCCCGTGTGAATGCCGCCATAAATGGGCAGTATAAATAAGAGGTTAAATTATGAGATTCAACCTCGCAACCAGGGGCTAATAAATATATATTATTAAATATATAAATGATATCATATAAACCCTTATACTGAACAACTGCTCACTCACCTTTACTGGCTAATATGGAGACACTATAGGCCTAGATTTCATCCATAGGCCACTTCAGCCTCATCAGATGGTAAGACTACGTTATGTGATAAGATGAAAAAGCGCTGCTAGTTACAGGACAAAGGTTCCAAGTTAATTTACGGTGCTGTGCGTTTCAAAAGAGTGAAATAATAAGAAGGAGATATTTTAAAGGATCCAAGGTAGCTCAGACTCAGTGTAAAGTAGAAACGTGTTTTATTTAAAATCAAAGCAAGGACACTGTGCGTGGTCAATGGGCCATTACATTATTTGGAGTTTGCATGAAACCCGAAGCCTTTAGTTTAAGCCTTTATAGCGAACCACAGCCACGCTTAAAGAAACGTCAAACAGAAGGGGGTTTATTGGGCATGAGAAAACATACATTGGTAAAGCATATGAGAACTATGTCACATTGTGTCATTTTTTGAAACAAATAGTTGCATATTAACTGATAATTCAGCTCCAAATGCGTCAACTTATGAACCTTGTCATGTCTATACTAGGCTATATATGCATAGAGTCGTGCCCAGTGGGAATTTTGGCGATATCGCCACAATAACGGTCATTATGGGCTACCACTTATAGATATTTTTTCTTTTATTTTGCGCATCGGCTGATCGAGGCGTGCCGCGCAACAGAGGCGAAGGCACAATACCCACGATCAGATCGGATGGATTAAAACAGGGTAAAGCGCTTTCAGTCATTGCGAGACTGACTGCCAAGGTTATTTTTTTTCTTTTTTTTTTTTTTCTTGCTCATTTTGGCACCATGGAGAGCGCCCTTTGACATCGTTGGCCCAATGAAACCCCGGTGATTTCGGAATTGAGAACCTTCGGAACAATGGGATTCAGTTTTCGGAGTAAAGAGCCCATTTTCGGAATATAGAACCTTCGGAAGTGAGAACCTTCCGACCAATGGACCTTCGGAATTGAGAACCGACCTGTTGAGAGAAAAATAATTAACTTAGTTGTTAAGCAACAGACAAGTCTTCATAAAATTGGAACGGAAATTGAACCTACCGGCATCTTGGTGATTGACATCTTGGTCAAGACCTGTTGACACAAAAACTATTAACTTAGATGTTACGCAACAGACAAGTCTTCATAAAATTGGAACTGAAATCGAACCTACCTCCTGGGAGCAGGTCGACCTGAGGTGCTGGACCTGTTTGAAAAAACAAAACAAAACAATTAATTTAGATTATACGCAACAGAAAAGTCTTCATAAAACTGGAACGGGAATTGAACCTACCTCCGTGGGGCTGGAGGGCCCGGGGAGCAGGAGGCAGGGGGTTAGGCAAGGGGTTTGGCCGTGGAGGAACTGGAGCTGAAACTAAAATTATTAACCTAGTTGTTATGGTATACACATTCTGATACATCCTCGAATGATGATTCCGATTAGAAAAAAATATCATGGAGAAAGAAATCACCAAACCCTTAACAGACACCCCATCCCAAAACCCACCAAAGACCCTGAACAATGACAAAAAAATTATCCCATACTTACAATTGGAACGGCAGTTCAACCTACCTCCTTCCACAAGGTCCAGCTCGCTGACCATCGCCACGCCGGAGGCTCTTAGATTAGCCAGCTTCCCCAGCGTTAATTGCCGTTTGGCGGTGATGAACAATCTTCGGTTGTCTGTCTCCTGTTGAAGAGTACAGTCTGGTTAACCACACAATTTTGGTCCAGTGAGATCCAGTCAACATACACTCTAATTTGACCAAATCTTTAATAAGTAGCAAGCAAAAAAAAAGAACTTACACCGATAGGTAGGTCATGCTTGTCTCTAAAGTGCTTGTCCAGCCTTGTGTTATTTTCCTTTCCACATAACACACAATCGAGGGTGTCCCCGTCGTGGATTCTAACAAGTGAAGACAAGGTAAGCAACATCAGTTTTGAAAGTGTCTGCTTATTGCACCATTACAGAATAATCATGGTCTCATTAATGGGATCGACTTTACCTGCCATTGGCATAATCTTGAATAAGATTTCTCTCGACATCGTTTTCCACCTTGTGTTTTTTCACCAGGTGGGTTTTTATAAAACACTCCCCTTGGCGACAGCCGACCATGGGACAGGCGACTACGGTAGCGTGCACTTTACTCGGTCTCTAGATGAGTCAAAAAAGGTGATTGTCAGTAATTGGGTCACATAGCAATTTTAATTAGAAGGAAGTTGGGTCTAAAGCCAAACTTCATGACAAGCTGTAAGAAAAGAAACCTGCTGTTTTGCGTAAGTTGTTCTGTTTGGATTTGATCAAGTAACTGAATAATACCCAATAAAAATCTCATATTATAACAAAAAATTAACAAACCAATCATATTATCCTAACGTGGGAAGATCCGATCAGCGCTGGGCAGAATAAGTTTAGCAGGGTTAGGGGTTTTGCAGAATTTTGGGCCATTGAACAATAGAGCTTGATATTACATCAGGCCTGACCAAAGTACCGTTTTGGTTAGGGGGCTAACTTGTAATTGGGTTAAAGAGCAAGGAAGTTTGATAAATAGTTGTGAAAGCAAGCAACAACCAGCCAAAACACCCAAACAATATAGCCCAACCTGACAAGTTAACATAAAATAATACAGAAAAAAATGATATGTAGGGTTAGGTATTAACGCAACCAAATAATAAAATAATTACTCTGATTGAAATTAAAACAAACTTGAATCCATAAATACAATTGTTTTACTAAAAGTTTAACCCTGGATGATATGTAGGGTTAGGTATTAGATGGAAAATGAATGGACTTGATAGACAATTGGTTAAACCGGAATCCTATCAAACGGCTTCAATATTCACCCAAAAACTGATATTTTATCCCGTAGCCAAATCATACAATAATGACTCTGATTGAAATTAAAACAAATTTGAGTCCATAAATACAATTGTTTCACATACAATTCAAACCCAAGGTGTTTTGAATACAATGCAAGTCAAAGATATAGCAAAGAAAGCTTGAATCGATAAAAACAATTGATTTACTAAAAACCTAACCTTAGATAATATGTATTCAATGCAAAACATCTGGGCTAATTCGATAAACCTATAATATTACTCACAGGCATTTTGGTGCAACCTTCCTTCTCTCTTTCCTCACTCTCTGTTTGGTGCAACCTTCCTTCTCTCTTTCCTCACTCTCTGTCTCTCAAACAACACCAGGTGAGTTAAGTTTGCACATAACGAGCCAACCAAGAAACCTAACCCCTAAAGGGAGGAGCTTGGTAATTTGTAGGGTTAGGTATCAGATGGAAAATGCAGGGACTTGATAGAGGATTGGTTAAACCGGAATCCTATCAAACGGCTTCAATATTCACCCAAAAACTGAAATATGATATTTTATCCCTAACCCAAATCATACAATAATGAATCTGATTGAAATTAATACAAACTTGAATCCATGAATACAATTGTTTTACTAAAAGTTTAACCCTGGATAATCTGGCATCGAGCTATAACATCTAGGCTAATTTAATAAAAAAACACAACATCAACTCACAAACATATTGGTCAATATTCCTTTTCACTCTCTTTCCTCCCTCGCTGTCTCTCTCACAGAAAGGTTGGGTAAACTGAAAAACAAAGATATCCTTTCTCCTCTTATACCCTAACACAAGTTACCTCCCCTGGACCCAATATAAAGTTCCTAACACACCCTAACACAGCCTAACACGCCCTAACACATCCTGACTAAGGTTCACTTGACCAGTTAATATAAAATGATACAGTAAAAATTTGGATAATGACACATTATACTTATAAAACACACTGTAAAATACAAGTCAATCCCAAGTGTTTTGAAGACAATGCAAGTCTTTACATAACAAAGAAAGCTTGAATCGATAAAAACAATTGTTTTACTAAAAACCTAACCTTAGATAATATGTATTCAATGCATAACATCTGGGCTAATTCAATAAACCTATAATATTACTCACAGGCATTTCGGTGCAACCTTCCTTCTCTCTCCTTCCTCACTCTCTGTCTCTCAAACAACACCAGGTGAGTTAGGTTTGCAAATAACGAGCCAACCAAGAAACCTAACCCCTAAAGGGAGGAGCTATCTATACCGGAATCCTATCAAACGGCTTCAATATTCACCCAAAAACTGATATTTTATCCCGTAGCCAAATCATACAATAATGACTCTGATTGAAATTAAAACAAACTTGAATCCATAAATACAATTGTTTCACATACAATTCAATCCCAAGGTGTTTTGAATACAATGCAAGTCAAAGATATAGCAAAGAAAGCTTGAATCGATAAAAACAATTGATTTACTAAAAAACTAACCCTAGATAATATGTATTCAATGCAAAAAATCTGGGCTAATTCGATAAACCTATAATATTACTCACAGGCATTTTGGTGCAACCTTCCTTCTCTCTTTCCTCACTCTCTGTTTGGTGCAACCTTCCTTCTCTCTTTCCTCACTCTCTGTCTCTCAAACAACACCAGGTGAGTTAAGTTTGCACATAACGAGCCAACCAAGAAACCTAACCCCTAAAGGGAGGAGCTTGGTAATTTGTAGGGTTAGGTATTAAATTGAACAATAGAGCTTGATATTACATCAGGCCTGACCAAAGTACCGTTTTGGTTAGGGGCTAACTTGTAATTGGGTTAAAGAGCAAGGAAGTTTGATAAATAGTTGTGAAAGCAAGCAACAACCAGCCAAAACACCCAAACAATATAGCCCAACCTGACAAGTTAACATAAAATAATACAGAAAAAAATGATATGTAGGGTTAGGTATTAACGCAACCAAATAATAAAATAATTACTCTGATTGAAATTAAAACAAACTTGAATCCATAAATACAATTGTTTTACTAAAAGTTTAACCCTGGATGATATGTAGGGTTAGGTATTAGATGGAAAATGAATGGACTTGATAGACAATTGGTTAAACCGGAATCCTATCAAACGGCTTCAATATTCACCCAAAAACTAACATCTGGGCTAATTCAATAAACCTATAATATTACTCACAGGCATTTCGGTGCAACCTTCCTTCTCTCTCCTTCCTCACTCTCTGTCTCTCAAACAACACCAGGTGAGTTAGGTTTGCAAATAACGAGCCAACCAAGAAACCTAACCCCTAAAGGGAGGAGCTATCTATACCGGAATCCTATCAAACGGCTTCAATATTCACCCAAAAACTGATATTTTATCCCGTAGCCAAATCATACAATAATGACTCTGATTGAAATTAAAACAAACTTGAATCCATAAATACAATTGTTTCACATACAATTCAATCCCAAGGTGTTTTGAATACAATGCAAGTCAAAGATATAGCAAAGAAAGCTTGAATCGATAAAAACAATTGATTTACTAAAAACCTAACCCTAGATAATATGTATTCAATGCAAAAAATCTGGGCTAATTCGATAAACCTATAATATTACTCACAGGCCTTTTGGTGCAACCTTCCTTCTCTCTTTCCTCACTCTCTGTTTGGTGCAACCTTCCTTCTCTCTTTCCTCACTCTCTGTCTCTCAAACAACACCAGGTGAGTTAAGTTTGCACATAACGAGCCAACCAAGAAACCTAACCCCTAAAGGGAGGAGCTTGGTCATTTGTAGGGTTAGGTATTAGATGGAAAATGCAGGGACTTGATAGAGGATTGGTTAAACCGGAATCCTATCAAACGGCTTCAATATTCACCCAAAAACTGAAATATAATATTTTATCCCTAACCCAAATCATACAATAATGACTCTGATTGAAATTAATACAAACTTGAATCCATAAATACAATTGTTTTACTAAAAGTTTAACCCTGGATAATCTGGCATCGAGCTATAACATCTAGGCTAATTTAATAAAAAAACACAACATCAACTCACAAACATATTGGTCAATATTCCTTTTCACTCTCTTTCCTCCCTCGCTATCTCTCTCACAGAAAGGTTGGGTAAACTGAAAACAAAAGATATCCTTTCTCCTCTTATACCCTAACACAAGTTACCTCCCCTAGACCCAATATAAAGTTCCTAACACACCCTAACACATCCTAACACTCCCTAACACATCCTGACTAAGGTTCACTTGACCAGTTAATATAAAAT
Organism: Nannobrachium achirus; assembly: GCF_963921795.1. Classification (NCBI taxonomy): domain Eukaryota; kingdom Metazoa; phylum Chordata; class Actinopteri; order Myctophiformes; family Myctophidae; genus Nannobrachium; species Nannobrachium achirus. Next base: position 55,562,658 of record NC_137829.1, on the reverse strand, counting down.
GATACAGTAAAAATGATGATAATGACACATTATACTTATAAAGCACACTGTAAAATACAAGTCAATCCCAAGTGTTTTGAAGACAATGCAAGTCAAAGACATAACAAAGAAAGCTTGAATCGATAAAAACAATTGTTTTACTAAAAACATAACCTTAGATAATATGTATTCAATGCATAACATCTGGGCTAATTCAATAAACCTATAATATTACTCACAGGCATTTCGGTGCAACCTTCCTTCTCTCTCCTTCCTCACTCCCTGTCTCTCAAACAACACCAGGTGAGTTCAGTTTGCAAATAACGAGCCAACCAAGAAACCTAACCCCTAAAGGGAGGAGCTATGTAATATGTAGGGTTAGGTATTAGATGGAAATTGGAGGGACTTGATAGAAAATCGGCTATACCGGACTCCTATCAAACGGCTTCAATATTCACCCAAAAACTGAAATATAATATTTTATCCCGAAACCAAATCATACAATAATGACTCTGATTGAAATTATTACAAACTTGAATCCATAAATACAATTGTTTTACTAAAAGTTTAACCCTGAATAAGCTGGCATCGAGCTATAACATCTAGGCTAATTTAATAAAAAAACACATCAACTCACAAGCATATTGGTGAATATTCCTTATCACTCTCTTTCCTCCAGTGGTGGACTGGGACTAAAATTCAGCCCTGGCATCTTGGCCAGACCAGCCCCCACAACTAGCGCGAGCGCAGATACTCTACCGACTCGTCAGGTGGAGGGCGGCACATTTAAATACATAAGCTCTTAATACCGCAACTTTTACATACAACATAAATGATAACTACACAATCCATAAATCGTATAAGTTAGTGTACAGTTCTCACCACCAACAAGGGCAGTATGAACATGATTACATGCCAAAATGTCAGAACTTTGGCTAGTTAGCTAATGAATGGAAACTAATAATTGATCTGAGAATTGGACAAACAAGTTGTATTTTATTGCTCAATATGCAGTAGGCTATTAGGCTGTAGGCCTATATATTATATACTAGAGCATAGCAAAACACCAAACTGAGAATGCATGCAGAACTATACCCAATATATATATACCCAACGGACAACAACAAACAATGCTTGCAGGGCAGAATTAGGACAATACCCACTCATTATCATTATAAAAGTAAAAAATAGAGCACTTAAATTCTATTATCACCTAAAAGAAAGCAACCCAGACACGCTCCATAGCATAGCCCTCAACCACAGTGAAAACATACAGGGTAACTACTCCTTTAACCTGTTAACAATCCTGTATAATTTGCAAAAAACGCCTATACACAGCGTACCCAAAGTAAATTGATTGTCGTTTTTAAACCATTTGGAGTAATGCATTGGGCATGGTCTCATTTTGAAGTTTTACCCAGAAATAAATAGTCACTCTGTGTGCAACTGACATCGAGTAATACAAGTTTTAACTTACTGGAATAGCAGGTTTTTAATCCTTGCCTAAATATTTTCAGTAAATAGATGCCTGCATAACACTGTTATTATCATATAGGAGCTGAAAAACACAATGTGGACACATTTTGAAGCCTTACCTAGCCCAATTTCAAAGGACATGATAAAACTACAAAATATGAATATTTTAAACTATGAATATTTTACACATGTTTTACTAAGTGTATGTTTATGCGTTTTCATTTGGAGACATTTGCATGATCATATAAAAAGGTCAAAAAAGGTCTAATAGACTGGATTTTTTTTATTTAAATTTTTTTATTATTTTGATATATTTATTATTATTATTATTTAATTTATTTATTTTAATGACAGCCCTAACACTCTTGGTCTGACGTTCGGCGCGCTGCTGCGCATTTACGCACGTCCAGTAGAGCTGTTACGCAGAGGTTTTTGGGTATGGATTTTATCATGTTTACCCTTCCTCTACACCAGTGGTTCTCAACCTTTTCTGGCCGTGACCCCCAAAATATTCATATTTGAACTGGGGACCCCCCACCATGACGAGCACTTGGAATTGTAGGAGTTGACATAACATTTAGTTTGACCCCATCTATTCCTTTGTGAAAATAGCCGATCTACATGCTCACAACGCCTCGCAACGCGAGGCGTTGTGAGCATGTAGATTGGCTATTTTCATAATTTCTGCCTCTAATATTTTACAATTTGACCAATGTTTGACCAGAGGTACTAAAGAGGTCTTTGACGTCCTTAAATTGTCACTTTAGAAATGTTCAGATACCCTGTATACACTTATACTGTATGTTGGTCTGTTTACTTTTGAGTGAGAAAACAATGTTAACATTTAGCTAAACTTCTGGGGACCCCCCAACATAATTTGGGGACCCCTCTGGGGGTCCCCCATGTATTCAGGGCTAACTCTAAACGTGAGTAGCAGCAGATTTATGAATATTTGTTTGTTTGTTTATGTCGGACTTCTGCGTTGTTTGCGGCGTGAGTTTCGGAGCTATAATCAAATGGTTTGCAGATTCGGAATCACAAGAATCTTTTAAAATGGCATACAGCTTGGCAATGCAAGTGAAACAGAGGCTTGGCTAAACGTGATTGTTTGTCAAAATACGGCCGGCGGGCCCAGACCTGTTAAGAGGTTAACACAAAGCAATCTGCTGGACATTATCCACATCCACTCTCAGGCTTACCATATCACCACCAATTCCTCCTCTTTGCGATAATGGCAAATGGCAACTGGTCAAAAGTATAATGTAATCCTACTCCTCCTCCAGCATTTTTGTTTTCATTTGTTGTTAACTTTTTTTTCTCTCTCTCTCACAAAAACTCACAAACCACTGCATCCTCCTCCTCCAACTACTATCCTCCTGTCCTGTGTGCGTGCTGTTTGGAAGGTGGGAGGGCATGTGATCCATTCTAGCCGCGTGATAGGGCCACTGGGATTACCGTAATGGACGTTGCGGCCGCGCATGCATTACCGTAATGTCAGTTAGGGCTGTGCAGCAAGATTTTAATTTATTTTATTTATTTATTTTTTTAACGGGTTAAGTTTGCAAATAACGAGCCAACCAAGAAACCTAACCCCTAAAGGGAGGAGCTATGTAATATGTAGGGTTAGGTATTAGATGGAAATTGGAGGGACTTGATAGAAAATCGGCTATACCGGAATCCTATCAAACGGCTTCAATATTCACCCAAAAAACTGAAATATAATATTTTATTCCGAAACCAAATCATACAATAATGACTATGATTGAAATTAATACAAACTTGAATCCATAAATACAATTGTTTTACTAAAAACACATCCTAACACAACCTAACACCTCCTAACATAAACATGCATAGAGACACACAAAGCTGGATAGCGCCAGAACATTTTATACTACATTTTATACTACTGAACTTGGTTCAGTAGTATAAAAATGCATATATACATGTTGCTTGTGTAGAAAAGTTCTCATCATTTTCATATGCATGAAACGTAGGTTTTCTAGTGAAGAGAGCTGTGGCTTTTTCATATACTGTATGTGCCAGGTATATTCATGGCTATTTTTAATGTCTGTAGAATATAGAAGTTTAAGCACGAACATTTTCACAGCAGGAAATATGCTTTGGCACACTGCCAACACAGCTGCCTTGTGTAGAATGCTCTCTGTCTGGGAGAACAACCTGAGACTGAGACAAGTGCCCGTCCCTCCCTAACGTTTGGGCTGTGCTGTTATCTCCTATTCGTCTACATGAGATACGACATCCTGGGGGAGAGTGTGTTTCCCAGCGACTCCCCAATCTCGCATGAATAGGGGAGTCCTAGCCTCACCTTGACCGCCTCCGTTGCGTCAGGCTGTGCATGAGAGGGAGATCGAGGCAAAGGGGGAACATGGTTGTGTTTCTGTGTGTGTGTGTGTGTGTGTGTGTGTGTGTGTGTGTGTGTGTGTGTGTGTGTGTGTGTCTGTGTGTGTGTGTGTGTGTGTGTGTGTGTGTGTGTGTGTGTGTGTGTGTGTGTGTGTGTGTGTGTTTGTTAGTTTGTATATTGTAATGGTGGTTGCATACATGTACAGTAGCCTATGTGTGTGTCCACTAAACACAGACAGAGCTGTATGTGTTGCTCAAATTAACTTCACCTTGTTGTAAAACTGAAGACAGCTCTCCACTCCTCCTCTCTCCCTCTCTGTCTGACCGTCAAACTCAGACTGAGAACCACAGCGTAAAGCTCTTCTCTCTTCCTCACTTTTGCATAATACGGCCGACCGGCCGGTCCTTTATCTCGCTAGCGCCCCCACTACAAACAGTGCTGGCGGCTGACGGTATTGCACCATAGTACTACACCATACAGTAGGTTAAATGGGAAATCCCTGATATCGATAATTATCGCGGGAGATAATACCGCGGTATATCGAAATATCGATATTTTGTCCCAGGCCTAGTAACTTGGTGGGTTTAGCACCCCACTGGGGGTTCGCAGGCGGCGTCGGGGTTTGCCCTAAGAGGTGAAGGGGCATTCAGTAACTCGGAGCTCAATACAAAAACCATTCAAGTTAGACTCATTCCCTGCGCCCCAGCCTCGACACAAATGTTTGCTGAACCGGAGGGGACGTGCAGTTCGAAGGAGAGACCCTCCAGACCCCTCCAGACCGTCTTTCCCTGAATTTTGAGCCTTTAGACAGAAATAGCCTTGTTTAGGGGCAGTGTTTGCTTTTTTGAAACCACGCAGCGGCTGTGCACGCCACAGACCCGAGGCTGATACAGATGAATTTGGCTCTGCCTTGAGGTTCAGAAAACTGTTTTCCGTTTTGCTCTACGACCCTTAGAACCTAAAATAATCTGTTGTGACCCCTGGTAGGGTTTGCTTTTAAGTGGGTGAAAAAACAAGGGGGTTTGATAGGTAGGTGGGCGGAGGCCTCATTTTCAAGCCTGCCTAAATTTTGGTGATTTTAGGTATTTTTAGTGACCTCTCGTGAACTGTCGATGTTATGATCATAATGAAGACGTCTAGTTGTTCAACAGGCCATCCTGAAAAAAGAACTGATGGCGATTGGACACCTGCAGCCCCCTTCATTTAACATTTATTCAGTCAAAGGTCAAGCAATCAAATGGATTTAGAGATTTGAAGAGGTTTCGATAGGAATTTGGATGGCCATTACTTGAATTTCACTGGGCGTTATAATGCTCTTGGAAGGTCTGCGAGGTCTGTTCTTTGGACGAGGCATAGACATGTTTCTTGTGTTTAATGTGTTCCGAGCACAAAGCACCGAGTCCTGCATATCCGACTTGAGTCCGCCGTAAAAGAACCTTGATTAGGGTTGTATTTTTAGTTATTGGGTGCATACCTTTTTTAAAACCATTCAAGTTAGACTCAATCCCTGCGCCCCAGCCTCGACACAAATGTTTGCTGAACCGGAGGGGACGTGCAGTTCGAAGGAGAGACCCTCCAGACCGTCTTTCCCTGACTTTTGAGCCTTTAGACAGAAATAGCCTTGTTTAGGGGCAGTGATTGCTTTTTTGAAACCACGCAGCGGCTGTGCACGCCACAGACCCGAGGCTGATACAGATGAATTTGGCTCTGCCTTGCGGTTCAGAAAACTGTCTTCCGTTTTGCTCTACGACCCTTAGAACCCCAAATAATCTGTCCTGACCCCTGGTAGGGTTTGCTTTTAATTGGGTGAAAGAACAAAGGGGTTTGATAGGTAGGCGGGTGGAGGCCTCATTCTCAAGCCTGACTAAATTTTGCTGATTTTAGGTATTTTGAGTGATCACTTGTGAACTGTAGATGCTATGATCATAATGGTGATGTCTAGGCGTTCAACAGGCCATCCTGAAAAAGAACTGATGGCGATTGGAAACCTGCTGCCCCCTTCATTTGACTTTTCTTCATTCAAAGGTCAAGCAATCAAATGGATTCAGAGATTTGAATAGGTTTCGATAGGAATTTGGATGGCCAATACTTGAAATTCACCGGGTGTTATAATCCTTTTGGAAGGTCTTTGAGGTCTGTTCTTTGGACCAGGCATAGACAGGTCCCTTGTCTTTACTGTGTTCCGAGCACAAAGCACCGAGTCCTGCGTATCCGACTTGAGTCCGTCGTAAAAGAACCTTGATTAGGGTCGTATTTTTAGTTATTGGGTGCATACCTTTTTTAAAACCATTTAAATTAGACTCATTCCCTGCGCCCCAGCCTCGACACACATGTTTGCTGAACCGGAGGGGACGTGCAGTTCGAAGGAGAGACCTTCCAGACCGTCTTTCCCTGACTTTTTAGCCTTTAGACAGAAATAGCCTTGTTTAGGGGCAGTGTTTGCTTTTTTGAAACCACGCAGCGGCTGTGCACGCCACAGACTCGAGGCTGATACGGACGGATTTGGCTCGGCCTTGCCAAAAAGTGACCCCTTACTAAGGTTGTCAGGGCCAATGTCATATCAAGTCTTATTTTAAATATTCCAATAAATGCCAATAAATTCCCAATGAATCCAAAATGTACTCACCTTCATTTGTCTCCCCCTCAAGCTCTGCAGAGGTGCATGAACGCATATGTTTTCCTGGAGGTGTTGGAACATACATTATTGATCTAGTCACACACACAAGTATTCTTACAATTTGAAGAGTAAATGTAAATGTCTTACCTAACCCTTTGAGGATTCGGATATGTGGATTTAAGGCTTCTTCTTTCACTCCCCGGAGGGCCTTCTTGGTGTTTGGCGTGAACCTGACGCTCTTCAGTACTCGCCTCCTCTTTGCCTCCTTGGGGGAGGGGTGGAGGCGAATGCTCGCCTTGGAGTGCAGGCTAACCCGTTGCCACCATTTCTTTTGTGCGCTATAGAAGGATGCGGAAGGACCAGGTCGATTTTTTTTCTTTTTCTTCACCACCACCTCCACCTCCTCCTCCTGCTCTTCTTCCTCCTTCTCCTGCTCCTCCTGCTCCTCTTCCTCCTCTTCTGTTCCCTCCTCTTCCGATGAGCTCGAGGAACTTTCTGTAATTACATTGAGTATATAACATAATTAGTTAACACATTTTTCAAACACATTTTAAATCAAATCAGTGAATCTTTTGACCCAATAACCCAATAACCTCACCTGCTGAACTAACGATAATGAATAATTGAATAAATAAATACCTTTATGAATGAATAAATTTATAAATTAATAAATGAATGAATATTGGTATCCTAGTTGTTAGGCAAAAGAAGGTTCCAGGGTATTTGTTCTATGTTAAATGGTCAAAGACGATTTCCTATCAAGTACCTTGTTAAAAATTCAATTTGCATAGATTTGTTCCTGCCCCTAACACAAGTCTTCTTAAAACCGAACCGGGAATTGAACCTACCTTGTGGGAGCGGGGGAGCTTGATGCCGTTCAGGAGGAGCTGGACCTGTTGAGAGAAAAATAATTAACTTTGTTGTTACGCAACACACAAGTCTATTTGTTCTATGTTAAATGGTCAAAGACGATTTCCTATCAAGTACCATGTTAAAAATTCAATTTGCCTAGATTTGTTCCTGCCCCTAACACAAGTCTTCTTAAAACCAAACCGGGAATTGAACCTACCTTGTGGGAGCGGGGGGGCTTGACGCCGTTCAGGAGGAGCTGGACCTGTTGAGAGAAAAATAATTAACTTTGTTGTTACGCAACACACAAGTCTATTTGTTCTATGTTAAATAGTCAAAGACAATTTCCTATCAAGTACCATGTTAAAAATTCAATTTGCCTAGATTTGTTCCTGCCCTAAACACAAGTCTTCTTAAAACGGAACCGGGAATTGAACCTACCTCCTGGGAGCGGGGGGGCTTGAAGCCGTTCAGGAGGAGCTGGACCCGTTGAGAGATAAATAATTAACTTTGTTGTCACGCAACACACAAGTCTATTTGTTCTATGTTAAATGGTCAAAGACGATTTCCTATCAAGTACCATGTTAAAAATTCAATTTGCCTAGATTTGTTCCTGCCCCTAACACAAGTCTTCATGAAGGGGCATTCAGTAACTCGGAGCTCAATACAAAAACCATTCAAGTTAGACTCATTCCCTGCGCCCCAGCCTCGACACAAATGTTTGCTGAACCGGAGGGGACGTGCAGTTCGAAGGAGAGACCCTCCAGACCCCTCCAGACCGTCTTTCCCTGAATTTTGAGCCTTTAGACAGAAATAGCCTTGTTTAGGGGCAGTGTTTGCTTTTTTGAAACCACGCAGCGGCTGTGCACGCCACAGACCCGAGGCTGATACAGATGAATTTGGCTCTGCCTTGAGGTTCAGAAAACTGTTTTCCGTTTTGCTCTACGACCCTTAGAACCTAAAATAATCTGTTGTGACCCCTGGTAGGGTTTGCTTTTAATTGGGTGAAAAAACAAGGGGGTTTGATAGGTAGGTGGGCGGAGGCCTCATTTTCAAGCCTGCCTAAATTTTGGTGATTTTAGGTATTTTTAGTGACCTCTCGTGAACTGTCGATGTTATGATCATAATGAAGACGTCTAGTTGTTCAACAGGCCATCCTGAAAAAAGAACTGATGGCGATTGGACACCTGCAGCCCCCTTCATTTAACATTTATTCAGTCAAAGGTCAAGCAATCAAATGGATTTAGAGATTTGAAGAGGTTTCGATAGGAATTTGGATGGCCATTACTTGAATTTCACTGGTCGTTATAATGCTCTTGGAAGGTCTGCGAGGTCTGTTCTTTGGACGAGGCATAGACATGTTTCTTGTGTTTAATGTGTTCCGAGCACAAAGCACCGAGTCCTGCATATCCGACTTGAGTCCGCCGTAAAAGAACCTTGATTAGGGTTGTATTTTTAGTTATTGGGTGCATACCTTTTTTAAAACCATTCAAGTTAGACTCAATCCCTGCGCCCCAGCCTCGACACAAATGTTTGCTGAACCGGAGGGGACGTGCAGTTCGAAGGAGAGACCCTCCAGACCGTCTTTCCCTGACTTTTGAGCCTTTAGACAGAAATAGCCTTGTTTAGGGGCAGTGATTGCTTTTTTGAAACCACGCAGCGGCTGTGCACGCCACAGACCCGAGGCTGATACAGATGAATTTGGCTCTGCCTTGCGGTTCAGAAAACTGTCTTCCGTTTTGCTCTACGACCCTTAGAACCCCAAATAATCTGTCCTGACCCCTGGTAGGGTTTGCTTTTAATTGGGTGAAAGAACAAAGGGGTTTGATAGGTAGGCGGGTGGAGGCCTCATTCTCAAGCCTGACTAAATTTTGCTGATTTTAGGTATTTTGAGTGATCACTTGTGAACTGTAGATGCTATGATCATAATGGTGATGTCTAGGCGTTCAACAGGCCATCCTGAAAAAGAACTGATGGCGATTGGAAACCTGCTGCCCCCTTCATTTGACTTTTCTTCATTCAAAGGTCAAGCAATCAAATGGATTCAGAGATTTGAATAGGTTTCGATAGGAATTTGGATGGCCAATACTTGAAATTCACCGGGTGTTATAATCCTTTTGGAAGGTCTTTGAGGTCTGTTCTTTGGACCAGGCATAGACAGGTCCCTTGTCTTTACTGTGTTCCGAGCACAAAGCACCGAGTCCTGCGTATCCGACTTGAGTCCGTCGTAAAAGAACCTTGATTAGGGTCATATTTTTAGTTATTGGGTGCATACCTTTTTTAAAACCATTTAAATTAGACTCATTCCCTGCGCCCCAGCCTCGACACACATGTTTGCTGAACCGGAGGGGACGTGCAGTTCGAAGGAGAGACCTTCCAGACCGTCTTTCCCTGACTTTTTAGCCTTTAGACAGAAATAGCCTTGTTTAGGGGCAGTGTTTGCTTTTTTGAAACCACGCAGCGGCTGTGCACGCCACAGACTCGAGGCTGATACGGACGGATTTGGCTCGGCCTTGCGGTTCAGAAAATGTCCGATCCTTGTAAAAAAACCCTAACCCTAACCTCCCATTGAGAATATTTTGGCTATCCCTTTACTTATCAAATCCATGTTATTAAGGCCCAAATACCCACAAAAGATCCCTGAAACCCTAACCTAAGTCGTAGAGAAGAACAATGATATTTTTCATCAGCTCGATGCACTGAAGAAGGGGGTATAGGTTTCGCCACAACCGCACCTACCTTTCCCTTAATTGGTATGTTGATATGTGTTTCATTGGTTCAATATCCCATATCATATCAAATCCCCATGTTAAAACACCCAATAACCTGCAAATGTTTCTTTCCCCTAAAACAATCCTGAGTGGCTAACCCTAACCCCAACCCTAACTATTTGGTGAAAAACTGAGTGGCATTGATAATGAATTGGGCACCCCATTATTTCTTGAAATCCATTCATTGTTAACCTAATACAACACACAAGTTAAGTTATGACACTAAGTTCCTATATAAAGAAAATTAATAACATTCCCATGATAAATAGAATGATGATTCAGATATAATTGTAAACAGCCTTTATTTCCATAAATCCAAAAATAAACGAAAACCGACCAGCCTCTGGTGACATAAATAAAAAAGAGAGACAGCTGTCCTCATTCAAAGGGGTTCGGGATAACTTAAAACGACCAGCCTCTGGTGACATAAAAACAAACAGCTGTCTTCGTCAATATCCTTTGAAGGGGTCAAAAACTACAAAAAAAAAATGACCAGCCTCTGGTGACCTAAAAAAAACAAAAAAAGAGACAGCTGTCCTCATTCAAAGGGGTCCGGGATGAGGGACTCTTCAGGCTCTTCAGGTTTTAGGCTCGTCAGGCTCTTCTTCAATATTTTTTCAAGGGGTCAAAAACTACCAAAAAAAATTACCAGCCTCTGGTGACCTAAAAAACAAACAAAAAAAGAGACAGCTGTCCTCATTCAAAGGGTTTCGGGATAACTAAAAACGACCAGCCTCTGGTGACATAAAAAAAAAACAGCTGTCTTCGTCAATATTCTTTGAAGTGGTCAAAAACTACCAAAAAAATGACCAGCCTCTGTTGACCTAAAAAAAAAAAAAAAAAAGACACAGCTGTCCTCATTCAAAGGGGTCCGGGATGAGGGACTCTTTCAAGCTCTTCTTCATTTGGGGGGGAGGGGGGGGGGGGGTGGGTTTAGGTTTAGGGTTAGCTCTTCTGCGTCTATAAACACAGAGGGGTCAGAGCCAGAGGGGTTGGAAAGTGCTTGGCCTGAGGCAGTGGGGGCAGGTGGAAGGAAAGACACATTTATATCCGCCTGGGCAGGGGCTGGCGCTGGGCCTGAGGATCCAGAGGGGGGGGGCTGCTGGGGGGCCTTCTGACTCTGCTGGGCTGCTGGGCTGCTGCTGTCCACATTCCATTTGGAAGGTAAGCTGCCCTGTTGAAGGAAACATTATTATGGATGTCAATACTTGTCAATACTGTCAAACGAAAGTATTGTTACAATTTGGAATAATTATTGCCCTTACGTTTAACCATCTTTCCATGAGGAGCTTGAGCTGTTAAAACAAACATTACAAATATGGATGTTAGACACCATTATTATTCAATGTCCATTGAATGGATCTGATAGGAATTTGGGCAGACAATTTTCTATCAAATTAATAGTTTACCACCCAAAAAGTGACCCCTTACTAAGGTTGTCAGGGCCAATGTCATATCAAGTCTTATTTTAAATATTCCAATAAATGCCAATAAATTCCCAATGAATCCAAAATGTACTCACCTTCATTTGTCTCCCCCTCAAGCTCTGCAGAGGTGCATGAACGCATATGTTTTCCTGGAGGTGTTGGAACATACATTATTGATCTAGTCACACACACAAGTATTCTTACAATTTGAAGAGTAAATGTAAATGTCTTACCTAACCCTTTGAGGATTCGGATATGTGGATTTAAGGCTTCTTCTTTCACTCCCCGGAGGGCCTTCTTGGTGTTTGGCGTGAACCTGACGCTCTTCAGTACTCGCCTCCTCTTTGCCTCCTTGGGGGAGGGGTGGAGGCGAATGCTCGCCTTGGAGTGCAGGCTAACCCGTTGCCACCATTTCTTTTGTGCGCTATAGAAGGATGCGGAAGGACCAGGTCGATTTTTTTTCTTTTTCTTCACCACCACCTCCACCTCCTCCTCCTGCTCTTCTTCCTCCTTCTCCTGCTCCTCCTGCTCCTCTTCCTCCTCTTCTGTTCCCTCCTCTTCCGATGAGCTCGAGGAACTTTCTGTAATTACATTGAGTATATAACATAATTAGTTAACACATTTTTCAAACACATTTTAAATCAAATCAGTGAATCTTTTGACCCAATAACCCAATAACCTCACCTGCTGAACTAACGATAATGAATAATTGAATAAATAAATACCTTTATGAATGAATAAATTAATAAATTAATAAATGAATGAATATTGGTATCCTAGTTGTTAGGCAAAAGAAGTTTCCAGGGTATTTGTTCTATGTTAAATGGTCAAAGACGATTTCCTATCAAGTACCTTGTTAAAAATTCAATTTGCATAGATTTGTTCCTGCCCCTAACACAAGTCTTCTTAAAACCGAACCGGGAATTGAACCTACCTTGTGGGAGCGGGGGGGCTTGACGCCGTTCAGGAGGAGCTGGACCTGTTGAGAGAAAAATAATTAACTTTGTTGTTACGCAACACACAAGTCTTTTTGTTCTATGTTAAATGGTCAAAGACGATTTCCTATCAAGTACCATGTTAAAAATTCAATTTGCCTAGATTTTTCAAACACATTTTAAATCAAATCAGTGAATCTTTTGACCCAATAACCCAATATAACCTCACCTGCTGAACTAACGATAATGAATAATTGAATAAATAAATACCTTTATGAATGAATAAATTAATAAATTAATAAATGAATGAATATTGGTATCCTAGTTGTTAGGCAAAAGAAGTTTCCAGGGTATTTGTTCTATGTTAAATGGTCAAAGACGATTTCCTATCAAGTACCTTGTTAAAAATTCAATTTGCATAGATTTGTTCCTGCCCCTAACACAAGTCTTCTTAAAACCGAACCGGGAATTGAACCTACCTTGTGGGAGCGGGGGGGCTTGACGCCGTTCAGGAGGAGCTGGACCTGTTGAGAGAAAAATAATTAACTTTGTTGTTACGCAACACACAAGTCTATTTGTTCTATGTTAAATGGTCAAAGACGATTTCCTATCAAGTACCATGTTAAAAATTCAATTTGCCTAGATTTGTTCCTGCCCCTAACACAAGTCTTCTTAAAACCAAACCGGGAATTGAACCTACCTTGTGGGAGCGGGGGGGCTTGACGCCGTTCAGGAGGAGCTGGACCTGTTGAGAGAAAAATAATTAACTTTGTTGTTACGCAACACACAAGTCTATTTGTTCTATGTTAAATGGTCAAAGACGATTTCCTATCAAGTACCATGTTAAAAATTCAATTTGCCTAGATTTGTTCCTGCCCCTAACAGAAGTCTTCTTAAAACCGAACCGGGAATTGAACCTACCTTGTGGGAGCGGGGGGGCTTGATGCCGCTCAGGAGGAGCTGGACCTGTTGAGAGAAAAATAATTAACTTTGTTGTTACGCAACACACAAGTCTATTTGTTCTATGTTAAATAGTCAAAGACAATTTCCTATCAAGTACCATGTTAAAAATTCAATTTGCCTAGATTTGTTCCTGCCCTAAACACAAGTCTTCTTAAAACGGAACCGGGAATTGAACCTACCTCCTGGGAGCGGGGGGGCTTGAAGCCGTTCAGGAGGAGCTGGACCCGTTGAGAGAAAAATAATTAACTTTGTTGTCACGCAACACACAAGTCTATTTGTTCTATGTTAAATGGTCAAAGACGATTTCCTATCAAGTACCATGTTAAAAATTCAATTTGCCTAGATTTGTTCCTGCCCCTAACACAAGTCTTCTTAAAATGGAACCGGGAATTGAACCTACCTCCTGGGAGCGGGGGGGCTTGAAGCCGTTCAGGCCCTTCCTCTTTACCACCCTTCCTCAGGTCCCGTGCCGTTTTTGCCGTTTCCAGTTTGTGCTGCTTAGCCTGGGCAACGGCCTCCTGCCCGAGCCTATCCTGGGTACGATGTGTCTGTGGATGGAAGAGAAGGTCTAAGTAATAAAACTTAATTTTACGATCTTCCTGTTGAAAGTCTTTGGTTTGTAAAATGTACCTTGCTGGTTGTAGAAGTCCTCATCCTGTCAAGGCTGACCTTTCCCGGGAGACCGGCCTCCTCCAACTGCATTTGCACAAACTTCCCGAGATCCGTCACTTTCCCCCCGGCCTTGTTACAAAAAACTTGTTTTGATGTGATTTGTTTAAGGACGCACGTATTGTAAAGTTGGCCCAGCCACAAATATTCCTCTAGCTTGAGTTGCAGGGCGGCCGGGCCCTTTGTTGATGAGGTCTGATCCCTGACCTAAAACAGAAGAAGCACATTGTGTGAAGATTTAAACACATTCAGTGACCCATAAAAATACATTTAGACAATACCAATGGGAGGTGTTAGAAGTCTTGACTTACATGAATCACCCGGAGGTCCTTTGCAATTTTTGCATTCTTGTATTCTTCAACCGTCATGTTGGTCAGGACTCCTGGCCGGTGTCCCGTCCTCAGGATGAGGTATCCTGCCAGGAGCCCTTGGACCTCCTTTAGGGTGTTGTTGTTAAAGTCCCTCAGCAGTCTGTCTAAATAGAAAAGGTTCATTTTTTATTTTTTTTACAACTGGCACAGATATACAGATATGGGTATGTTTACTTACTCAGCAGCTTCGGCATCCTCTCTCTGGCCATGTTGAGGAATGTCTTTTTGTTGTCGACACTGAGCTCCTCGTCTGTAAATATATGTATATATATATATATATATATATATATGAGGTTAAGTCTTAATATGCGTTTTGACACACCTTGCTTTAGGTCTGGTAATAGACTCACCTCTTGAGTAAAGATAATAGTTTGTTTCAGTTAGTGGGTGGATCAATGGCTTTGATAAAGTATTGGGCAACCCATTTCAAATCAAATCTTTGAATCATTTGACCCAATAACCCAATGATTTTTCTTGGTAGATCAAGCCTTGTATGTATTCTTGCAATTTGGAACTATTATTCCCCTCACCTGCTGAACAAGAGGGTACCCCATCGGGCTCTTCATAAGGGTCTGGAGCTGGTCCCTGGGATGGCTGGGCTGGAAAATGAAAAAAAATAATTAAATACATAAATAATGGTAACCTAGTTGTTAGGCAAAAGAAGGTTCCAGGGTATTTGTTCTATGTTAAATAGTCACAGACGATTTCCTATCAAGTACCATGTTAAAATGCAATTTGCCTAGATTTGTTCCTGCCCCTGACAGAAGTCTTCTTAAAACCGGAACAGGAATTGAACCTACCTTCTGGGATCGGGGGGGCCAGAAGCTGGGTGCCATGGCATTGGTCCGACGGTTCTAAATTCCGAAGGTTCTATATTCCGAAAATGGGCTCCGTGGGCCCAGGGTTCGTTGTTCCGACAGCCCATTGGTCCGAACATTGAATTCCATTGCTCCGAAGGTTCTTTGTTCCGAAATCACCGGGGTTTCATTGGGCCAGCGATGTCAATCGGCGCTCTCCCATGGTGCCGGTGCCGCCGAAATGAGCACACAAAAAAAGAACCTCGGCAGTCACAATGACTGAAAGCGCTTTACCCTGTTTTAATCCATCCGATCCGATCGTGGGTATTGCGCCTTCGCCTCTGTTGCGCGGCACGCCTCGATCAGCCGATGCGCAAAATAAAAGAAAAAATATCTGTTAAGTGGTCGACTCGACTCTCCTTAGCCCATAATGACCGCTATTGTGGTGATATCGCCAACATTCCCACTGGGCACGACTCTCTATGCATACAATAGACATGGCAAGGTTCACAAGTTGACGCATTTGGAGCTGAATTATCAGTTAATATGCAGCTATTTGTTTAAAAAATGACACAATGCGACATAGCTCTCGATCATATGGTCCCCATTTTCTAAGGGTTTCATTTTATTTTGACAATTGCTTTGCCAATGTAAAGTATATGTTTTCTCATACCCAATAACGCTCCTTTGAATACCCCCTTCTGTTTGACGTTTCTTTAAGCGTGGCTGTGGTTCGCTATTAAAGGCTTAAAGGCTTCGGGTTTCATGCAAACTCCAAATAATGTAATGGCCCATTGACCACGCACAGTGTCCTTGCTTTGATTTTAAATAAAACACGTTTCTACTTTACACTGAGCTACCTTGTATCCTTTAAAAGATCTCCTTATTATTTCACTCTTTTGAAACGCACAGCACCGTAAATTAACTTGGAACCTTTGTCCTGTAACTAGCAGCGCTTTTTCATCTTATCACATAACGTAGTCTTACCATCTGATGAGGCTGAAGTATATATATTATTCGCCCCCCTCTATTGATGCACCTTCTCCTTATTGGTACTGTACTGCACTTGTCTTTGTTTTGTTTTGTTTTTTTCCCTCTTATCTATCTTTCTTACGTCTCTGTAACTTTGTAAATAACTGTATACTGCTGTGCTACTACTGGACAACTACATTTCCCCCTTGGGATAATAAAGGTATCTATCTATCTATCTAAGTGGCCTATATGGATGAAATCTAGGCCTATAGTGTCTCCATATTAGCCAGTAAAGGTGAGTGAGCAATTGTTCAGTATAAGAGTTTATATGATAAATGTATATATTCAATAATATAGCCTATATTTATTAGCCCCTGGTTGCGAGGTTGAATCTCATAATTTAACCTCCCCTTTATACTGCCCATTTATAACGCGCAGTGGATCCATCGCGCACTCAGGCCACTATTATAATCTATATGCTGCAGATTGAATAATCATGGTTATATAAAGTGACAACGTACTTTGTCAAACCTATTATTAACCAAATGTTTTATTATACGTTATAGATCAGGATATAGAATGTAGGCCTATATAATACAATGTCTATATTATGAATAGCATCTTCAGGGGACGCCTCGCTGCCAGCTTGGGCACAGAATTTGGAAAGCTCCCTCATACACAGAAAAAACGTGGGATATGTTAATAAAATATGTATAGGCCTATAGGATATGCACATCCGTTTCTTGTTAGGCGGATTTGTGGACTAAATCTGCAGCATATAGATTATAATAGTAGCCTGAGTTGGAAACATGCACGCATAGATAAAAACTAGTCGTATTTTGACATCCTTGCATTAGGCCCTGTGACTTGAGCAGAGAGAAATACCATACAAATCTTTCGCAGAAGGCGCAACAAGTCTCACGTGACCTATAGGCCTATCATGTCATCACTCCTCAAAATGGGCAGATCTACAAGCTAACAACGGGTCATGTAGGCCTACGCACTGCCTTGACAACTTGTAGATCAGCTTATTTTGGCAAGCAAGTCTCTCATGCGATGGATCCACTGCGCGTTAGACTGGCCACATTCTCAAAATATAATTCAGTTTAGTCGTGCGAATGGGAGGTGGTGAAGTTGCCACATTCTTGCATATTTAATTGATACGTTTGCGCTCACACACATTGTCATACGAAACAAGGAATCACTGAGTCCACGTCTGTCCACGGGACATGTATGTATCCAAGCTGCATAATAATGCCTCCTCCATCTCCCTGTGTTTATTAATTCTTCAAGTTCAACTCACAATGTAACCGCAGGAGTCAGGACCCCCGTAAATATTTACCTGCGGTCGACGGTCGTATAAACGGGCGATCAAAAAATAAAACCATGCGGCGGCGGGAGAGACTCGCAAAATCTATCAGCAATTAACCAGACAGCAAATAGGCCTACTTTAGCAAGATATGAATATCTACGAAGAGGACAACGTCAACGTCTCTCTCTCTCTCTCTCTCTCTCTCTCTCTCTCTCTCTCTCTCTCTCTCTCTCTCTCTCTCTCTCTCTCTCTCTCTCTCTCTCGTCTTGCCCTCCGCTGGCTCCCTCTCTGCGCTCCGCTCCGCGTAAAGCGTCTCCATTTGGACATGATTTGGCACTGCGAGCAAGAGAGAGAGAGAGAGAGAGAGAGAGAGAGAGAAAGAGAGAGAGAGAGCCTATATATGATATAGGTCTACAAGTGTCTCCAGTGGCACTTTCCTTTCATCTAACTGTGAGCAACTCCTCACAAATAATACACTATGTATGTGCGATCGAGGGAGCGGTGATCAGAAATGAAATCAATGAGGGGAGGAGGCAGCCAGAATGGTCAGAAATTTAATGAGAGCGGACGGTCTGGAGGGGGATTTAACCTTTTATAAATAACTATGGATTTAACCCGCACATGGCTCTATATATTGCCTGTATTTGAGATAGCCTACGGATGTGTCTTCACACATGTCCAAACGTTGTGTATTTTCCGACAATACGTTAGAGGATTCGTTTTAATAGCAATAAAACGTGCCCGTGTGAATGCCGCCATAAATGGGCAGTATAAATAAGAGGTTAAATTATGAGATTCAACCTCGCAACCAGGGGCTAATAAATATATATTATTAAATATATAAATGATATCATATAAACCCTTATACTGAACAACTGCTCACTCACCTTTACTGGCTAATATGGAGACACTATAGGCCTAGATTTCATCCATAGGCCACTTCAGCCTCATCAGATGGTAAGACTACGTTATGTGATAAGATGAAAAAGCGCTGCTAGTTACAGGACAAAGGTTCCAAGTTAATTTACGGTGCTGTGCGTTTCAAAAGAGTGAAATAATAAGAAGGAGATATTTTAAAGGATCCAAGGTAGCTCAGACTCAGTGTAAAGTAGAAACGTGTTTTATTTAAAATCAAAGCAAGGACACTGTGCGTGGTCAATGGGCCATTACATTATTTGGAGTTTGCATGAAACCCGAAGCCTTTAGTTTAAGCCTTTATAGCGAACCACAGCCACGCTTAAAGAAACGTCAAACAGAAGGGGGTTTATTGGGCATGAGAAAACATACATTGGTAAAGCATATGAGAACTATGTCACATTGTGTCATTTTTTGAAACAAATAGTTGCATATTAACTGATAATTCAGCTCCAAATGCGTCAACTTATGAACCTTGTCATGTCTATACTAGGCTATATATGCATAGAGTCGTGCCCAGTGGGAATTTTGGCGATATCGCCACAATAACGGTCATTATGGGCTACCACTTATAGATATTTTTTCTTTTATTTTGCGCATCGGCTGATCGAGGCGTGCCGCGCAACAGAGGCGAAGGCACAATACCCACGATCAGATCGGATGGATTAAAACAGGGTAAAGCGCTTTCAGTCATTGCGAGACTGACTGCCAAGGTTATTTTTTTTCTTTTTTTTTTTTTTCTTGCTCATTTTGGCACCATGGAGAGCGCCCTTTGACATCGTTGGCCCAATGAAACCCCGGTGATTTCGGAATTGAGAACCTTCGGAACAATGGGATTCAGTTTTCGGAGTAAAGAGCCCATTTTCGGAATATAGAACCTTCGGAAGTGAGAACCTTCCGACCAATGGACCTTCGGAATTGAGAACCGACCTGTTGAGAGAAAAATAATTAACTTAGTTGTTAAGCAACAGACAAGTCTTCATAAAATTGGAACGGAAATTGAACCTACCGGCATCTTGGTGATTGACATCTTGGTCAAGACCTGTTGACACAAAAACTATTAACTTAGATGTTACGCAACAGACAAGTCTTCATAAAATTGGAACTGAAATCGAACCTACCTCCTGGGAGCAGGTCGACCTGAGGTGCTGGACCTGTTTGAAAAAACAAAACAAAACAATTAATTTAGATTATACGCAACAGAAAAGTCTTCATAAAACTGGAACGGGAATTGAACCTACCTCCGTGGGGCTGGAGGGCCCGGGGAGCAGGAGGCAGGGGGTTAGGCAAGGGGTTTGGCCGTGGAGGAACTGGAGCTGAAACTAAAATTATTAACCTAGTTGTTATGGTATACACATTCTGATACATCCTCGAATGATGATTCCGATTAGAAAAAAATATCATGGAGAAAGAAATCACCAAACCCTTAACAGACACCCCATCCCAAAACCCACCAAAGACCCTGAACAATGACAAAAAAATTATCCCATACTTACAATTGGAACGGCAGTTCAACCTACCTCCTTCCACAAGGTCCAGCTCGCTGACCATCGCCACGCCGGAGGCTCTTAGATTAGCCAGCTTCCCCAGCGTTAATTGCCGTTTGGCGGTGATGAACAATCTTCGGTTGTCTGTCTCCTGTTGAAGAGTACAGTCTGGTTAACCACACAATTTTGGTCCAGTGAGATCCAGTCAACATACACTCTAATTTGACCAAATCTTTAATAAGTAGCAAGCAAAAAAAAAGAACTTACACCGATAGGTAGGTCATGCTTGTCTCTAAAGTGCTTGTCCAGCCTTGTGTTATTTTCCTTTCCACATAACACACAATCGAGGGTGTCCCCGTCGTGGATTCTAACAAGTGAAGACAAGGTAAGCAACATCAGTTTTGAAAGTGTCTGCTTATTGCACCATTACAGAATAATCATGGTCTCATTAATGGGATCGACTTTACCTGCCATTGGCATAATCTTGAATAAGATTTCTCTCGACATCGTTTTCCACCTTGTGTTTTTTCACCAGGTGGGTTTTTATAAAACACTCCCCTTGGCGACAGCCGACCATGGGACAGGCGACTACGGTAGCGTGCACTTTACTCGGTCTCTAGATGAGTCAAAAAAGGTGATTGTCAGTAATTGGGTCACATAGCAATTTTAATTAGAAGGAAGTTGGGTCTAAAGCCAAACTTCATGACAAGCTGTAAGAAAAGAAACCTGCTGTTTTGCGTAAGTTGTTCTGTTTGGATTTGATCAAGTAACTGAATAATACCCAATAAAAATCTCATATTATAACAAAAAATTAACAAACCAATCATATTATCCTAACATGTGGGAAGATCCGATCAGCGCTGGGCAGAATAAGTTTAGCAGGGTTAGGGGTTTTGCAGAATTTTGGGCCATTGAACAATAGAGCTTGATATTACATCAGGCCTGACCAAAGTACCGTTTTGGTTAGGGGGCTAACTTGTAATTGGGTTAAAGAGCAAGGAAGTTTGATAAATAGTTGTGAAAGCAAGCAACAACCAGCCAAAACACCCAAACAATATAGCCCAACCTGACAAGTTAACATAAAATAATACAGAAAAAAATGATATGTAGGGTTAGGTATTAACGCAACCAAATAATAAAATAATTACTCTGATTGAAATTAAAACAAACTTGAATCCATAAATACAATTGTTTTACTAAAAGTTTAACCCTGGATGATATGTAGGGTTAGGTATTAGATGGAAAATGAATGGACTTGATAGACAATTGGTTAAACCGGAATTCTATCAAACGGCTTCAATATTCACCCAAAAACTGATATTTTATCCCGTAGCCAAATCATACAATAATGACTCTGATTGAAATTAAAACAAATTTGAGTCCATAAATACAATTGTTTCACATACAATTCAAACCCAAGGTGTTTTGAATACAATGCAAGTCAAAGATATAGCAAAGAAAGCTTGAATCGATAAAAACAATTGATTTACTAAAAACCTAACCTTAGATAATATGTATTCAATGCAAAACATCTGGGCTAATTCGATAAACCTATAATATTACTCACAGGCATTTTGGTGCAACCTTCCTTCTCTCTTTCCTCACTCTCTGTTTGGTGCAACCTTCCTTCTCTCTTTCCTCACTCTCTGTCTCTCAAACAACACCAGGTGAGTTAAGTTTGCACATAACGAGCCAACCAAGAAACCTAACCCCTAAAGGGAGGAGCTTGGTAATTTGTAGGGTTAGGTATCAGATGGAAAATGCAGGGACTTGATAGAGGATTGGTTAAACCGGAATCCTATCAAACGGCTTCAATATTCACCCAAAAACTGAAATATGATATTTTATCCCTAACCCAAATCATACAATAATGAATCTGATTGAAATTAATACAAACTTGAATCCATGAATACAATTGTTTTACTAAAAGTTTAACCCTGGATAATCTGGCATCGAGCTATAACATCTAGGCTAATTTAATAAAAAAACACAACATCAACTCACAAACATATTGGTCAATATTCCTTTTCACTCTCTTTCCTCCCTCGCTGTCTCTCTCACAGAAAGGTTGGGTAAACTGAAAAACAAAGATATCCTTTCTCCTCTTATACCCTAACACAAGTTACCTCCCCTGGACCCAATATAAAGTTCCTAACACACCCTAACACAGCCTAACACGCCCTAACACATCCTGACTAAGGTTCACTTGACCAGTTAATATAAAATGATACAGTAAAAATTTGGATAATGACACATTATACTTATAAAACACACTGTAAAATACAAGTCAATCCCAAGTGTTTTGAAGACAATGCAAGTCTTTACATAACAAAGAAAGCTTGAATCGATAAAAACAATTGTTTTACTAAAAACCTAACCTTAGATAATATGTATTCAATGCATAACATCTGGGCTAATTCAATAAACCTATAATATTACTCACAGGCATTTCGGTGCAACCTTCCTTCTCTCTCCTTCCTCACTCTCTGTCTCTCAAACAACACCAGGTGAGTTAGGTTTGCAAATAACGAGCCAACCAAGAAACCTAACCCCTAAAGGGAGGAGCTATCTATACCGGAATCCTATCAAACGGCTTCAATATTCACCCAAAAACTGATATTTTATCCCGTAGCCAAATCATACAATAATGACTCTGATTGAAATTAAAACAAACTTGAATCCATAAATACAATTGTTTCACATACAATTCAATCCCAAGGTGTTTTGAATACAATGCAAGTCAAAGATATAGCAAAGAAAGCTTGAATCGATAAAAACAATTGATTTACTAAAAAACTAACCCTAGATAATATGTATTCAATGCAAAAAATCTGGGCTAATTCGATAAACCTATAATATTACTCACAGGCATTTTGGTGCAACCTTCCTTCTCTCTTTCCTCACTCTCTGTTTGGTGCAACCTTCCTTCTCTCTTTCCTCACTCTCTGTCTCTCAAACAACACCAGGTGAGTTAAGTTTGCACATAACGAGCCAACCAAGAAACCTAACCCCTAAAGGGAGGAGCTTGGTAATTTGTAGGGTTAGGTATTAAATTGAACAATAGAGCTTGATATTACATCAGGCCTGACCAAAGTACCGTTTTGGTTAGGGGCTAACTTGTAATTGGGTTAAAGAGCAAGGAAGTTTGATAAATAGTTGTGAAAGCAAGCAACAACCAGCCAAAACACCCAAACAATATAGCCCAACCTGACAAGTTAACATAAAATAATACAGAAAAAAATGATATGTAGGGTTAGGTATTAACGCAACCAAATAATAAAATAATTACTCTGATTGAAATTAAAACAAACTTGAATCCATAAATACAATTGTTTTACTAAAAGTTTAACCCTGGATGATATGTAGGGTTAGGTATTAGATGGAAAATGAATGGACTTGATAGACAATTGGTTAAACCGGAATCCTATCAAACGGCTTCAATATTCACCCAAAAACTAACATCTGGGCTAATTCAATAAACCTATAATATTACTCACAGGCATTTCGGTGCAACCTTCCTTCTCTCTCCTTCCTCACTCTCTGTCTCTCAAACAACACCAGGTGAGTTAGGTTTGCAAATAACGAGCCAACCAAGAAACCTAACCCCTAAAGGGAGGAGCTATCTATACCGGAATCCTATCAAACGGCTTCAATATTCACCCAAAAACTGATATTTTATCCCGTAGCCAAATCATACAATAATGACTCTGATTGAAATTAAAACAAACTTGAATCCATAAATACAATTGTTTCACATACAATTCAATCCCAAGGTGTTTTGAATACAATGCAAGTCAAAGATATAGCAAAGAAAGCTTGAATCGATAAAAACAATTGATTTACTAAAAACCTAACCCTAGATAATATGTATTCAATGCAAAAAATCTGGGCTAATTCGATAAACCTATAATATTACTCACAGGCATTTTGGTGCAACCTTCCTTCTCTCTTTCCTCACTCTCTGTTTGGTGCAACCTTCCTTCTCTCTTTCCTCACTCTCTGTCTCTCAAACAACACCAGGTGAGTTAAGTTTGCACATAACGAGCCAACCAAGAAACCTAACCCCTAAAGGGAGGAGCTTGGTCATTTGTAGGGTTAGGTATTAGATGGAAAATGCAGGGACTTGATAGAGGATTGGTTAAACCGGAATCCTATCAAACGGCTTCAATATTCACCCAAAAACTGAAATATAATATTTTATCCCTAACCCAAATCATACAATAATGACTCTGATTGAAATTAATACAAACTTGAATCCATAAATACAATTGTTTTACTAAAAGTTTAACCCTGGATAATCTGGCATCGAGCTATAACATCTAGGCTAATTTAATAAAAAAACACAACATCAACTCACAAACATATTGGTCAATATTCCTTTTCACTCTCTTTCCTCCCTCGCTATCTCTCTCACAGAAAGGTTGGGTAAACTGAAAACAAAAGATATCCTTTCTCCTCTTATACCCTAACACAAGTTACCTCCCCTAGACCCAATATAAAGTTCCTAACACACCCTAACACATCCTAACACTCCCTAACACATCCTGACTAAGGTTCACTTGACCAGTTAATATAAAATGATACAGTAAAAATGATGATAATGACACATTATACTTATAAAGCACACTGTAAAATACAAGTCAATCCCAAGTGTTTTGAAGACAATGCAAGTCAAAGACATAACAAAGAAAGCTTGAATCGATAAAAACAATTGTTTTACTAAAAACATAACCTTAGATAATATGTATTCAATGCATAACATCTGGGCTAATTCAATAAACCTATAATATTACTCACAGGCATTTCGGTGCAACCTTCCTTCTCTCTCCTTCCTCACTCCCTGTCTCTCAAACAACACCAGGTGAGTTCAGTTTGCAAATAACGAGCCAACCAAGAAACCTAACCCCTAAAGGGAGGAGCTATGTAATATGTAGGGTTAGGTATTAGATGGAAATTGGAGGGACTTGATAGAAAATCGGCTATACCGGACTCCTATCAAACGGCTTCAATATTCACCCAAAAACTGAAATATAATATTTTATCCCGAAACCAAATCATACAATAATGACTCTGATTGAAATTATTACAAACTTGAATCCATAAATACAATTGTTTTACTAAAAGTTTAACCCTGAATAAGCTGGCATCGAGCTATAACATCTAGGCTAATTTAATAAAAAAACACATCAACTCACAAGCATATTGGTGAATATTCCTTATCACTCTCTTTCCTCCAGTGGTGGACTGGGACTAAAATTCAGCCCTGGCATCTTGGCCAGACCAGCCCCCACAACTAGCGCGAGCGCAGATACTCTACCGACTCGTCAGGTGGAGGGCGGCACATTTAAATACATAAGCTCTTAATACCGCAACTTTTACATACAACATAAATGATAACTACACAATCCATAAATCGTATAAGTTAGTGTACAGTTCTCACCACCAACAAGGGCAGTATGAACATGATTACATGCCAAAATGTCAGAACTTTGGCTAGTTAGCTAATGAATGGAAACTAATAATTGATCTGAGAATTGGACAAACAAGTTGTATTTTATTGCTCAATATGCAGTAGGCTATTAGGCTGTAGGCCTATATATTATATACTAGAGCATAGCAAAACACCAAACTGAGAATGCATGCAGAACTATACCCAATATATATATACCCAACGGACAACAACAAACAATGCTTGCAGGGCAGAATTAGGACAATACCCACTCATTATCATTATAAAAGTAAAAAATAGAGCACTTAAATTCTATTATCACCTAAAAGAAAGCAACCCAGACACGCTCCATAGCATAGCCCTCAACCACAGTGAAAACATACAGGGTAACTACTCCTTTAACCTGTTAACAATCCTGTATAATTTGCAAAAAACGCCTATACACAGCGTACCCAAAGTAAATTGATTGTCGTTTTTAAACCATTTGGAGTAATGCATTGGGCATGGTCTCATTTTGAAGTTTTACCCAGAAATAAATAGTCACTCTGTGTGCAACTGACATCGAGTAATACAAGTTTTAACTTACTGGAATAGCAGGTTTTTAATCCTTGCCTAAATATTTTCAGTAAATAGATGCCTGCATAACACTGTTATTATCATATAGGAGCTGAAAAACACAATGTGGACACATTTTGAAGCCTTACCTAGCCCAATTTCAAAGGACATGATAAAACTACAAAATATGAATATTTTAAACTATGAATATTTTACACATGTTTTACTAAGTGTATGTTTATGCGTTTTCATTTGGAGACATTTGCATGATCATATAAAAAGGTCAAAAAAGGTCTAATAGACTGGATTTTTTTTATTTAAATTTTTTTATTATTTTGATATATTTATTATTATTATTATTTAATTTATTTATTTTAATGACAGCCCTAACACTCTTGGTCTGACGTTCGGCGCGCTGCTGCGCATTTACGCACGTCCAGTAGAGCTGTTACGCAGAGGTTTTTGGGTATGGATTTTATCATGTTTACCCTTCCTCTACACCAGTGGTTCTCAACCTTTTCTGGCCGTGACCCCCAAAATATTCATATTTGAACTGGGGACCCCCCACCATGACGAGCACTTGGAATTGTAGGAGTTGACATAACATTTAGTTTGACCCCATCTATTCCTTTGTGAAAATAGCCGATCTACATGCTCACAACGCCTCGCAACGCGAGGCGTTGTGAGCATGTAGATTGGCTATTTTCATAATTTCTGCCTCTAATATTTTACAATTTGACCAATGTTTGACCAGAGGTACTAAAGAGGTCTTTGACGTCCTTAAATTGTCACTTTAGAAATGTTCAGATACCCTGTATACACTTATACTGTATGTTGGTCTGTTTACTTTTGAGTGAGAAAACAATGTTAACATTTAGCTAAACTTCTGGGGACCCCCCAACATAATTTGGGGACCCCTCTGGGGGTCCCCCATGTATTCAGGGCTAACTCTAAACGTGAGTAGCAGCAGATTTATGAATATTTGTTTGTTTGTTTATGTCGGACCTCTGCGTTGTTTGCGGCGTGAGTTTCGGAGCTATAATCAAATGGTTTGCAGATTCGGAATCACAAGAATCTTTTAAAATGGCATACAGCTTGGCAATGCAAGTGAAACAGAGGCTTGGCTAAACGTGATTGTTTGTCAAAATACGGCCGGCGGGCCCAGACCTGTTAAGAGGTTAACACAAAGCAATCTGCTGGACATTATCCACATCCACTCTCAGGCTTACCATATCACCACCAATTCCTCCTCTTTGCGATAATGGCAAATGGCAACTGGTCAAAAGTATAATGTAATCCTACTCCTCCTCCAGCATTTTTGTTTTCATTTGTTGTTAACTTTTTTTTCTCTCTCTCTCACAAAAACTCACAAACCACTGCATCCTCCTCCTCCAACTACTATCCTCCTGTCCTGTGTGCGTGCTGTTTGGAAGGTGGGAGGGCATGTGATCCATTCTAGCCGCGTGATAGGGCCACTGGGATTACCGTAATGGACGTTGCGGCCGCGCATGCATTACCGTAATGTCAGTTAGGGCTGTGCAGCAAGATTTTAATTTATTTTATTTATTTATTTTTTTAACGGGTTAAGTTTGCAAATAACGAGCCAACCAAGAAACCTAACCCCTAAAGGGAGGAGCTATGTAATATGTAGGGTTAGGTATTAGATGGAAATTGGAGGGACTTGATAGAAAATCGGCTATACCGGAATCCTATCAAACGGCTTCAATATTCACCCAAAAAACTGAAATATAATATTTTATTCCGAAACCAAATCATACAATAATGACTATGATTGAAATTAATACAAACTTGAATCCATAAATACAATTGTTTTACTAAAAACACATCCTAACACAACCTAACACCTCCTAACATAAACATGCATAGAGACACACAAAGCTGGATAGCGCCAGAACATTTTATACTACATTTTATACTACTGAACTTGGTTCAGTAGTATAAAAATGCATATATACATGTTGCTTGTGTAGAAAAGTTCTCATCATTTTCATATGCATGAAACGTAGGTTTTCTAGTGAAGAGAGCTGTGGCTTTTTCATATACTGTATGTGCCAGGTATATTCATGGCTATTTTTAATGTCTGTAGAATATAGAAGTTTAAGCACGAACATTTTCACAGCAGGAAATATGCTTTGGCACACTGCCAACACAGCTGCCTTGTGTAGAATGCTCTCTGTCTGGGAGAACAACCTGAGACTGAGACAAGTGCCCGTCCCTCCCTAACGTTTGGGCTGTGCTGTTATCTCCTATTCGTCTACATGAGATACGACATCCTGGGGGAGAGTGTGTTTCCCAGCGACTCCCCAATCTCGCATGAATAGGGGAGTCCTAGCCTCACCTTGACCGCCTCCGTTGCGTCAGGCTGTGCATGAGAGGGAGATCGAGGCAAAGGGGGAACATGGTTGTGTTTCTGTGTGTGTGTGTGTGTGTGTGTGTGTGTGTGTGTGTGTGTGTGTCTGTGTGTGTGTGTGTGTGTGTGTGTGTGTGTGTGTGTGTGTGTGTGTGTGTGTGTGTGTGTGTGTGTGTGTGTTAGTTTGTATATTGTAATGGTGGTTGCATACATGTACAGTAGCCTATGTGTGTGTCCACTAAACACAGACAGAGCTGTATGTGTTGCTCAAATTAACTTCACCTTGTTGTAAAACTGAAGACAGCTCTCCACTCCTCCTCTCTCCCTCTCTGTCTGACCGTCAAACTCAGACTGAGAACCACAGCGTAAAGCTCTTCTCTCTTCCTCACTTTTGCATAATACGGCCGACCGGCCGGTCCTTTATCTCGCTAGCGCCCCCACTACAAACAGTGCTGGCGGCTGACGGTATTGCACCATAGTACTACACCATACAGTAGGTTAAATGGGAAATCCCTGATATCGATAATTATCGCGGGAGATAATACCGCGGTATATCGAAATATCGATATTTTGTCCCAGGCCTAGTAACTTGGTGGGTTTAGCACCCCACTGGGGGTTCGCAGGCGGCGTCGGTGTTTGCCCTAAGAGGTGAAGGGGCATTCAGTAACTCGGAGCTCAATACAAAAACCATTCAAGTTAGACTCATTCCCTGCGCCCCAGCCTCGACACAAATGTTTGCTGAACCGGAGGGGACGTGCAGTTCGAAGGAGAGACCCTCCAGACCCCTCCAGACCGTCTTTCCCTGAATTTTGAGCCTTTAGACAGAAATAGCCTTGTTTAGGGGCAGTGTTTGCTTTTTTGAAACCACGCAGCGGCTGTGCACGCCACAGACCCGAGGCTGATACAGATGAATTTGGCTCTGCCTTGAGGTTCAGAAAACTGTTTTCCGTTTTGCTCTACGACCCTTAGAACCTAAAATAATCTGTTGTGACCCCTGGTAGGGTTTGCTTTTAAGTGGGTGAAAAAACAAGGGGGTTTGATAGGTAGGTGGGCGGAGGCCTCATTTTCAAGCCTGCCTAAATTTTGGTGATTTTAGGTATTTTTAGTGACCTCTCGTGAACTGTCGATGTTATGATCATAATGAAGACGTCTAGTTGTTCAACAGGCCATCCTGAAAAAAGAACTGATGGCGATTGGACACCTGCAGCCCCCTTCATTTAACATTTATTCAGTCAAAGGTCAAGCAATCAAATGGATTTAGAGATTTGAAGAGGTTTCGATAGGAATTTGGATGGCCATTACTTGAATTTCACTGGGCGTTATAATGCTCTTGGAAGGTCTGCGAGGTCTGTTCTTTGGACGAGGCATAGACATGTTTCTTGTGTTTAATGTGTTCCGAGCACAAAGCACCGAGTCCTGCATATCCGACTTGAGTCCGCCGTAAAAGAACCTTGATTAGGGTTGTATTTTTAGTTATTGGGTGCATACCTTTTTTAAAACCATTCAAGTTAGACTCAATCCCTGCGCCCCAGCCTCGACACAAATGTTTGCTGAACCGGAGGGGACGTGCAGTTCGAAGGAGAGACCCTCCAGACCGTCTTTCCCTGACTTTTGAGCCTTTAGACAGAAATAGCCTTGTTTAGGGGCAGTGATTGCTTTTTTGAAACCACGCAGCGGCTGTGCACGCCACAGACCCGAGGCTGATACAGATGAATTTGGCTCTGCCTTGCGGTTCAGAAAACTGTCTTCCGTTTTGCTCTACGACCCTTAGAACCCCAAATAATCTGTCCTGACCCCTGGTAGGGATTGCTTTTAATTGGGTGAAAGAACAAAGGGGTTTGATAGGTAGGCGGGTGGAGGCCTCATTCTCAAGCCTGACTAAATTTTGCTGATTTTAGGTATTTTGAGTGATCACTTGTGAACTGTAGATGCTATGATCATAATGGTGATGTCTAGGCGTTCAACAGGCCATCCTGAAAAAGAACTGATGGCGATTGGAAACCTGCTGCCCCCTTCATTTGACTTTTCTTCATTCAAAGGTCAAGCAATCAAATGGATTCAGAGATTTGAATAGGTTTCGATAGGAATTTGGATGGCCAATACTTGAAATTCACCGGGTGTTATAATCCTTTTGGAAGGTCTTTGAGGTCTGTTCTTTGGACCAGGCATAGACAGGTCCCTTGTCTTTACTGTGTTCCGAGCACAAAGCACCGAGTCCTGCGTATCCGACTTGAGTCCGTCGTAAAAGAACCTTGATTAGGGTCGTATTTTTAGTTATTGGGTGCATACCTTTTTTAAAACCATTTAAATTAGACTCATTCCCTGCACCCCCAGCCTCGACACACATGTTTGCTGAACCGGAGGGGACGTGCAGTTCGAAGGAGAGACCTTCCAGACCGTCTTTCCCTGACTTTTTAGCCTTTAGACAGAAATAGCCTTGTTTAGGGGCAGTGTTTGCTTTTTTGAAACCACGCAGCGGCTGTGCACGCCACAGACTCGAGGCTGATACGGACGGATTTGGCTCGGCCTTGCGGTTCAGAAAATGTCCGATCCTTGTAAAAAAACCCTAACCCTAACCTCCCATTGAGAATATTTTGGCTATCCCTTTACTTATCAAATCCATGTTATTAAGGCCCAAATACCCACAAAAGATCCCTGAAACCCTAACCTAAGTCGTAGAGAAGAACAATGATATTTTTCATCAGCTCGATGCACTGAAGAAGGGGGTATAGGTTTCGCCACAACCGCACCTACCTTTCCCTTAATTGGTATGTTGATATGTGTTTCATTGGTTCAATATCCCATATCATATCAAATCCCCATGTTAAAACACCCAATAACCTGCAAATGTTTCTTTCCCCTAAAACAATCCTGAGTGGCTAACCCTAACCCCAACCCTAACTATTTGGTGAAAAACTGAGTGGCATTGATAATGAATTGGGCACCCCATTATTTCTTGAAATCCATTCATTGTTAACCTAATACAACACACAAGTTAAGTTATGACACTAAGTTCCTATATAAAGAAAATTAATAACATTCCCATGATAAATAGAATGATGATTCAGATATAATTGTAAACAGCCTTTATTTCCATAAATCCAAAAATAAACGAAAACCGACCAGCCTCTGGTGACATAAATAAAAAAGAGAGACAGCTGTCCTCATTCAAAGGGGTTCGGGATAACTTAAAACGACCAGCCTCTGGTGACATAAAAAAAAACAGCTGTCTTCGTCAATATCCTTTGAAGGGGTCAAAAACTACAAAAAAAAATGACCAGCCTCTGGTGACCTAAAAAAAACAAAAAAAGAGACAGCTGTCCTCATTCAAAGGGGTCCGGGATGAGGGACTCTTCAGGCTCTTCAGGTTTTAGGCTCGTCAGGCTCTTCTTCAATATTTTTTCAAGGGGTCAAAAACTACCAAAAAAAATTACCAGCCTCTGGTGACCTAAAAAACAAACAAAAAAAGAGACAGCTGTCCTCATTCAAAGGGTTTCGGGATAACAAAAAACGACCAGCCTCTGGTGACATAAAAAAAAACAGCTGTCTTCGTCAATATTCTTTGAAGTGGTCAAAAACTACCAAAAAAATGACCAGCCTCTGTTGACCTAAACAAAACAAAAAAAGACACAGCTGTCCTCATTCAAAGGGGTCCGGGATGAGGGACTCTTTCAAGCTCTTCTTCATTTGGGGGGGAGGGGGGGGGGTGGGTTTAGGTTTAGGGTTAGCTCTTCTGCGTCTATAAACACAGAGGGGTCAGAGCCAGAGGGGTTGGAAAGTGCTTGGCCTGAGGCAGTGGGGGCAGGTGGAAGGAAAGACACATTTATATCCGCCTGGGCAGGGGCTGGCGCTGGGCCTGAGGATCCAGAGGGGGAGGGCTGCTGGGGGGCCTTCTGACTCTGCTGGGCTGCTGGGCTGCTGCTGTCCACATTCCATTTGGAAGGTAAGCTGCCCTGTTGAAGGAAACATTATTATGGATGTCAATACTTGTCAATACTGTCAAACGAAAGTATTGTTACAATTTGGAATAATTATTGCCCTTACGTTTAACCATCTTTCCATGAGGAGCTTGAGCTGTTAAAACAAACATTACAAATATGGATGTTAGACACCATTATTATTCAATGTCCATTGAATGGATCTGATAGGAATTTGGGCAGACAATTTTCTATCAAATTAATAGTTTACCACCCAAAAAGTGACCCCTTACTAAGGTTGTCAGGGCCAATGTCATATCAAGTCTTATTTTAAATATTCCAATAAATGCCAATAAATTCCCAATAAATCCAAAATGTACTCACCTTCATTTGTCTCCCCCTCAAGCTCTGCAGAGGTGCATGAACGCATATGTTTTCCTGGAGGTGTTGGAACATACATTATTGATCTAGTCACACACACAAGTATTCTTACAATTTGAAGAGTAAATGTAAATGTCTTACCTAACCCTTTGAGGATTCGGATATGTGGATTTAAGGCTTCTTCTTTCACTCCCCGGAGGGCCTTCTTGGTGTTTGGCGTGAACCTGACGCTCTTCAGTACTCGCCTCCTCTTTGCCTCCTTGGGGGAGGGGTGGAGGCGAATGCTCGCCTTGGAGTGCAGGCTAACCCGTTGCCACCATTTCTTTTGTGCGCTATAGAAGGATGCGGAAGGACCAGGTCGATTTTTTTTCTTTTTCTTCACCACCACCTCCACCTCCTCCTCCTGCTCTTCTTCCTCCTTCTCCTGCTCCTCCTGCTCCTCTTCCTCCTCTTCTGTTCCCTCCTCTTCCGATGAGCTCGAGGAACTTTCTGTAATTACATTGAGTATATAACATAATTAGTTAACACATTTTTCAAACACATTTTAAATCAAATCAGTGAATCTTTTGACCCAATAACCCAATAACCTCACCTGCTGAACTAACGATAATGAATAATTGAATAAATAAATACCTTTATGAATGAATAAATTAATAAATTAATAAATGAATGAATATTGGTATCCTAGTTGTTAGGCAAAAGAAGGTTCCAGGGTATTTGTTCTATGTTAAATGGTCAAAGACGATTTCCTATCAAGTACCTTGTTAAAAATTCAATTTGCATAGATTTGTTCCTGCCCCTAACACAAGTCTTCTTAAAACCGAACCGGGAATTGAACCTACCTTGTGGGAGCGGGGGGGGCTTGACGCCGTTCAGGAGGAGCTGGACCTGTTGAGAGAAAAATAATTAACTTTGTTGTTACGCAACACACAAGTCTATTTGTTCTATGTTAAATGGTCAAAGACGATTTCCTATCAAGTACCATGTTAAAAATTCAATTTGCCTAGATTTGTTCCTGCCCCTAACACAAGTCTTCTTAAAACCAAACCGGGAATTGAACCTACCTTGTGGGAGCAGGGGGGCTTGACGCCGTTCAGGAGGAGCTGGACCTGTTGAGAGAAAAATAATTAACTTTGTTGTTACGCAACACACAAGTCTATTTGTTCTATGTTAAATGGTCAAAGACGATTTCCTATCAAGTACCATGTTAAAAATTCAATTTGCCTAGATTTGTTCCTGCCCCTAACAGAAGTCTTCTTAAAACCGAACCGGGAATTGAACCTACCTTGTGGGAGCAGGGGGGCTTGACGCCGCTCAGGAGGAGCTGGACCTGTTGAGAGAAAAATAATTAACTTTGTTGTTACGCAACACACAAGTCTATTTGTTCTATGTTAAATAGTCAAAGACAATTTCCTATCAAGTACCATGTTAAAAATTCAATTTGCCTAGATTTGTTCCTGCCCTAAACACAAGTCTTCTTAAAACGGAACCGGGAATTGAACCTACCTCCTGGGAGCGGGGGGGCTTGAAGCCGTTCAGGAGGAGCTGGACCCGTTGAGAGAAAAATAATTAACTTTGTTGTTACGCAACACACAAGTCTATTTGTTCTATGTTAAATGGTCAAAGACGATTTCCTATCAAGTACCATGTTAAAAATTCAATTTGCCTAGATTTGTTCCTGCCCCTAACACAAGTCTTCTAAAATGGAACCGGGAATTGAACCTACCTCCTGGGAGCGGGGGGGCTTGAAGCCGTTCAGGCCCTTCCTCTTTACCACCCTTCCTCAGGTCCCGTGCCGTTTTTGCCGTTTCCAGTTTGTGCTGCTTAGCCTGGGCAACGGCCTCCTGCCCGAGCCTATCCTGGGTACGATGTGTCTGTGGATGGAAGAGAAGGTCTAAGTAATAAAACTTAATTTTACGATCTTCCTGTTGAAAGTCTTTGGTTTGTAAAATGTACCTTGCTGGTTGTAGAAGTCCTCATCCTGTCAAGGCTGACCTTTCCCGGGAGACCGGCCTCCTCCAACTGCATTTGCACAAACTTCCCGAGATCCGTCACTTTCCCCCCGGCCTTGTTACAAAAAACTTGTTTTGACGTGATTTGTTTAAGGACGCGCGTATTGTAAAGTTGGCCCAGCCACAAATATTCCTCTAGCTTGAGTTGCAGGGCGGCCGGGCCCTTTGTTGATGAGGTCTGATCCCTGACCTAAAACAGAAGAAGCACATTGTGTGAAGATTTAAACACATTCAGTGACCCATAAAAATACATTTAGACAATACCAATGGGAGGTGTTAGAAGTCTTGACTTACATGAATCACCCGGAGGTCCTTTGCAATTTTTGCATTCTTGTATTCTTCAACCGTCATGTTGGTCAGGACTCCTGGCCGGTGTCCCGTCCTCAGGATGAGGTATCCTGCCAGGAGCCCTTGGACCTCCTTTAGGGTGTTGTTGTTAAAGTCCCTCAGCAGTCGGTCTAAATAGAAAAGGTTCATTTTTTATTTTTTTTACAACTGGCACAGATATACAGATATGGGTATGTTTACTTACTCAGCAGCTTCGGCATCCTCTCTCTGGCCATGTTGAGGAATGTCTTTTTGTTGTCGACACTGAGCTCCTCGTCTGTAAATATATGTATATATATATATATATATATATATATATATATATATATATATATATATATATGAGGTTAAGTCTTAATATGCGTTTTGACACACCTTGCTTTAGGTCTGGTAATAGACTCACCTCTTGAGTAAAGATAATAGTTTGTTTCAGTTAGTGGGTGGATCAATGGCTTTGATAAAGTATTGGGCAACCCATTTCAAATCAAATCTTTGAATCATTTGACCCAATAACCCAATGATTTTTCTTGGTAGATCAAGCCTTGTATGTATTCTTGCAATTTGGAACTATTATTCCCCTCACCTGCTGAACAAGAGGGTACCCCATCGGGCTCTTCATAAGGGTCTGGAGCTGGTCCCTGGGATGGCTGGGCTGGAAAATGAAAAAAAAAAAATTAAATACATAAATAATGGTAACCTAGTTGTTAGGCAAAAGAAGGTTCCAGGGTATTTGTTCTATGTTAAATAGTCACAGACGATTTCCTATCAAGTACCATGTTAAAATGCAATTTGCCTAGATTTGTTCCTGCCCCTGACAGAAGTCTTCTTAAAACCGGAACAGGAATTGAACCTACCTTCTGGGATCGGGGGGGCCAGAAGCTGGGTGCCATGGCATTGGTCCGACGGTTCTAAATTCCGAAGGTTCTATATTCCGAAAATGGGCTCCGTGGGCCCAGGGTTCGTTGTTCCGACAGCCCATTGGTCCGAACATTGAATTCCATTGCTCCGAAGGTTCTTTGTTCCGAAATCACCGGGGTTTCATTGGGCCAGCGATGTCAATCGGCGCTCTCCCATGGTGCCGGTGCCGCCGAAATGAGCACACAAAAAAAGAACCTCGGCAGTCACAATGACTGAAAGCGCTTTACCCTGTTTTAATCCATCCGATCCGATCGTGGGTATTGCGCCTTCGCCTCTGTTGCGCGGCACGCCTCGATCAGCCGATGCGCAAAATAAAAGAAAAAATATCTGTTAAGTGGTCGACTCGACTCTCCTTAGCCCATAATGACCGCTATTGTGGTGATATCGCCAACATTCCCACTGGGCACGACTCTCTATGCATACAATAGACATGGCAAGGTTCACAAGTTGACGCATTTGGAGCTGAATTATCAGTTAATATGCAGCTATTTGTTTAAAAAATGACATAATGCGACATAGCTCTCGATCATATGGTCCCCATTTTCTAAGGGTTTCATTTTATTTTGACAATTGCTTTGCCAATGTAAAGTATATGTTTTCTCATACCCAATAACGCTCCTTTGAATACCCCCTTCTGTTTGACGTTTCTTTAAGCGTGGCTGTGGTTCGCTATTAAAGGCTTAAAGGCTTCGGGTTTCATGCAAACTCCAAATAATGTAATGGCCCATTGACCACGCACAGTGTCCTTGCTTTGATTTTAAATAAAACACGTTTCTACTTTACACTGAGCTACCTTGTATCCTTTAAAAGATCTCCTTATTATTTCACTCTTTTGAAACGCACAGCACCGTAAATTAACTTGGAACCTTTGTCCTGTAACTAGCAGCGCTTTTTCATCTTATCACATAACGTAGTCTTACCATCTGATGAGGCTGAAGTATATATACTTATATATTATTCGCCCCCCTCTATTGATGCACCTTCTCCTTATTGGTACTGTACTGCTCTTGTCTTTGTTTTGTTTTGTTTTTTTCCCTCTTATCTATCTTTCTTACGTCTCTGTAACTTTGTAAATAACTGTATACTGCTGTGCTACTACTGGACAACTAAATTTCCCCCTTGGGATAATAAAGGTATCTATCTATCTATCTAAGTGGCCTATATGGATGAAATCTAGGCCTATAGTGTCTCCATATTAGCCAGTAAAGGTGAGTGAGCAATTGTTCAGTATAAGAGTTTATATGATAAATGTATATATTCAATAATATAGCCTATATTTATTAGCCCCTGGTTGCGAGGTTGAATCTCATAATTTAACCTCCCCTTTATACTGCCCATTTATAACGCGCAGTGGATCCATCGCGCACTCAGGCCACTATTATAATCTATATGCTGCAGATTGAATAATCATGGTTATATAAAGTGACAACGTACTTTGTCAAACCTATTATTAACCAAATGTTTTATTATACGTTTTATAGATCAGGATATAGAATGTAGGCCTATATAATACAATGTCTATATTATGAATAGCATCTTCAGGGGACGCCTCGCTGCCAGCTTGGGCACAGAATTTGGAAAGCTCCCTCATACACAGAAAAAACGTGTGATATGTTAATAAAATATGTATAGGCCTATAGGATATGCACATCCGTTTCTTGTTAGGCGGATTTGTGGACTAAATCTGCAGCATTTAGATTATAATAGTAGCCTGAGTTGGAAACATGCACGCATAGATAAAAACTAGTCGTATTTTGACATCCTTGCATTAGGCCCTGTGACTTGAGCAGAGAGAAATACCATACAAATCTTTCGCAGAAGGCGCAACAAGTCTCACGTGACCTATAGTCCTATCATGTCATCACTCCTCAAAATGGGCAGATCTACAAGCTAACAACGGGTCATGTAGGCCTACGCACTGCCTTGACAACTTGTAGATCAGCTTATTTTGGCAAGCAAGTCTCTCATGCGATGGATCCACTGCGCGTTAGACTGGCCACATTCTCAAAATATAATTCAGTTTAGTCGTGCGAATGGGAGGTGGTGAAGTTGCCACATTCTTGCATATTTAATTGATACGTTTGCGCTCACACACATTGTCATACGAATCACTGGAATCACTGAGTCCACGTCTGTCCACGGGACATGTATGTATCCAAGCTGCATAATAATGCCTCCTCCATCTCCCTGTGTTTATTAATTCTTCAAGTTCAACTCACAATGTAACCGCAGGAGTCAGGACCCCCGTAAATATTTACCTGCGGTCGACGGTCGTATAAACGGGCGATCAAAAAATAAAACCATGCGGCGGCGGGAGAGACTCGCAAAATCTATCAGCAATTAACCAGACAGCAAATAGGCCTACTTTAGCAAGATATGAATATCTACGAAGAGGACAACGTCAACGTCTCTCTCTCTCTCTCTCTCTCTCTCTCTCTCTCTCTCTCTCTCTCTCTCTCTCTCTCTCTCTCTCTCTCTCTCTCTCTCTCGTCTTGCCCTCCGCTGGCTCCCTCTCTGC
Source organism: Nannobrachium achirus (assembly GCF_963921795.1). Classification (NCBI taxonomy): domain Eukaryota; kingdom Metazoa; phylum Chordata; class Actinopteri; order Myctophiformes; family Myctophidae; genus Nannobrachium; species Nannobrachium achirus. Next base: position 55,524,305 of record NC_137829.1, on the reverse strand, counting down.
GCTCCGCTCCGCGTAAAGCGTCTCCATTTGGACATGATTTGGCACTGCGAGCAAGAGAGAGAGAGAGAGAGAGAGAGAGAGAGAGAAAGAGAGAGAGAGAGCCTATATATGATATAGGTCTACAAGTGTCTCCAGTGGCACTTTCCTTTCATCTAACTGTGAGCAACTCCTCACAAATAATACACTATGTATGTGCGATCGAGGGAGCGGTGATCAGAAATGAAATCAATGAGGGGAGGAGGCAGCCAGAATGGTCAGAAATTTAATGAGAGCGGACGGTCTGGAGGGGGATTTAACCTTTTATAAATAACTATGGATTTAACCCGCACATGGCTCTATATATTGCCTGTATTTGAGATAGCCTACGGATGTGTCTTCACACATGTCCAAACGTTGTGTATTTTCCGACAATACGTTAGAGGATTCGTTTTAATAGCAATAAAACGTGCCCGTGTGAATGCCGCCATAAATGGGCAGTATAAATAAGAGGTTAAATTATGAGATTCAACCTCGCAACCAGGGGCTAATAAATATATATTATTAAATATATAAATGATATCATATAAACCCTTATACTGAACAACTGCTCACTCACCTTTACTGGCTAATATGGAGACACTATAGGCCTAGATTTCATCCATAGGCCACTTCAGCCTCATCAGATGGTAAGACTACGTTATGTGATAAGATGAAAAAGCGCTGCTAGTTACAGGACAAAGGTTCCAAGTTAATTTACGGTGCTGTGCGTTTCAAAAGAGTGAAATAATAAGAAGGAGATATTTTAAAGGATCCAAGGTAGCTCAGACTCAGTGTAAAGTAGAAACGTGTTTTATTTAAAATCAAAGCAAGGACACTGTGCGTGGTCAATGGGCCATTACATTATTTGGAGTTTGCATGAAACCCGAAGCCTTTAGTTTAAGCCTTTATAGCGAACCACAGCCACGCTTAAAGAAACGTCAAACAGAAGGGGGTTTATTGGGCATGAGAAAACATACATTGGTAAAGCATATGAGAACTATGTCACATTGTGTCATTTTTTGAAACAAATAGTTGCATATTAACTGATAATTCAGCTCCAAATGCGTCAACTTATGAACCTTGTCATGTCTATACTAGGCTATATATGCATAGAGTCGTGCCCAGTGGGAATTTTGGCGATATCGCCACAATAACGGTCATTATGGGCTACCACTTATAGATATTTTTTCTTTTATTTTGCGCATCGGCTGATCGAGGCGTGCCGCGCAACAGAGGCGAAGGCACAATACCCACGATCAGATCGGATGGATTAAAACAGGGTAAAGCGCTTTCAGTCATTGCGAGACTGACTGCCAAGGTTATTTTTTTTCTTTTTTTTTTTTTTCTTGCTCATTTTGGCACCATGGAGAGCGCCCTTTGACATCGTTGGCCCAATGAAACCCCGGTGATTTCGGAATTGAGAACCTTCGGAACAATGGGATTCAGTTTTCGGAGTAAAGAGCCCATTTTCGGAATATAGAACCTTCGGAAGTGAGAACCTTCCGACCAATGGACCTTCGGAATTGAGAACCGACCTGTTGAGAGAAAAATAATTAACTTAGTTGTTAAGCAACAGACAAGTCTTCATAAAATTGGAACGGAAATTGAACCTACCGGCATCTTGGTGATTGACATCTTGGTCAAGACCTGTTGACACAAAAACTATTAACTTAGATGTTACGCAACAGACAAGTCTTCATAAAATTGGAACTGAAATCAAACCTACCTCCTGGGAGCAGGTCGACCTGAGGTGCTGGACCTGTTTGAAAAAACAAAACAAAACAATTAATTTAGATTATACGCAACAGAAAAGTCTTCATAAAACTGGAACGGGAATTGAACCTACCTCCGTGGGGCTGGAGGGCCCGGGGAGCAGGAGGCAGGGGGTTAGGCAAGGGGTTTGGCCGTGGAGGAACTGGAGCTGAAACTAAAATTATTAACCTAGTTGTTATGGTATACACATTCTGATACATCCTCGAATGATGATTCCGATTAGAAAAAAATATCATGGAGAAAGAAATCACCAAACCCTTAACAGACACCCCATCCCAAAACCCACCAAAGACCCTGAACAATGACAAAAAAATTATCCCATACTTACAATTGGAACGGCAGTTCAACCTACCTCCTTCCACAAGGTCCAGCTCGCTGACCATCGCCACGCCGGAGGCTCTTAGATTAGCCAGCTTCCCCAGCGTTAATTGCCGTTTGGCGGTGATGAACAATCTTCGGTTGTCTGTCTCCTGTTGAAGAGTACAGTCTGGTTAACCACACAATTTTGGTCCAGTGAGATCCAGTCAACATACACTCTAATTTGACCAAATCTTTAATAAGTAGCAAGCAAAAAAAAAGAACTTACACCGATAGGTAGGTCATGCTTGTCTCTAAAGTGCTTGTCCAGCCTTGTGTTATTTTCCTTTCCACATAACACACAATCGAGGGTGTCCCCGTCGTGGATTCTAACAAGTGAAGACAAGGTAAGCAACATCAGTTTTGAAAGTGTCTGCTTATTGCACCATTACAGAATAATCATGGTCTCATTAATGGGATCGACTTTACCTGCCATTGGCATAATCTTGAATAAGATTTCTCTCGACATCGTTTTCCACCTTGTGTTTTTTCACCAGGTGGGTTTTTATAAAACACTCCCCTTGGCGACAGCCGACCATGGGACAGGCGACTACGGTAGCGTGCACTTTACTCGGTCTCTAGATGAGTCAAAAAAGGTGATTGTCAGTAATTGGGTCACATAGCAATTTTAATTAGAAGGAAGTTGGGTCTAAAGCCAAACTTCATGACAAGCTGTAAGAAAAGAAACCTGCTGTTTTGCGTAAGTTGTTCTGTTTGGATTTGATCAAGTAACTGAATAATACCCAATAAAAATCTCATATTATAACAAAAAATTAACAAACCAATCATATTATCCTAACATGTGGGAAGATCCGATCAGCGCTGGGCAGAATAAGTTTAGCAGGGTTAGGGGTTTTGCAGAATTTTGGGCCATTGAACAATAGAGCTTGATATTACATCAGGCCTGACCAAAGTACCGTTTTGGTTAGGGGGCTAACTTGTAATTGGGTTAAAGAGCAAGGAAGTTTGATAAATAGTTGTGAAAGCAAGCAACAACCAGCCAAAACACCCAAACAATATAGCCCAACCTGACAAGTTAACATAAAATAATACAGAAAAAAATGATATGTAGGGTTAGGTATTAACGCAACCAAATAATAAAATAATTACTCTGATTGAAATTAAAACAAACTTGAATCCATAAATACAATTGTTTTACTAAAAGTTTAACCCTGGATGATATGTAGGGTTAGGTATTAGATGGAAAATGAATGGACTTGATAGACAATTGGTTAAACCGGAATCCTATCAAACGGCTTCAATATTCACCCAAAAACTGATATTTTATCCCGTAGCCAAATCATACAATAATGACTCTGATTGAAATTAAAACAAATTTGAGTCCATAAATACAATTGTTTCACATACAATTCAAACCCAAGGTGTTTTGAATACAATGCAAGTCAAAGATATAGCAAAGAAAGCTTGAATCGATAAAAACAATTGATTTACTAAAAACCTAACCTTAGATAATATGTATTCAATGCAAAACATCTGGGCTAATTCGATAAACCTATAATATTACTCACAGGCATTTTGGTGCAACCTTCCTTCTCTCTTTCCTCACTCTCTGTTTGGTGCAACCTTCCTTCTCTCTTTCCTCACTCTCTGTCTCTCAAACAACACCAGGTGAGTTAAGTTTGCACATAACGAGCCAACCAAGAAACCTAACCCCTAAAGGGAGGAGCTTGGTAATTTGTAGGGTTAGGTATCAGATGGAAAATGCAGGGACTTGATAGAGGATTGGTTAAACCGGAATCCTATCAAACGGCTTCAATATTCACCCAAAAACTGAAATATGATATTTTATCCCTAACCCAAATCATACAATAATGAATCTGATTGAAATTAATACAAACTTGAATCCATGAATACAATTGTTTTACTAAAAGTTTAACCCTGGATAATCTGGCATCGAGCTATAACATCTAGGCTAATTTAATAAAAAAACACAACATCAACTCACAAACATATTGGTCAATATTCCTTTTCACTCTCTTTCCTCCCTCGCTGTCTCTCTCACAGAAAGGTTGGGTAAACTGAAAAACAAAGATATCCTTTCTCCTCTTATACCCTAACACAAGTTACCTCCCCTGGACCCAATATAAAGTTCCTAACACACCCTAACACAGCCTAACACGCCCTAACACATCCTGACTAAGGTTCACTTGACCAGTTAATATAAAATGATACAGTAAAAATTTGGATAATGACACATTATACTTATAAAACACACTGTAAAATACAAGTCAATCCCAAGTGTTTTGAAGACAATGCAAGTCTTTACATAACAAAGAAAGCTTGAATCGATAAAAACAATTGTTTTACTAAAAACCTAACCTTAGATAATATGTATTCAATGCATAACATCTGGGCTAATTCAATAAACCTATAATATTACTCACAGGCATTTCGGTGCAACCTTCCTTCTCTCTCCTTCCTCACTCTCTGTCTCTCAAACAACACCAGGTGAGTTAGGTTTGCAAATAACGAGCCAACCAAGAAACCTAACCCCTAAAGGGAGGAGCTATCTATACCGGAATCCTATCAAACGGCTTCAATATTCACCCAAAAACTGATATTTTATCCCGTAGCCAAATCATACAATAATGACTCTGATTGAAATTAAAACAAACTTGAATCCATAAATACAATTGTTTCACATACAATTCAATCCCAAGGTGTTTTGAATACAATGCAAGTCAAAGATATAGCAAAGAAAGCTTGAATCGATAAAAACAATTGATTTACTAAAAAACTAACCCTAGATAATATGTATTCAATGCAAAAAATCTGGGCTAATTCGATAAACCTATAATATTACTCACAGGCATTTTGGTGCAACCTTCCTTCTCTCTTTCCTCACTCTCTGTTTGGTGCAACCTTCCTTCTCTCTTTCCTCACTCTCTGTCTCTCAAACAACACCAGGTGAGTTAAGTTTGCACATAACGAGCCAACCAAGAAACCTAACCCCTAAAGGGAGGAGCTTGGTAATTTGTAGGGTTAGGTATTAAATTGAACAATAGAGCTTGATATTACATCAGGCCTGACCAAAGTACCGTTTTGGTTAGGGGCTAACTTGTAATTGGGTTAAAGAGCAAGGAAGTTTGATAAATAGTTGTGAAAGCAAGCAACAACCAGCCAAAACACCCAAACAATATAGCCCAACCTGACAAGTTAACATAAAATAATACAGAAAAAAATGATATGTAGGGTTAGGTATTAACGCAACCAAATAATAAAATAATTACTCTGATTGAAATTAAAACAAACTTGAATCCATAAATACAATTGTTTTACTAAAAGTTTAACCCTGGATGATATGTAGGGTTAGGTATTAGATGGAAAATGAATGGACTTGATAGACAATTGGTTAAACCGGAATCCTATCAAACGGCTTCAATATTCACCCAAAAACTAACATCTGGGCTAATTCAATAAACCTATAATATTACTCACAGGCATTTCGGTGCAACCTTCCTTCTCTCTCCTTCCTCACTCTCTGTCTCTCAAACAACACCAGGTGAGTTAGGTTTGCAAATAACGAGCCAACCAAGAAACCTAACCCCTAAAGGGAGGAGCTATCTATACCGGAATCCTATCAAACGGCTTCAATATTCACCCAAAAACTGATATTTTATCCCGTAGCCAAATCATACAATAATGACTCTGATTGAAATTAAAACAAACTTGAATCCATAAATACAATTGTTTCACATACAATTCAATCCCAAGGTGTTTTGAATACAATGCAAGTCAAAGATATAGCAAAGAAAGCTTGAATCGATAAAAACAATTGATTTACTAAAAACCTAACCCTAGATAATATGTATTCAATGCAAAAAATCTGGGCTAATTCGATAAACCTATAATATTACTCACAGGCATTTTGGTGCAACCTTCCTTCTCTCTTTCCTCACTCTCTGTTTGGTGCAACCTTCCTTCTCTCTTTCCTCACTCTCTGTCTCTCAAACAACACCAGGTGAGTTAAGTTTGCACATAACGAGCCAACCAAGAAACCTAACCCCTAAAGGGAGGAGCTTGGTCATTTGTAGGGTTAGGTATTAGATGGAAAATGCAGGGACTTGATAGAGGATTGGTTAAACCGGAATCCTATCAAACGGCTTCAATATTCACCCAAAAACTGAAATATAATATTTTATCCCTAACCCAAATCATACAATAATGACTCTGATTGAAATTAATACAAACTTGAATCCATAAATACAATTGTTTTACTAAAAGTTTAACCCTGGATAATCTGGCATCGAGCTATAACATCTAGGCTAATTTAATAAAAAAACACAACATCAACTCACAAACATATTGGTCAATATTCCTTTTCACTCTCTTTCCTCCCTCGCTATCTCTCTCACAGAAAGGTTGGGTAAACTGAAAACAAAAGATATCCTTTCTCCTCTTATACCCTAACACAAGTTACCTCCCCTAGACCCAATATAAAGTTCCTAACACACCCTAACACATCCTAACACTCCCTAACACATCCTGACTAAGGTTCACTTGACCAGTTAATATAAAATGATACAGTAAAAATGATGATAATGACACATTATACTTATAAAGCACACTGTAAAATACAAGTCAATCCCAAGTGTTTTGAAGACAATGCAAGTCAAAGACATAACAAAGAAAGCTTGAATCGATAAAAACAATTGTTTTACTAAAAACATAACCTTAGATAATATGTATTCAATGCATAACATCTGGGCTAATTCAATAAACCTATAATATTACTCACAGGCATTTCGGTGCAACCTTCCTTCTCTCTCCTTCCTCACTCCCTGTCTCTCAAACAACACCAGGTGAGTTCAGTTTGCAAATAACGAGCCAACCAAGAAACCTAACCCCTAAAGGGAGGAGCTATGTAATATGTAGGGTTAGGTATTAGATGGAAATTGGAGGGACTTGATAGAAAATCGGCTATACCGGACTCCTATCAAACGGCTTCAATATTCACCCAAAAACTGAAATATAATATTTTATCCCGAAACCAAATCATACAATAATGACTCTGATTGAAATTATTACAAACTTGAATCCATAAATACAATTGTTTTACTAAAAGTTTAACCCTGAATAAGCTGGCATCGAGCTATAACATCTAGGCTAATTTAATAAAAAAACACATCAACTCACAAGCATATTGGTGAATATTCCTTATCACTCTCTTTCCTCCAGTGGTGGACTGGGACTAAAATTCAGCCCTGGCATCTTGGCCAGACCAGCCCCCACAACTAGCGCGAGCGCAGATACTCTACCGACTCGTCAGGTGGAGGGCGGCACATTTAAATACATAAGCTCTTAATACCGCAACTTTTACATACAACATAAATGATAACTACACAATCCATAAATCGTATAAGTTAGTGTACAGTTCTCACCACCAACAAGGGCAGTATGAACATGATTACATGCCAAAATGTCAGAACTTTGGCTAGTTAGCTAATGAATGGAAACTAATAATTGATCTGAGAATTGGACAAACAAGTTGTATTTTATTGCTCAATATGCAGTAGGCTATTAGGCTGTAGGCCTATATATTATATACTAGAGCATAGCAAAACACCAAACTGAGAATGCATGCAGAACTATACCCAATATATATATACCCAACGGACAACAACAAACAATGCTTGCAGGGCAGAATTAGGACAATACCCACTCATTATCATTATAAAAGTAAAAAATAGAGCACTTAAATTCTATTATCACCTAAAAGAAAGCAACCCAGACACGCTCCATAGCATAGCCCTCAACCACAGTGAAAACATACAGGGTAACTACTCCTTTAACCTGTTAACAATCCTGTATAATTTGCAAAAAACGCCTATACACAGCGTACCCAAAGTAAATTGATTGTCGTTTTTAAACCATTTGGAGTAATGCATTGGGCATGGTCTCATTTTGAAGTTTTACCCAGAAATAAATAGTCACTCTGTGTGCAACTGACATCGAGTAATACAAGTTTTAACTTACTGGAATAGCAGGTTTTTAATCCTTGCCTAAATATTTTCAGTAAATAGATGCCTGCATAACACTGTTATTATCATATAGGAGCTGAAAAACACAATGTGGACACATTTTGAAGCCTTACCTAGCCCAATTTCAAAGGACATGATAAAACTACAAAATATGAATATTTTAAACTATGAATATTTTACACATGTTTTACTAAGTGTATGTTTATGCGTTTTCATTTGGAGACATTTGCATGATCATATAAAAAGGTCAAAAAAGGTCTAATAGACTGGATTTTTTTTATTTAAATTTTTTTATTATTTTGATATATTTATTATTATTATTATTTAATTTATTTATTTTAATGACAGCCCTAACACTCTTGGTCTGACGTTCGGCGCGCTGCTGCGCATTTACGCACGTCCAGTAGAGCTGTTACGCAGAGGTTTTTGGGTATGGATTTTATCATGTTTACCCTTCCTCTACACCAGTGGTTCTCAACCTTTTCTGGCCGTGACCCCCAAAATATTCATATTTGAACTGGGGACCCCCCACCATGACGAGCACTTGGAATTGTAGGAGTTGACATAACATTTAGTTTGACCCCATCTATTCCTTTGTGAAAATAGCCGATCTACATGCTCACAACGCCTCGCAACGCGAGGCGTTGTGAGCATGTAGATTGGCTATTTTCATAATTTCTGCCTCTAATATTTTACAATTTGACCAATGTTTGACCAGAGGTACTAAAGAGGTCTTTGACGTCCTTAAATTGTCACTTTAGAAATGTTCAGATACCCTGTATACACTTATACTGTATGTTGGTCTGTTTACTTTTGAGTGAGAAAACAATGTTAACATTTAGCTAAACTTCTGGGGACCCCCCAACATAATTTGGGGACCCCTCTGGGGGTCCCCCATGTATTCAGGGCTAACTCTAAACGTGAGTAGCAGCAGATTTATGAATATTTGTTTGTTTGTTTATGTCGGACTTCTGCGTTGTTTGCGGCGTGAGTTTCGGAGCTATAATCAAATGGTTTGCAGATTCGGAATCACAAGAATCTTTTAAAATGGCATACAGCTTGGCAATGCAAGTGAAACAGAGGCTTGGCTAAACGTGATTGTTTGTCAAAATACGGCCGGCGGGCCCAGACCTGTTAAGAGGTTAACACAAAGCAATCTGCTGGACATTATCCACATCCACTCTCAGGCTTACCATATCACCACCAATTCCTCCTCTTTGCGATAATGGCAAATGGCAACTGGTCAAAAGTATAATGTAATCCTACTCCTCCTCCAGCATTTTTGTTTTCATTTGTTGTTAACTTTTTTTTCTCTCTCTCTCACAAAAACTCACAAACCACTGCATCCTCCTCCTCCAACTACTATCCTCCTGTCCTGTGTGCGTGCTGTTTGGAAGGTGGGAGGGCATGTGATCCATTCTAGCCGCGTGATAGGGCCACTGGGATTACCGTAATGGACGTTGCGGCCGCGCATGCATTACCGTAATGTCAGTTAGGGCTGTGCAGCAAGATTTTAATTTATTTTATTTATTTATTTTTTTAACGGGTTAAGTTTGCAAATAACGAGCCAACCAAGAAACCTAACCCCTAAAGGGAGGAGCTATGTAATATGTAGGGTTAGGTATTAGATGGAAATTGGAGGGACTTGATAGAAAATCGGCTATACCGGAATCCTATCAAACGGCTTCAATATTCACCCAAAAAACTGAAATATAATATTTTATTCCGAAACCAAATCATACAATAATGACTATGATTGAAATTAATACAAACTTGAATCCATAAATACAATTGTTTTACTAAAAACACATCCTAACACAACCTAACACCTCCTAACATAAACATGCATAGAGACACACAAAGCTGGATAGCGCCAGAACATTTTATACTACATTTTATACTACTGAACTTGGTTCAGTAGTATAAAAATGCATATATACATGTTGCTTGTGTAGAAAAGTTCTCATCATTTTCATATGCATGAAACGTAGGTTTTCTAGTGAAGAGAGCTGTGGCTTTTTCATATACTGTATGTGCCAGGTATATTCATGGCTATTTTTAATGTCTGTAGAATATAGAAGTTTAAGCACGAACATTTTCACAGCAGGAAATATGCTTTGGCACACTGCCAACACAGCTGCCTTGTGTAGAATGCTCTCTGTCTGGGAGAACAACCTGAGACTGAGACAAGTGCCCGTCCCTCCCTAACGTTTGGGCTGTGCTGTTATCTCCTATTCGTCTACATGAGATACGACATCCTGGGGGAGAGTGTGTTTCCCAGCGACTCCCCAATCTCGCATGAATAGGGGAGTCCTAGCCTCACCTTGACCGCCTCCGTTGCGTCAGGCTGTGCATGAGAGGGAGATCGAGGCAAAGGGGGAACATGGTTGTGTTTCTGTGTGTGTGTGTGTGTGTGTGTGTGTGTGTGTGTGTGTGTGTGTGTGTCTGTGTGTGTGTGTGTGTGTGTGTGTGTGTGTGTGTGTGTGTGTGTGTGTGTGTGTGTGTGTGTGTGTGTGTTGTTAGTTTGTATATTGTAATGGTGGTTGCATACATGTACAGTAGCCTATGTGTGTGTCCACTAAACACAGACAGAGCTGTATGTGTTGCTCAAATTAACTTCACCTTGTTGTAAAACTGAAGACAGCTCTCCACTCCTCCTCTCTCCCTCTCTGTCTGACCGTCAAACTCAGACTGAGAACCACAGCGTAAAGCTCTTCTCTCTTCCTCACTTTTGCATAATACGGCCGACCGGCCGGTCCTTTATCTCGCTAGCGCCCCCACTACAAACAGTGCTGGCGGCTGACGGTATTGCACCATAGTACTACACCATACAGTAGGTTAAATGGGAAATCCCTGATATCGATAATTATCGCGGGAGATAATACCGCGGTATATCGAAATATCGATATTTTGTCCCAGGCCTAGTAACTTGGTGGGTTTAGCACCCCACTGGGGGTTCGCAGGCGGCGTCGGTGTTTGCCCTAAGAGGTGAAGGGGCATTCAGTAACTCGGAGCTCAATACAAAAACCATTCAAGTTAGACTCATTCCCTGCGCCCCAGCCTCGACACAAATGTTTGCTGAACCGGAGGGGACGTGCAGTTCGAAGGAGAGACCCTCCAGACCCCTCCAGACCGTCTTTCCCTGAATTTTGAGCCTTTAGACAGAAATAGCCTTGTTTAGGGGCAGTGTTTGCTTTTTTGAAACCACGCAGCGGCTGTGCACGCCACAGACCCGAGGCTGATACAGATGAATTTGGCTCTGCCTTGAGGTTCAGAAAACTGTTTTCCGTTTTGCTCTACGACCCTTAGAACCTAAAATAATCTGTTGTGACCCCTGGTAGGGTTTGCTTTTAAGTGGGTGAAAAAACAAGGGGGTTTGATAGGTAGGTGGGCGGAGGCCTCATTTTCAAGCCTGCCTAAATTTTGGTGATTTTAGGTATTTTTAGTGACCTCTCGTGAACTGTCGATGTTATGATCATAATGAAGACGTCTAGTTGTTCAACAGGCCATCCTGAAAAAAGAACTGATGGCGATTGGACACCTGCAGCCCCCTTCATTTAACATTTATTCAGTCAAAGGTCAAGCAATCAAATGGATTTAGAGATTTGAAGAGGTTTCGATAGGAATTTGGATGGCCATTACTTGAATTTCACTGGGCGTTATAATGCTCTTGGAAGGTCTGCGAGGTCTGTTCTTTGGACGAGGCATAGACATGTTTCTTGTGTTTAATGTGTTCCGAGCACAAAGCACCGAGTCCTGCATATCCGACTTGAGTCCGCCGTAAAAGAACCTTGATTAGGGTTGTATTTTTAGTTATTGGGTGCATACCTTTTTTAAAACCATTCAAGTTAGACTCAATCCCTGCGCCCCAGCCTCGACACAAATGTTTGCTGAACCGGAGGGGACGTGCAGTTCGAAGGAGAGACCCTCCAGACCGTCTTTCCCTGACTTTTGAGCCTTTAGACAGAAATAGCCTTGTTTAGGGGCAGTGATTGCTTTTTTGAAACCACGCAGCGGCTGTGCACGCCACAGACCCGAGGCTGATACAGATGAATTTGGCTCTGCCTTGCGGTTCAGAAAACTGTCTTCCGTTTTGCTCTACGACCCTTAGAACCCCAAATAATCTGTCCTGACCCCTGGTAGGGATTGCTTTTAATTGGGTGAAAGAACAAAGGGGTTTGATAGGTAGGCGGGTGGAGGCCTCATTCTCAAGCCTGACTAAATTTTGCTGATTTTAGGTATTTTGAGTGATCACTTGTGAACTGTAGATGCTATGATCATAATGGTGATGTCTAGGCGTTCAACAGGCCATCCTGAAAAAGAACTGATGGCGATTGGAAACCTGCTGCCCCCTTCATTTGACTTTTCTTCATTCAAAGGTCAAGCAATCAAATGGATTCAGAGATTTGAATAGGTTTCGATAGGAATTTGGATGGCCAATACTTGAAATTCACCGGGTGTTATAATCCTTTTGGAAGGTCTTTGAGGTCTGTTCTTTGGACCAGGCATAGACAGGTCCCTTGTCTTTACTGTGTTCCGAGCACAAAGCACCGAGTCCTGCGTATCCGACTTGAGTCCGTCGTAAAAGAACCTTGATTAGGGTCGTATTTTTAGTTATTGGGTGCATACCTTTTTTAAAACCATTTAAATTAGACTCATTCCCTGCACCCCCAGCCTCGACACACATGTTTGCTGAACCGGAGGGGACGTGCAGTTCGAAGGAGAGACCTTCCAGACCGTCTTTCCCTGACTTTTTAGCCTTTAGACAGAAATAGCCTTGTTTAGGGGCAGTGTTTGCTTTTTTGAAACCACGCAGCGGCTGTGCACGCCACAGACTCGAGGCTGATACGGACGGATTTGGCTCGGCCTTGCGGTTCAGAAAATGTCCGATCCTTGTAAAAAAACCCTAACCCTAACCTCCCATTGAGAATATTTTGGCTATCCCTTTACTTATCAAATCCATGTTATTAAGGCCCAAATACCCACAAAAGATCCCTGAAACCCTAACCTAAGTCGTAGAGAAGAACAATGATATTTTTCATCAGCTCGATGCACTGAAGAAGGGGGTATAGGTTTCGCCACAACCGCACCTACCTTTCCCTTAATTGGTATGTTGATATGTGTTTCATTGGTTCAATATCCCATATCATATCAAATCCCCATGTTAAAACACCCAATAACCTGCAAATGTTTCTTTCCCCTAAAACAATCCTGAGTGGCTAACCCTAACCCCAACCCTAACTATTTGGTGAAAAACTGAGTGGCATTGATAATGAATTGGGCACCCCATTATTTCTTGAAATCCATTCATTGTTAACCTAATACAACACACAAGTTAAGTTATGACACTAAGTTCCTATATAAAGAAAATTAATAACATTCCCATGATAAATAGAATGATGATTCAGATATAATTGTAAACAGCCTTTATTTCCATAAATCCAAAAATAAACGAAAACCGACCAGCCTCTGGTGACATAAATAAAAAAGAGAGACAGCTGTCCTCATTCAAAGGGGTTCGGGATAACTTAAAACGACCAGCCTCTGGTGACATAAAAAAAAACAGCTGTCTTCGTCAATATCCTTTGAAGGGGTCAAAAACTACAAAAAAAAATGACCAGCCTCTGGTGACCTAAAAAAAACAAAAAAAGAGACAGCTGTCCTCATTCAAAGGGGTCCGGGATGAGGGACTCTTCAGGCTCTTCAGGTTTTAGGCTCGTCAGGCTCTTCTTCAATATTTTTTCAAGGGGTCAAAAACTACCAAAAAAAATTACCAGCCTCTGGTGACCTAAAAAACAAACAAAAAAAGAGACAGCTGTCCTCATTCAAAGGGTTTCGGGATAACAAAAAACGACCAGCCTCTGGTGACATAAAAAAAAACAGCTGTCTTCGTCAATATTCTTTGAAGTGGTCAAAAACTACCAAAAAAATGACCAGCCTCTGTTGACCTAAACAAAACAAAAAAAGACACAGCTGTCCTCATTCAAAGGGGTCCGGGATGAGGGACTCTTTCAAGCTCTTCTTCATTTGGGGGGGAGGGGGGGGGGTGGGTTTAGGTTTAGGGTTAGCTCTTCTGCGTCTATAAACACAGAGGGGTCAGAGCCAGAGGGGTTGGAAAGTGCTTGGCCTGAGGCAGTGGGGGCAGGTGGAAGGAAAGACACATTTATATCCGCCTGGGCAGGGGCTGGCGCTGGGCCTGAGGATCCAGAGGGGGAGGGCTGCTGGGGGGCCTTCTGACTCTGCTGGGCTGCTGGGCTGCTGCTGTCCACATTCCATTTGGAAGGTAAGCTGCCCTGTTGAAGGAAACATTATTATGGATGTCAATACTTGTCAATACTGTCAAACGAAAGTATTGTTACAATTTGGAATAATTATTGCCCTTACGTTTAACCATCTTTCCATGAGGAGCTTGAGCTGTTAAAACAAACATTACAAATATGGATGTTAGACACCATTATTATTCAATGTCCATTGAATGGATCTGATAGGAATTTGGGCAGACAATTTTCTATCAAATTAATAGTTTACCACCCAAAAAGTGACCCCTTACTAAGGTTGTCAGGGCCAATGTCATATCAAGTCTTATTTTAAATATTCCAATAAATGCCAATAAATTCCCAATAAATCCAAAATGTACTCACCTTCATTTGTCTCCCCCTCAAGCTCTGCAGAGGTGCATGAACGCATATGTTTTCCTGGAGGTGTTGGAACATACATTATTGATCTAGTCACACACACAAGTATTCTTACAATTTGAAGAGTAAATGTAAATGTCTTACCTAACCCTTTGAGGATTCGGATATGTGGATTTAAGGCTTCTTCTTTCACTCCCCGGAGGGCCTTCTTGGTGTTTGGCGTGAACCTGACGCTCTTCAGTACTCGCCTCCTCTTTGCCTCCTTGGGGGAGGGGTGGAGGCGAATGCTCGCCTTGGAGTGCAGGCTAACCCGTTGCCACCATTTCTTTTGTGCGCTATAGAAGGATGCGGAAGGACCAGGTCGATTTTTTTTCTTTTTCTTCACCACCACCTCCACCTCCTCCTCCTGCTCTTCTTCCTCCTTCTCCTGCTCCTCCTGCTCCTCTTCCTCCTCTTCTGTTCCCTCCTCTTCCGATGAGCTCGAGGAACTTTCTGTAATTACATTGAGTATATAACATAATTAGTTAACACATTTTTCAAACACATTTTAAATCAAATCAGTGAATCTTTTGACCCAATAACCCAATAACCTCACCTGCTGAACTAACGATAATGAATAATTGAATAAATAAATACCTTTATGAATGAATAAATTAATAAATTAATAAATGAATGAATATTGGTATCCTAGTTGTTAGGCAAAAGAAGGTTCCAGGGTATTTGTTCTATGTTAAATGGTCAAAGACGATTTCCTATCAAGTACCTTGTTAAAAATTCAATTTGCATAGATTTGTTCCTGCCCCTAACACAAGTCTTCTTAAAACCGAACCGGGAATTGAACCTACCTTGTGGGAGCGGGGGGGGCTTGACGCCGTTCAGGAGGAGCTGGACCTGTTGAGAGAAAAATAATTAACTTTGTTGTTACGCAACACACAAGTCTATTTGTTCTATGTTAAATGGTCAAAGACGATTTCCTATCAAGTACCATGTTAAAAATTCAATTTGCCTAGATTTGTTCCTGCCCCTAACACAAGTCTTCTTAAAACCAAACCGGGAATTGAACCTACCTTGTGGGAGCAGGGGGGCTTGACGCCGTTCAGGAGGAGCTGGACCTGTTGAGAGAAAAATAATTAACTTTGTTGTTACGCAACACACAAGTCTATTTGTTCTATGTTAAATGGTCAAAGACGATTTCCTATCAAGTACCATGTTAAAAATTCAATTTGCCTAGATTTGTTCCTGCCCCTAACAGAAGTCTTCTTAAAACCGAACCGGGAATTGAACCTACCTTGTGGGAGCAGGGGGGCTTGACGCCGCTCAGGAGGAGCTGGACCTGTTGAGAGAAAAATAATTAACTTTGTTGTTACGCAACACACAAGTCTATTTGTTCTATGTTAAATAGTCAAAGACAATTTCCTATCAAGTACCATGTTAAAAATTCAATTTGCCTAGATTTGTTCCTGCCCTAAACACAAGTCTTCTTAAAACGGAACCGGGAATTGAACCTACCTCCTGGGAGCGGGGGGGCTTGAAGCCGTTCAGGAGGAGCTGGACCCGTTGAGAGAAAAATAATTAACTTTGTTGTTACGCAACACACAAGTCTATTTGTTCTATGTTAAATGGTCAAAGACGATTTCCTATCAAGTACCATGTTAAAAATTCAATTTGCCTAGATTTGTTCCTGCCCCTAACACAAGTCTTCTAAAATGGAACCGGGAATTGAACCTACCTCCTGGGAGCGGGGGGGCTTGAAGCCGTTCAGGCCCTTCCTCTTTACCACCCTTCCTCAGGTCCCGTGCCGTTTTTGCCGTTTCCAGTTTGTGCTGCTTAGCCTGGGCAACGGCCTCCTGCCCGAGCCTATCCTGGGTACGATGTGTCTGTGGATGGAAGAGAAGGTCTAAGTAATAAAACTTAATTTTACGATCTTCCTGTTGAAAGTCTTTGGTTTGTAAAATGTACCTTGCTGGTTGTAGAAGTCCTCATCCTGTCAAGGCTGACCTTTCCCGGGAGACCGGCCTCCTCCAACTGCATTTGCACAAACTTCCCGAGATCCGTCACTTTCCCCCCGGCCTTGTTACAAAAAACTTGTTTTGACGTGATTTGTTTAAGGACGCGCGTATTGTAAAGTTGGCCCAGCCACAAATATTCCTCTAGCTTGAGTTGCAGGGCGGCCGGGCCCTTTGTTGATGAGGTCTGATCCCTGACCTAAAACAGAAGAAGCACATTGTGTGAAGATTTAAACACATTCAGTGACCCATAAAAATACATTTAGACAATACCAATGGGAGGTGTTAGAAGTCTTGACTTACATGAATCACCCGGAGGTCCTTTGCAATTTTTGCATTCTTGTATTCTTCAACCGTCATGTTGGTCAGGACTCCTGGCCGGTGTCCCGTCCTCAGGATGAGGTATCCTGCCAGGAGCCCTTGGACCTCCTTTAGGGTGTTGTTGTTAAAGTCCCTCAGCAGTCGGTCTAAATAGAAAAGGTTCATTTTTTATTTTTTTTACAACTGGCACAGATATACAGATATGGGTATGTTTACTTACTCAGCAGCTTCGGCATCCTCTCTCTGGCCATGTTGAGGAATGTCTTTTTGTTGTCGACACTGAGCTCCTCGTCTGTAAATATATGTATATATATATATATATATATATATATATATATATATATATATATATATATATATGAGGTTAAGTCTTAATATGCGTTTTGACACACCTTGCTTTAGGTCTGGTAATAGACTCACCTCTTGAGTAAAGATAATAGTTTGTTTCAGTTAGTGGGTGGATCAATGGCTTTGATAAAGTATTGGGCAACCCATTTCAAATCAAATCTTTGAATCATTTGACCCAATAACCCAATGATTTTTCTTGGTAGATCAAGCCTTGTATGTATTCTTGCAATTTGGAACTATTATTCCCCTCACCTGCTGAACAAGAGGGTACCCCATCGGGCTCTTCATAAGGGTCTGGAGCTGGTCCCTGGGATGGCTGGGCTGGAAAATGAAAAAAAAAAAATTAAATACATAAATAATGGTAACCTAGTTGTTAGGCAAAAGAAGGTTCCAGGGTATTTGTTCTATGTTAAATAGTCACAGACGATTTCCTATCAAGTACCATGTTAAAATGCAATTTGCCTAGATTTGTTCCTGCCCCTGACAGAAGTCTTCTTAAAACCGGAACAGGAATTGAACCTACCTTCTGGGATCGGGGGGGCCAGAAGCTGGGTGCCATGGCATTGGTCCGACGGTTCTAAATTCCGAAGGTTCTATATTCCGAAAATGGGCTCCGTGGGCCCAGGGTTCGTTGTTCCGACAGCCCATTGGTCCGAACATTGAATTCCATTGCTCCGAAGGTTCTTTGTTCCGAAATCACCGGGGTTTCATTGGGCCAGCGATGTCAATCGGCGCTCTCCCATGGTGCCGGTGCCGCCGAAATGAGCACACAAAAAAAGAACCTCGGCAGTCACAATGACTGAAAGCGCTTTACCCTGTTTTAATCCATCCGATCCGATCGTGGGTATTGCGCCTTCGCCTCTGTTGCGCGGCACGCCTCGATCAGCCGATGCGCAAAATAAAAGAAAAAATATCTGTTAAGTGGTCGACTCGACTCTCCTTAGCCCATAATGACCGCTATTGTGGTGATATCGCCAACATTCCCACTGGGCACGACTCTCTATGCATACAATAGACATGGCAAGGTTCACAAGTTGACGCATTTGGAGCTGAATTATCAGTTAATATGCAGCTATTTGTTTAAAAAATGACATAATGCGACATAGCTCTCGATCATATGGTCCCCATTTTCTAAGGGTTTCATTTTATTTTGACAATTGCTTTGCCAATGTAAAGTATATGTTTTCTCATACCCAATAACGCTCCTTTGAATACCCCCTTCTGTTTGACGTTTCTTTAAGCGTGGCTGTGGTTCGCTATTAAAGGCTTAAAGGCTTCGGGTTTCATGCAAACTCCAAATAATGTAATGGCCCATTGACCACGCACAGTGTCCTTGCTTTGATTTTAAATAAAACACGTTTCTACTTTACACTGAGCTACCTTGTATCCTTTAAAAGATCTCCTTATTATTTCACTCTTTTGAAACGCACAGCACCGTAAATTAACTTGGAACCTTTGTCCTGTAACTAGCAGCGCTTTTTCATCTTATCACATAACGTAGTCTTACCATCTGATGAGGCTGAAGTATATATACTTATATATTATTCGCCCCCCTCTATTGATGCACCTTCTCCTTATTGGTACTGTACTGCTCTTGTCTTTGTTTTGTTTTGTTTTTTTCCCTCTTATCTATCTTTCTTACGTCTCTGTAACTTTGTAAATAACTGTATACTGCTGTGCTACTACTGGACAACTAAATTTCCCCCTTGGGATAATAAAGGTATCTATCTATCTATCTAAGTGGCCTATATGGATGAAATCTAGGCCTATAGTGTCTCCATATTAGCCAGTAAAGGTGAGTGAGCAATTGTTCAGTATAAGAGTTTATATGATAAATGTATATATTCAATAATATAGCCTATATTTATTAGCCCCTGGTTGCGAGGTTGAATCTCATAATTTAACCTCCCCTTTATACTGCCCATTTATAACGCGCAGTGGATCCATCGCGCACTCAGGCCACTATTATAATCTATATGCTGCAGATTGAATAATCATGGTTATATAAAGTGACAACGTACTTTGTCAAACCTATTATTAACCAAATGTTTTATTATACGTTTTATAGATCAGGATATAGAATGTAGGCCTATATAATACAATGTCTATATTATGAATAGCATCTTCAGGGGACGCCTCGCTGCCAGCTTGGGCACAGAATTTGGAAAGCTCCCTCATACACAGAAAAAACGTGTGATATGTTAATAAAATATGTATAGGCCTATAGGATATGCACATCCGTTTCTTGTTAGGCGGATTTGTGGACTAAATCTGCAGCATTTAGATTATAATAGTAGCCTGAGTTGGAAACATGCACGCATAGATAAAAACTAGTCGTATTTTGACATCCTTGCATTAGGCCCTGTGACTTGAGCAGAGAGAAATACCATACAAATCTTTCGCAGAAGGCGCAACAAGTCTCACGTGACCTATAGTCCTATCATGTCATCACTCCTCAAAATGGGCAGATCTACAAGCTAACAACGGGTCATGTAGGCCTACGCACTGCCTTGACAACTTGTAGATCAGCTTATTTTGGCAAGCAAGTCTCTCATGCGATGGATCCACTGCGCGTTAGACTGGCCACATTCTCAAAATATAATTCAGTTTAGTCGTGCGAATGGGAGGTGGTGAAGTTGCCACATTCTTGCATATTTAATTGATACGTTTGCGCTCACACACATTGTCATACGAATCACTGGAATCACTGAGTCCACGTCTGTCCACGGGACATGTATGTATCCAAGCTGCATAATAATGCCTCCTCCATCTCCCTGTGTTTATTAATTCTTCAAGTTCAACTCACAATGTAACCGCAGGAGTCAGGACCCCCGTAAATATTTACCTGCGGTCGACGGTCGTATAAACGGGCGATCAAAAAATAAAACCATGCGGCGGCGGGAGAGACTCGCAAAATCTATCAGCAATTAACCAGACAGCAAATAGGCCTACTTTAGCAAGATATGAATATCTACGAAGAGGACAACGTCAACGTCTCTCTCTCTCTCTCTCTCTCTCTCTCTCTCTCTCTCTCTCTCTCTCTCTCTCTCTCTCTCTCTCTCTCTCTCTCTCTCGTCTTGCCCTCCGCTGGCTCCCTCTCTGCGCTCCGCTCCGCGTAAAGCGTCTCCATTTGGACATGATTTGGCACTGCGAGCAAGAGAGAGAGAGAGAGAGAGAGAGAGAGAGAGAAAGAGAGAGAGAGAGCCTATATATGATATAGGTCTACAAGTGTCTCCAGTGGCACTTTCCTTTCATCTAACTGTGAGCAACTCCTCACAAATAATACACTATGTATGTGCGATCGAGGGAGCGGTGATCAGAAATGAAATCAATGAGGGGAGGAGGCAGCCAGAATGGTCAGAAATTTAATGAGAGCGGACGGTCTGGAGGGGGATTTAACCTTTTATAAATAACTATGGATTTAACCCGCACATGGCTCTATATATTGCCTGTATTTGAGATAGCCTACGGATGTGTCTTCACACATGTCCAAACGTTGTGTATTTTCCGACAATACGTTAGAGGATTCGTTTTAATAGCAATAAAACGTGCCCGTGTGAATGCCGCCATAAATGGGCAGTATAAATAAGAGGTTAAATTATGAGATTCAACCTCGCAACCAGGGGCTAATAAATATATATTATTAAATATATAAATGATATCATATAAACCCTTATACTGAACAACTGCTCACTCACCTTTACTGGCTAATATGGAGACACTATAGGCCTAGATTTCATCCATAGGCCACTTCAGCCTCATCAGATGGTAAGACTACGTTATGTGATAAGATGAAAAAGCGCTGCTAGTTACAGGACAAAGGTTCCAAGTTAATTTACGGTGCTGTGCGTTTCAAAAGAGTGAAATAATAAGAAGGAGATATTTTAAAGGATCCAAGGTAGCTCAGACTCAGTGTAAAGTAGAAACGTGTTTTATTTAAAATCAAAGCAAGGACACTGTGCGTGGTCAATGGGCCATTACATTATTTGGAGTTTGCATGAAACCCGAAGCCTTTAGTTTAAGCCTTTATAGCGAACCACAGCCACGCTTAAAGAAACGTCAAACAGAAGGGGGTTTATTGGGCATGAGAAAACATACATTGGTAAAGCATATGAGAACTATGTCACATTGTGTCATTTTTTGAAACAAATAGTTGCATATTAACTGATAATTCAGCTCCAAATGCGTCAACTTATGAACCTTGTCATGTCTATACTAGGCTATATATGCATAGAGTCGTGCCCAGTGGGAATTTTGGCGATATCGCCACAATAACGGTCATTATGGGCTACCACTTATAGATATTTTTTCTTTTATTTTGCGCATCGGCTGATCGAGGCGTGCCGCGCAACAGAGGCGAAGGCACAATACCCACGATCAGATCGGATGGATTAAAACAGGGTAAAGCGCTTTCAGTCATTGCGAGACTGACTGCCAAGGTTATTTTTTTTCTTTTTTTTTTTTTTCTTGCTCATTTTGGCACCATGGAGAGCGCCCTTTGACATCGTTGGCCCAATGAAACCCCGGTGATTTCGGAATTGAGAACCTTCGGAACAATGGGATTCAGTTTTCGGAGTAAAGAGCCCATTTTCGGAATATAGAACCTTCGGAAGTGAGAACCTTCCGACCAATGGACCTTCGGAATTGAGAACCGACCTGTTGAGAGAAAAATAATTAACTTAGTTGTTAAGCAACAGACAAGTCTTCATAAAATTGGAACGGAAATTGAACCTACCGGCATCTTGGTGATTGACATCTTGGTCAAGACCTGTTGACACAAAAACTATTAACTTAGATGTTACGCAACAGACAAGTCTTCATAAAATTGGAACTGAAATCAAACCTACCTCCTGGGAGCAGGTCGACCTGAGGTGCTGGACCTGTTTGAAAAAACAAAACAAAACAATTAATTTAGATTATACGCAACAGAAAGGTCTTCATAAAACTGGAACGGGAATTGAACCTACCTCCGTGGGGCTGGAGGGCCCGGGGAGCAGGAGGCAGGGGGTTAGGCAAGGGGTTTGGCCGTGGAGGAACTGGAGCTGAAACTAAAATTATTAACCTAGTTGTTATGGTATACACATTCTGATACATCCTCGAATGATGATTCCGATTAGAAAAAAATATCATGGAGAAAGAAATCACCAAACCCTTAACAGACACCCCATCCCAAAACCCACCAAAGACCCTGAACAATGACAAAAAAATTATCCCATACTTACAATTGGAACGGCAGTTCAACCTACCTCCTTCCACAAGGTCCAGCTCGCTGACCATCGCCACGCCGGAGGCTCTTAGATTAGCCAGCTTCCCCAGCGTTAATTGCCGTTTGGCGGTGATGAACAATCTTCGGTTGTCTGTCTCCTGTTGAAGAGTACAGTCTGGTTAACCACACAATTTTGGTCCAGTGAGATCCAGTCAACATACACTCTAATTTGACCAAATCTTTAATAAGTAGCAAGCAAAAAAAAAGAACTTACACCGATAGGTAGGTCATGCTTGTCTCTAAAGTGCTTGTCCAGCCTTGTGTTATTTTCCTTTCCACATAACACACAATCGAGGGTGTCCCCGTCGTGGATTCTAACAAGTGAAGACAAGGTAAGCAACATCAGTTTTGAAAGTGTCTGCTTATTGCACCATTACAGAATAATCATGGTCTCATTAATGGGATCGACTTTACCTGCCATTGGCATAATCTTGAATAAGATTTTTCTCGACATCGTTTTCCACCTTGTGTTTTTTCACCAGGTGGGTTTTTATAAAACACTCCCCTTGGCGACAGCCGACCATGGGACAGGCGACTACGGTAGCGTGCACTTTACTCGGTCTCTAGATGAGTCAAAAAAGGTGATTGTCAGTAATTGGGTCACATAGCAATTTTAATTAGAAGGAAGTTGGGTCTAAAGCCAAACTTCATGACAAGCTGTAAGAAAAGAAACCTGCTGTTTTGCGTAAGTTGTTCTGTTTGGATTTGATCAAGTAACTGAATAATACCCAATAAAAATCTCATATTATAACAAAAAATTAACAAACCAATCATATTATCCTAACATGTGGGAAGATCCGATCAGCGCTGGGCAGAATAAGTTTAGCAGGGTTAGGGGTTTTGCAGAATTTTGGGCCATTGAACAATAGAGCTTGATATTACATCAGGCCTGACCAAAGTACCGTTTTGGTTAGGGGGCTAACTTGTAATTGGGTTAAAGAGCAAGGAAGTTTGATAAATAGTTGTGAAAGCAAGCAACAACCAGCCAAAACACCCAAACAATATAGCCCAACCTGACAAGTTAACATAAAATAATACAGAAAAAAATGATATGTAGGGTTAGGTATTAACGCAACCAAATAATAAAATAATTACTCTGATTGAAATTAAAACAAACTTGAATCCATAAATACAATTGTTTTACTAAAAGTTTAACCCTGGATGATATGTAGGGTTAGGTATTAGATGGAAAATGAATGGACTTGATAGACAATTGGTTAAACCGGAATCCTATCAAACGGCTTCAATATTCACCCAAAAACTGATATTTTATCCCGTAGCCAAATCATACAATAATGACTCTGATTGAAATTAAAACAAATTTGAGTCCATAAATACAATTGTTTCACATACAATTCAAACCCAAGGTGTTTTGAATACAATGCAAGTCAAAGATATAGCAAAGAAAGCTTGAATCGATAAAAACAATTGATTTACTAAAAACCTAACCTTAGATAATATGTATTCAATGCAAAACATCTGGGCTAATTCGATAAACCTATAATATTACTCACAGGCATTTTGGTGCAACCTTCCTTCTCTCTTTCCTCACTCTCTGTTTGGTGCAACCTTCCTTCTCTCTTTCCTCACTCTCTGTCTCTCAAACAACACCAGGTGAGTTAAGTTTGCACATAACGAGCCAACCAAGAAACCTAACCCCTAAAGGGAGGAGCTTGGTAATTTGTAGGGTTAGGTATCAGATGGAAAATGCAGGGACTTGATAGAGGATTGGTTAAACCGGAATCCTATCAAACGGCTTCAATATTCACCCAAAAACTGAAATATGATATTTTATCCCTAACCCAAATCATACAATAATGAATCTGATTGAAATTAATACAAACTTGAATCCATGAATACAATTGTTTTACTAAAAGTTTAACCCTGGATAATCTGGCATCGAGCTATAACATCTAGGCTAATTTAATAAAAAAACACAACATCAACTCACAAACATATTGGTCAATATTCCTTTTCACTCTCTTTCCTCCCTCGCTGTCTCTCTCACAGAAAGGTTGGGTAAACTGAAAAACAAAGATATCCTTTCTCCTCTTATACCCTAACACAAGTTACCTCCCCTGGACCCAATATAAAGTTCCTAACACACCCTAACACAGCCTAACACGCCCTAACACATCCTGACTAAGGTTCACTTGACCAGTTAATATAAAATGATACAGTAAAAATTTGGATAATGACACATTATACTTATAAAACACACTGTAAAATACAAGTCAATCCCAAGTGTTTTGAAGACAATGCAAGTCTTTACATAACAAAGAAAGCTTGAATCGATAAAAACAATTGTTTTACTAAAAACCTAACCTTAGATAATATGTATTCAATGCATAACATCTGGGCTAATTCAATAAACCTATAATATTACTCACAGGCATTTCGGTGCAACCTTCCTTCTCTCTCCTTCCTCACTCTCTGTCTCTCAAACAACACCAGGTGAGTTAGGTTTGCAAATAACGAGCCAACCAAGAAACCTAACCCCTAAAGGGAGGAGCTATCTATACCGGAATCCTATCAAACGGCTTCAATATTCACCCAAAAACTGATATTTTATCCCGTAGCCAAATCATACAATAATGACTCTGATTGAAATTAAAACAAACTTGAATCCATAAATACAATTGTTTCACATACAATTCAATCCCAAGGTGTTTTGAATACAATGCAAGTCAAAGATATAGCAAAGAAAGCTTGAATCGATAAAAACAATTGATTTACTAAAAAACTAACCCTAGATAATATGTATTCAATGCAAAAAATCTGGGCTAATTCGATAAACCTATAATATTACTCACAGGCATTTTGGTGCAACCTTCCTTCTCTCTTTCCTCACTCTCTGTTTGGTGCAACCTTCCTTCTCTCTTTCCTCACTCTCTGTCTCTCAAACAACACCAGGTGAGTTAAGTTTGCACATAACGAGCCAACCAAGAAACCTAACCCCTAAAGGGAGGAGCTTGGTAATTTGTAGGGTTAGGTATTAAATTGAACAATAGAGCTTGATATTACATCAGGCCTGACCAAAGTACCGTTTTGGTTAGGGGCTAACTTGTAATTGGGTTAAAGAGCAAGGAAGTTTGATAAATAGTTGTGAAAGCAAGCAACAACCAGCCAAAACACCCAAACAATATAGCCCAACCTGACAAGTTAACATAAAATAATACAGAAAAAAATGATATGTAGGGTTAGGTATTAACGCAACCAAATAATAAAATAATTACTCTGATTGAAATTAAAACAAACTTGAATCCATAAATACAATTGTTTTACTAAAAGTTTAACCCTGGATGATATGTAGGGTTAGGTATTAGATGGAAAATGAATGGACTTGATAGACAATTGGTTAAACCGGAATCCTATCAAACGGCTTCAATATTCACCCAAAAACTAACATCTGGGCTAATTCAATAAACCTATAATATTACTCACAGGCATTTCGGTGCAACCTTCCTTCTCTCTCCTTCCTCACTCTCTGTCTCTCAAACAACACCAGGTGAGTTAGGTTTGCAAATAACGAGCCAACCAAGAAACCTAACCCCTAAAGGGAGGAGCTATCTATACCGGAATCCTATCAAACGGCTTCAATATTCACCCAAAAACTGATATTTTATCCCGTAGCCAAATCATACAATAATGACTCTGATTGAAATTAAAACAAACTTGAATCCATAAATACAATTGTTTCACATACAATTCAATCCCAAGGTGTTTTGAATACAATGCAAGTCAAAGATATAGCAAAGAAAGCTTGAATCGATAAAAACAATTGATTTACTAAAAACCTAACCCTAGATAATATGTATTCAATGCAAAAAATCTGGGCTAATTCGATAAACCTATAATATTACTCACAGGCATTTTGGTGCAACCTTCCTTCTCTCTTTCCTCACTCTCTGTTTGGTGCAACCTTCCTTCTCTCTTTCCTCACTCTCTGTCTCTCAAACAACACCA
This sequence comes from Nannobrachium achirus, assembly GCF_963921795.1. Taxonomy (NCBI): domain Eukaryota; kingdom Metazoa; phylum Chordata; class Actinopteri; order Myctophiformes; family Myctophidae; genus Nannobrachium; species Nannobrachium achirus. The sequence continues at coordinate 55,497,613 of NC_137829.1, read as the reverse complement.
GGTGAGTTAAGTTTGCACATAACGAGCCAACCAAGAAACCTAACCCCTAAAGGGAGGAGCTTGGTCATTTGTAGGGTTAGGTATTAGATGGAAAATGCAGGGACTTGATAGAGGATTGGTTAAACCGGAATCCTATCAAACGGCTTCAATATTCACCCAAAAACTGAAATATAATATTTTATCCCTAACCCAAATCATACAATAATGACTCTGATTGAAATTAATACAAACTTGAATCCATAAATACAATTGTTTTACTAAAAGTTTAACCCTGGATAATCTGGCATCGAGCTATAACATCTAGGCTAATTTAATAAAAAAACACAACATCAACTCACAAACATATTGGTCAATATTCCTTTTCACTCTCTTTCCTCCCTCGCTATCTCTCTCACAGAAAGGTTGGGTAAACTGAAAACAAAAGATATCCTTTCTCCTCTTATACCCTAACACAAGTTACCTCCCCTAGACCCAATATAAAGTTCCTAACACACCCTAACACATCCTAACACTCCCTAACACATCCTGACTAAGGTTCACTTGACCAGTTAATATAAAATGATACAGTAAAAATGATGATAATGACACATTATACTTATAAAGCACACTGTAAAATACAAGTCAATACAAGTCAATGCAAGTCAAAGACATAACAAAGAAAGCTTGAATCGATAAAAACAATTGTTTTACTAAAAACATAACCTTAGATAATATGTATTCAATGCATAACATCTGGGCTAATTCAATAAACCTATAATATTACTCACAGGCATTTCGGTGCAACCTTCCTTCTCTCTCCTTCCTCACTCCCTGTCTCTCAAACAACACCAGGTGAGTTCAGTTTGCAAATAACGAGCCAACCAAGAAACCTAACCCCTAAAGGGAGGAGCTATGTAATATGTAGGGTTAGGTATTAGATGGAAATTGGAGGGACTTGATAGAAAATCGGCTATACCGGACTCCTATCAAACGGCTTCAATATTCACCCAAAAACTGAAATATAATATTTTATCCCGAAACCAAATCATACAATAATGACTCTGATTGAAATTATTACAAACTTGAATCCATAAATACAATTGTTTTACTAAAAGTTTAACCCTGAATAAGCTGGCATCGAGCTATAACATCTAGGCTAATTTAATAAAAAAACACATCAACTCACAAGCATATTGGTGAATATTCCTTATCACTCTCTTTCCTCCAGTGGTGGACTGGGACTAAAATTCAGCCCTGGCATCTTGGCCAGACCAGCCCCCACAACTAGCGCGAGCGCAGATACTCTACCGACTCGTCAGGTGGAGGGCGGCACATTTAAATACATAAGCTCTTAATACCGCAACTTTTACATACAACATAAATGATAACTACACAATCCATAAATCGTATAAGTTAGTGTACAGTTCTCACCACCAACAAGGGCAGTATGAACATGATTACATGCCAAAATGTCAGAACTTTGGCTAGTTAGCTAATGAATGGAAACTAATAATTGATCTGAGAATTGGACAAACAAGTTGTATTTTATTGCTCAATATGCAGTAGGCTATTAGGCTGTAGGCCTATATATTATATAATAGAGCATAGCAAAACACCAAACTGAGAATGCATGCAGAACTATACCCAATATATATATACCCAACGGACAACAACAAACAATGCTTGCAGGGCAGAATTAGGACAATACCCACTCATTATCATTATAAAAGTAAAAAATAGAGCACTTAAATTCTATTATCACCTAAAAGAAAGCAACCCAGACACGCTCCATAGCATAGCCCTCAACCACAGTGAAAACATACAGGGTAACTACTCCTTTAACCTGTTAACAATCCTGTATAATTTGCAAAAAACGCCTATACACAGCGTACCCAAAGTAAATTGATTGTCGTTTTTAAACCATTTGGAGTAATGCATTGGGCATGGTCTCATTTTGAAGTTTTACCCAGAAATAAATAGTCACTCTGTGTGCAACTGACATCGAGTAATACAAGTTTTAACTTACTGGAATAGCAGGTTTTTAATCCTTGCCTAAATATTTTCAGTAAATAGATGCCTGCATAACACTGTTATTATCATATAGGAGCTGAAAAACACAATGTGGACACATTTTGAAGCCTTACCTAGCCCAATTTCAAAGGACATGATAAAACTACAAAATATGAATATTTTAAACTATGAATATTTTACACATGTTTTACTAAGTGTATGTTTATGCGTTTTCATTTGGAGACATTTGCATGATCATATAAAAAGGTCAAAAAAGGTCTAATAGACTGGATTTTTTTTATTTAAATTTTTTTATTATTTTGATATATTTATTATTATTATTATTTAATTTATTTATTTTAATGACAGCCCTAACACTCTTGGTCTGACGTTCGGCGCGCTGCTGCGCATTTACGCACGTCCAGTAGAGCTGTTACGCAGAGGTTTTTGGGTATGGATTTTATCATGTTTACCCTTCCTCTACACCAGTGGTTCTCAACCTTTTCTGGCCGTGACCCCCAAAATATTCATATTTGAACTGGGGACCCCCCACCATGACGAGCACTTGGAATTGTAGGAGTTGACATAACATTTAGTTTGACCCCATCTATTCCTTTGTGAAAATAGCCGATCTACATGCTCACAACGCCTCGCAACGCGAGGCGTTGTGAGCATGTAGATTGGCTATTTTCATAATTTCTGCCTCTAATATTTTACAATTTGACCAATGTTTGACCAGAGGTACTAAAGAGGTCTTTGACGTCCTTAAATTGTCACTTTAGAAATGTTCAGATACCCTGTATACACTTATACTGTATGTTGGTCTGTTTACTTTTGAGTGAGAAAACAATGTTAACATTTAGCTAAACTTCTGGGGACCCCCCAACATAATTTGGGGACCCCTCTGGGGGTCCCCCATGTATTCAGGGCTAACTCTAAACGTGAGTAGCAGCAGATTTATGAATATTTGTTTGTTTGTTTATGTCGGACTTCTGCGTTGTTTGCGGCGTGAGTTTCGGAGCTATAATCAAATGGTTTGCAGATTCGGAATCACAAGAATCTTTTAAAATGGCATACAGCTTGGCAATGCAAGTGAAACAGAGGCTTGGCTAAACGTGATTGTTTGTCAAAATACGGCCGGCGGGCCCAGACCTGTTAAGAGGTTAACACAAAGCAATCTGCTGGACATTATCCACATCCACTCTCAGGCTTACCATATCACCACCAATTCCTCCTCTTTGCGATAATGGCAAATGGCAACTGGTCAAAAGTATAATGTAATCCTACTCCTCCTCCAGCATTTTTGTTTTCATTTGTTGTTAACTTTTTTTTCTCTCTCTCTCACAAAAACTCACAAACCACTGCATCCTCCTCCTCCAACTACTATCCTCCTGTCCTGTGTGCGTGCTGTTTGGAAGGTGGGAGGGCATGTGATCCATTCTAGCCGCGTGATAGGGCCACTGGGATTACCGTAATGGACGTTGCGGCCGCGCATGCATTACCGTAATGTCAGTTAGGGCTGTGCAGCAAGATTTTAATTTATTTTATTTATTTATTTTTTTAACGGGTTAAGTTTGCAAATAACGAGCCAACCAAGAAACCTAACCCCTAAAGGGAGGAGCTATGTAATATGTAGGGTTAGGTATTAGATGGAAATTGGAGGGACTTGATAGAAAATCGGCTATACCGGAATCCTATCAAACGGCTTCAATATTCACCCAAAAAACTGAAATATAATATTTTATTCCGAAACCAAATCATACAATAATGACTATGATTGAAATTAATACAAACTTGAATCCATAAATACAATTGTTTTACTAAAAACACATCCTAACACAACCTAACACCTCCTAACATAAACATGCATAGAGACACACAAAGCTGGATAGCGCCAGAACATTTTATACTACATTTTATACTACTGAACTTGGTTCAGTAGTATAAAAATGCATATATACATGTTGCTTGTGTAGAAAAGTTCTCATCATTTTCATATGCATGAAACGTAGGTTTTCTAGTGAAGAGAGCTGTGGCTTTTTCATATACTGTATGTGCCAGGTATATTCATGGCTATTTTTAATGTCTGTAGAATATAGAAGTTTAAGCACGAACATTTTCACAGCAGGAAATATGCTTTGGCACACTGCCAACACAGCTGCCTTGTGTAGAATGCTCTCTGTCTGGGAGAACAACCTGAGACTGAGACAAGTGCCCGTCCCTCCCTAACGTTTGGGCTGTGCTGTTATCTCCTATTCGTCTACATGAGATACGACATCCTGGGGGAGAGTGTGTTTCCCAGCGACTCCCCAATCTCGCATGAATAGGGGAGTCCTAGCCTCACCTTGACCGCCTCCGTTGCGTCAGGCTGTGCATGAGAGGGAGATCGAGGCAAAGGGGGAACATGGTTGTGTTTCTGTGTGTGTGTGTGTGTGTGTGTGTGTGTGTGTGTGTGTGTGTGTGTGTGTCTGTGTGTGTGTGTGTGTGTGTGTGTGTGTGTGTGTGTGTGTGTGTGTGTGTGTGTGTGTGTGTGTGTGTGTGTGTGTGTGTGTTGTTAGTTTGTATATTGTAATGGTGGTTGCATACATGTACAGTAGCCTATGTGTGTGTCCACTAAACACAGACAGAGCTGTATGTGTTGCTCAAATTAACTTCACCTTGTTGTAAAACTGAAGACAGCTCTCCACTCCTCCTCTCTCCCTCTCTGTCTGACCGTCAAACTCAGACTGAGAACCACAGCGTAAAGCTCTTTCTCTCTTCCTCACTTTTGCATAATACGGCCGACCGGCCGGTCCTTTATCTCGCTAGCGCCCCCACTACAAACAGTGCTGGCGGCTGACGGTATTGCTATTGCACCATAGTACTACACCATACAGTAGGTTAAATGGGAAATCCCTGATATCGATAATTATCGCGGGAGATAATACCGCGGTATATCGAAATATCGATATTTTGTCCCAGGCCTAGTAACTTGGTGGGTTTAGCACCCCACTGGGGGTTCGCAGGCGGCGTCGGTGTTTGCCCTAAGAGGTGAAGGGGCATTCAGTAACTCGGAGCTCAATACAAAAACCATTCAAGTTAGACTCATTCCCTGCGCCCCAGCCTCGACACAAATGTTTGCTGAACCGGAGGGGACGTGCAGTTCGAAGGAGAGACCCTCCAGACCCCTCCAGACCGTCTTTCCCTGAATTTTGAGCCTTTAGACAGAAATAGCCTTGTTTAGGGGCAGTGTTTGCTTTTTTGAAACCACGCAGCGGCTGTGCACGCCACAGACCCGAGGCTGATACAGATGAATTTGGCTCTGCCTTGAGGTTCAGAAAACTGTTTTCCGTTTTGCTCTACGACCCTTAGAACCTAAAATAATCTGTTGTGACCCCTGGTAGGGTTTGCTTTTAAGTGGGTGAAAAAACAAGGGGGTTTGATAGGTAGGTGGGCGGAGGCCTCATTTTCAAGCCTGCCTAAATTTTGGTGATTTTAGGTATTTTTAGTGACCTCTCGTGAACTGTCGATGTTATGATCATAATGAAGACGTCTAGTTGTTCAACAGGCCATCCTGAAAAAAGAACTGATGGCGATTGGACACCTGCAGCCCCCTTCATTTAACATTTATTCAGTCAAAGGTCAAGCAATCAAATGGATTTAGAGATTTGAAGAGGTTTCGATAGGAATTTGGATGGCCATTACTTGAATTTCACTGGGCGTTATAATGCTCTTGGCGAGGCATAGACATGTTTCTTGTGTTTAATGTGTTCCGAGCACAAAGCACCGAGTCCTGCATATCCGACTTGAGTCCGCCGTAAAAGAACCTTGATTAGGGTTGTATTTTTAGTTATTGGGTGCATACCTTTTTTAAAACCATTCAAGTTAGACTCAATCCCTGCGCCCCAGCCTCGACACAAATGTTTGCTGAACCGGAGGGGACGTGCAGTTCGAAGGAGAGACCCTCCAGACCGTCTTTCCCTGACTTTTGAGCCTTTAGACAGAAATAGCCTTGTTTAGGGGCAGTGATTGCTTTTTTGAAACCACGCAGCGGCTGTGCACGCCACAGACCCGAGGCTGATACAGATGAATTTGGCTCTGCCTTGCGGTTCAGAAAACTGTCTTCCGTTTTGCTCTACGACCCTTAGAACCCCAAATAATCTGTCCTGACCCCTGGTAGGGATTGCTTTTAATTGGGTGAAAGAACAAAGGGGTTTGATAGGTAGGCGGGTGGAGGCCTCATTCTCAAGCCTGACTAAATTTTGCTGATTTTAGGTATTTTGAGTGATCACTTGTGAACTGTAGATGCTATGATCATAATGGTGATGTCTAGGCGTTCAACAGGCCATCCTGAAAAAGAACTGATGGCGATTGGAAACCTGCTGCCCCCTTCATTTGACTTTTCTTCATTCAAAGGTCAAGCAATCAAATGGATTCAGAGATTTGAATAGGTTTCGATAGGAATTTGGATGGCCAATACTTGAAATTCACCGGGTGTTATAATCCTTTTGGAAGGTCTTTGAGGTCTGTTCTTTGGACCAGGCATAGACAGGTCCCTTGTCTTTACTGTGTTCCGAGCACAAAGCACCGAGTCCTGCGTATCCGACTTGAGTCCGTCGTAAAAGAACCTTGATTAGGGTCGTATTTTTAGTTATTGGGTGCATACCTTTTTTAAAACCATTTAAATTAGACTCATTCCCTGCACCCCCAGCCTCGACACACATGTTTGCTGAACCGGAGGGGACGTGCAGTTCGAAGGAGAGACCTTCCAGACCGTCTTTCCCTGACTTTTTAGCCTTTAGACAGAAATAGCCTTGTTTAGGGGCAGTGTTTGCTTTTTTGAAACCACGCAGCGGCTGTGCACGCCACAGACTCGAGGCTGATACGGACGGATTTGGCTCGGCCTTGCGGTTCAGAAAATGTCCGATCCTTGTAAAAAAACCCTAACCCTAACCTCCCATTGAGAATATTTTGGCTATCCCTTTACTTATCAAATCCATGTTATTAAGGCCCAAATACCCACAAAAGATCCCTGAAACCCTAACCTAAGTCGTAGAGAAGAACAATGATATTTTTCATCAGCTCGATGCACTGAAGAAGGGGGTATAGGTTTCGCCACAACCGCACCTACCTTTCCCTTAATTGGTATGTTGATATGTGTTTCATTGGTTCAATATCCCATATCATATCAAATCCCCATGTTAAAACACCCAATAACCTGCAAATGTTTCTTTCCCCTAAAACAATCCTGAGTGGCTAACCCTAACCCCAACCCTAACTATTTGGTGAAAAACTGAGTGGCATTGATAATGAATTGGGCACCCCATTATTTCTTGAAATCCATTCATTGTTAACCTAATACAACACACAAGTTAAGTTATGACACTAAGTTCCTATATAAAGAAAATTAATAACATTCCCATGATAAATAGAATGATGATTCAGATATAATTGTAAACAGCCTTTATTTCCATAAATCCAAAAATAAACGAAAACCGACCAGCCTCTGGTGACATAAATAAAAAAGAGAGACAGCTGTCCTCATTCAAAGGGGTTCGGGATAACTTAAAACGACCAGCCTCTGGTGACATAAAAAAAAACAGCTGTCTTCGTCAATATCCTTTGAAGGGGTCAAAAACTACAAAAAAAAATGACCAGCCTCTGGTGACCTAAAAAAAACAAAAAAAGAGACAGCTGTCCTCATTCAAAGGGGTCCGGGATGAGGGACTCTTCAGGCTCTTCAGGTTTTAGGCTCGTCAGGCTCTTCTTCAATATTTTTTCAAGGGGTCAAAAACTACCAAAAAAAATTACCAGCCTCTGGTGACCTAAAAAACAAACAAAAAAAGAGACAGCTGTCCTCATTCAAAGGGTTTCGGGATAACAAAAAACGACCAGCCTCTGGTGACATAAAAAAAAACAGCTGTCTTCGTCAATATTCTTTGAAGTGGTCAAAAACTACCAAAAAAATGACCAGCCTCTGTTGACCTAAACAAAACAAAAAAAGACACAGCTGTCCTCATTCAAAGGGGTCCGGGATGAGGGACTCTTTCAAGCTCTTCTTCATTTGGGGGGGAGGGGGGGGGGTGGGTTTAGGTTTAGGGTTAGCTCTTCTGCGTCTATAAACACAGAGGGGTCAGAGCCAGAGGGGTTGGAAAGTGCTTGGCCTGAGGCAGTGGGGGCAGGTGGAAGGAAAGACACATTTATATCCGCCTGGGCAGGGGCTGGCGCTGGGCCTGAGGATCCAGAGGGGGAGGGCTGCTGGGGGGCCTTCTGACTCTGCTGGGCTGCTGGGCTGCTGCTGTCCACATTCCATTTGGAAGGTAAGCTGCCCTGTTGAAGGAAACATTATTATGGATGTCAATACTTGTCAATACTGTCAAACGAAAGTATTGTTACAATTTGGAATAATTATTGCCCTTACGTTTAACCATCTTTCCATGAGGAGCTTGAGCTGTTAAAACAAACATTACAAATATGGATGTTAGACACCATTATTATTCAATGTCCATTGAATGGATCTGATAGGAATTTGGGCAGACAATTTTCTATCAAATTAATAGTTTACCACCCAAAAAGTGACCCCTTACTAAGGTTGTCAGGGCCAATGTCATATCAAGTCTTATTTTAAATATTCCAATAAATGCCAATAAATTCCCAATAAATCCAAAATGTACTCACCTTCATTTGTCTCCCCCTCAAGCTCTGCAGAGGTGCATGAACGCATATGTTTTCCTGGAGGTGTTGGAACATACATTATTGATCTAGTCACACACACAAGTATTCTTACAATTTGAAGAGTAAATGTAAATGTCTTACCTAACCCTTTGAGGATTCGGATATGTGGATTTAAGGCTTCTTCTTTCACTCCCCGGAGGGCCTTCTTGGTGTTTGGCGTGAACCTGACGCTCTTCAGTACTCGCCTCCTCTTTGCCTCCTTGGGGGAGGGGTGGAGGCGAATGCTCGCCTTGGAGTGCAGGCTAACCCGTTGCCACCATTTCTTTTGTGCGCTATAGAAGGATGCGGAAGGACCAGGTCGATTTTTTTTCTTTTTCTTCACCACCACCTCCACCTCCTCCTCCTGCTCTTCTTCCTCCTTCTCCTGCTCCTCCTGCTCCTCTTCCTCCTCTTCTGTTCCCTCCTCTTCCGATGAGCTCGAGGAACTTTCTGTAATTACATTGAGTATATAACATAATTAGTTAACACATTTTTCAAACACATTTTAAATCAAATCAGTGAATCTTTTGACCCAATAACCCAATAACCTCACCTGCTGAACTAACGATAATGAATAATTGAATAAATAAATACCTTTATGAATGAATAAATTAATAAATTAATAAATGAATGAATATTGGTATCCTAGTTGTTAGGCAAAAGAAGGTTCCAGGGTATTTGTTCTATGTTAAATGGTCAAAGACGATTTCCTATCAAGTACCTTGTTAAAAATTCAATTTGCATAGATTTGTTCCTGCCCCTAACACAAGTCTTCTTAAAACCGAACCGGGAATTGAACCTACCTTGTGGGAGCGGGGGGGGCTTGACGCCGTTCAGGAGGAGCTGGACCTGTTGAGAGAAAAATAATTAACTTTGTTGTTACGCAACACACAAGTCTATTTGTTCTATGTTAAATGGTCAAAGACGATTTCCTATCAAGTACCATGTTAAAAATTCAATTTGCCTAGATTTGTTCCTGCCCCTAACACAAGTCTTCTTAAAACCAAACCGGGAATTGAACCTACCTTGTGGGAGCAGGGGGGCTTGACGCCGTTCAGGAGGAGCTGGACCTGTTGAGAGAAAAATAATTAACTTTGTTGTTACGCAACACACAAGTCTATTTGTTCTATGTTAAATGGTCAAAGACGATTTCCTATCAAGTACCATGTTAAAAATTCAATTTGCCTAGATTTGTTCCTGCCCCTAACAGAAGTCTTCTTAAAACCGAACCGGGAATTGAACCTACCTTGTGGGAGCAGGGGGGCTTGACGCCGCTCAGGAGGAGCTGGACCTGTTGAGAGAAAAATAATTAACTTTGTTGTTACGCAACACACAAGTCTATTTGTTCTATGTTAAATAGTCAAAGACAATTTCCTATCAAGTACCATGTTAAAAATTCAATTTGCCTAGATTTGTTCCTGCCCTAAACACAAGTCTTCTTAAAACGGAACCGGGAATTGAACCTACCTCCTGGGAGCGGGGGGGCTTGAAGCCGTTCAGGAGGAGCTGGACCCGTTGAGAGAAAAATAATTAACTTTGTTGTTACGCAACACACAAGTCTATTTGTTCTATGTTAAATGGTCAAAGACGATTTCCTATCAAGTACCATGTTAAAAATTCAATTTGCCTAGATTTGTTCCTGCCCCTAACACAAGTCTTCTAAAATGGAACCGGGAATTGAACCTACCTCCTGGGAGCGGGGGGGCTTGAAGCCGTTCAGGCCCTTCCTCTTTACCACCCTTCCTCAGGTCCCGTGCCGTTTTTGCCGTTTCCAGTTTGTGCTGCTTAGCCTGGGCAACGGCCTCCTGCCCGAGCCTATCCTGGGTACGATGTGTCTGTGGATGGAAGAGAAGGTCTAAGTAATAAAACTTAATTTTACGATCTTCCTGTTGAAAGTCTTTGGTTTGTAAAATGTACCTTGCTGGTTGTAGAAGTCCTCATCCTGTCAAGGCTGACCTTTCCCGGGAGACCGGCCTCCTCCAACTGCATTTGCACAAACTTCCCGAGATCCGTCACTTTCCCCCCGGCCTTGTTACAAAAAACTTGTTTTGACGTGATTTGTTTAAGGACGCGCGTATTGTAAAGTTGGCCCAGCCACAAATATTCCTCTAGCTTGAGTTGCAGGGCGGCCGGGCCCTTTGTTGATGAGGTCTGATCCCTGACCTAAAACAGAAGAAGCACATTGTGTGAAGATTTAAACACATTCAGTGACCCATAAAAATACATTTAGACAATACCAATGGGAGGTGTTAGAAGTCTTGACTTACATGAATCACCCGGAGGTCCTTTGCAATTTTTGCATTCTTGTATTCTTCAACCGTCATGTTGGTCAGGACTCCTGGCCGGTGTCCCGTCCTCAGGATGAGGTATCCTGCCAGGAGCCCTTGGACCTCCTTTAGGGTGTTGTTGTTAAAGTCCCTCAGCAGTCGGTCTAAATAGAAAAGGTTCATTTTTTATTTTTTTTACAACTGGCACAGATATACAGATATGGGTATGTTTACTTACTCAGCAGCTTCGGCATCCTCTCTCTGGCCATGTTGAGGAATGTCTTTTTGTTGTCGACACTGAGCTCCTCGTCTGTAAATATATGTATATATATATATATATATATATATATATATATATATATATATATATATATATGAGGTTAAGTCTTAATATGCGTTTTGACACACCTTGCTTTAGGTCTGGTAATAGACTCACCTCTTGAGTAAAGATAATAGTTTGTTTCAGTTAGTGGGTGGATCAATGGCTTTGATAAAGTATTGGGCAACCCATTTCAAATCAAATCTTTGAATCATTTGACCCAATAACCCAATGATTTTTCTTGGTAGATCAAGCCTTGTATGTATTCTTGCAATTTGGAACTATTATTCCCCTCACCTGCTGAACAAGAGGGTACCCCATCGGGCTCTTCATAAGGGTCTGGAGCTGGTCCCTGGGATGGCTGGGCTGGAAAATGAAAAAAAAAAAATTAAATACATAAATAATGGTAACCTAGTTGTTAGGCAAAAGAAGGTTCCAGGGTATTTGTTCTATGTTAAATAGTCACAGACGATTTCCTATCAAGTACCATGTTAAAATGCAATTTGCCTAGATTTGTTCCTGCCCCTGACAGAAGTCTTCTTAAAACCGGAACAGGAATTGAACCTACCTTCTGGGATCGGGGGGGCCAGAAGCTGGGTGCCATGGCATTGGTCCGACGGTTCTAAATTCCGAAGGTTCTATATTCCGAAAATGGGCTCCGTGGGCCCAGGGTTCGTTGTTCCGACAGCCCATTGGTCCGAACATTGAATTCCATTGCTCCGAAGGTTCTTTGTTCCGAAATCACCGGGGTTTCATTGGGCCAGCGATGTCAATCGGCGCTCTCCCATGGTGCCGGTGCCGCCGAAATGAGCACACAAAAAAAGAACCTCGGCAGTCACAATGACTGAAAGCGCTTTACCCTGTTTTAATCCATCCGATCCGATCGTGGGTATTGCGCCTTCGCCTCTGTTGCGCGGCACGCCTCGATCAGCCGATGCGCAAAATAAAAGAAAAAATATCTGTTAAGTGGTCGACTCGACTCTCCTTAGCCCATAATGACCGCTATTGTGGTGATATCGCCAACATTCCCACTGGGCACGACTCTCTATGCATACAATAGACATGGCAAGGTTCACAAGTTGACGCATTTGGAGCTGAATTATCAGTTAATATGCAGCTATTTGTTTAAAAAATGACATAATGCGACATAGCTCTCGATCATATGGTCCCCATTTTCTAAGGGTTTCATTTTATTTTGACAATTGCTTTGCCAATGTAAAGTATATGTTTTCTCATACCCAATAACGCTCCTTTGAATACCCCCTTCTGTTTGACGTTTCTTTAAGCGTGGCTGTGGTTCGCTATTAAAGGCTTAAAGGCTTCGGGTTTCATGCAAACTCCAAATAATGTAATGGCCCATTGACCACGCACAGTGTCCTTGCTTTGATTTTAAATAAAACACGTTTCTACTTTACACTGAGCTACCTTGTATCCTTTAAAAGATCTCCTTATTATTTCACTCTTTTGAAACGCACAGCACCGTAAATTAACTTGGAACCTTTGTCCTGTAACTAGCAGCGCTTTTTCATCTTATCACATAACGTAGTCTTACCATCTGATGAGGCTGAAGTATATATACTTATATATTATTCGCCCCCCTCTATTGATGCACCTTCTCCTTATTGGTACTGTACTGCTCTTGTCTTTGTTTTGTTTTGTTTTTTTCCCTCTTATCTATCTTTCTTACGTCTCTGTAACTTTGTAAATAACTGTATACTGCTGTGCTACTACTGGACAACTAAATTTCCCCCTTGGGATAATAAAGGTATCTATCTATCTATCTAAGTGGCCTATATGGATGAAATCTAGGCCTATAGTGTCTCCATATTAGCCAGTAAAGGTGAGTGAGCAATTGTTCAGTATAAGAGTTTATATGATAAATGTATATATTCAATAATATAGCCTATATTTATTAGCCCCTGGTTGCGAGGTTGAATCTCATAATTTAACCTCCCCTTTATACTGCCCATTTATAACGCGCAGTGGATCCATCGCGCACTCAGGCCACTATTATAATCTATATGCTGCAGATTGAATAATCATGGTTATATAAAGTGACAACGTACTTTGTCAAACCTATTATTAACCAAATGTTTTATTATACGTTTTATAGATCAGGATATAGAATGTAGGCCTATATAATACAATGTCTATATTATGAATAGCATCTTCAGGGGACGCCTCGCTGCCAGCTTGGGCACAGAATTTGGAAAGCTCCCTCATACACAGAAAAAACGTGTGATATGTTAATAAAATATGTATAGGCCTATAGGATATGCACATCCGTTTCTTGTTAGGCGGATTTGTGGACTAAATCTGCAGCATTTAGATTATAATAGTAGCCTGAGTTGGAAACATGCACGCATAGATAAAAACTAGTCGTATTTTGACATCCTTGCATTAGGCCCTGTGACTTGAGCAGAGAGAAATACCATACAAATCTTTCGCAGAAGGCGCAACAAGTCTCACGTGACCTATAGTCCTATCATGTCATCACTCCTCAAAATGGGCAGATCTACAAGCTAACAACGGGTCATGTAGGCCTACGCACTGCCTTGACAACTTGTAGATCAGCTTATTTTGGCAAGCAAGTCTCTCATGCGATGGATCCACTGCGCGTTAGACTGGCCACATTCTCAAAATATAATTCAGTTTAGTCGTGCGAATGGGAGGTGGTGAAGTTGCCACATTCTTGCATATTTAATTGATACGTTTGCGCTCACACACATTGTCATACGAATCACTGGAATCACTGAGTCCACGTCTGTCCACGGGACATGTATGTATCCAAGCTGCATAATAATGCCTCCTCCATCTCCCTGTGTTTATTAATTCTTCAAGTTCAACTCACAATGTAACCGCAGGAGTCAGGACCCCCGTAAATATTTACCTGCGGTCGACGGTCGTATAAACGGGCGATCAAAAAATAAAACCATGCGGCGGCGGGAGAGACTCGCAAAATCTATCAGCAATTAACCAGACAGCAAATAGGCCTACTTTAGCAAGATATGAATATCTACGAAGAGGACAACGTCAACGTCTCTCTCTCTCTCTCTCTCTCTCTCTCTCTCTCTCTCTCTCTCTCTCTCTCTCTCTCTCTCTCTCTCTCTCTCTCTCTCTCGTCTTGCCCTCCGCTGGCTCCCTCTCTGCGCTCCGCTCCGCGTAAAGCGTCTCCATTTGGACATGATTTGGCACTGCGAGCAAGAGAGAGAGAGAGAGAGAGAGAGAGAGAGAGAAAGAGAGAGAGAGAGCCTATATATGATATAGGTCTACAAGTGTCTCCAGTGGCACTTTCCTTTCATCTAACTGTGAGCAACTCCTCACAAATAATACACTATGTATGTGCGATCGAGGGAGCGGTGATCAGAAATGAAATCAATGAGGGGAGGAGGCAGCCAGAATGGTCAGAAATTTAATGAGAGCGGACGGTCTGGAGGGGGATTTAACCTTTTATAAATAACTATGGATTTAACCCGCACATGGCTCTATATATTGCCTGTATTTGAGATAGCCTACGGATGTGTCTTCACACATGTCCAAACGTTGTGTATTTTCCGACAATACGTTAGAGGATTCGTTTTAATAGCAATAAAACGTGCCCGTGTGAATGCCGCCATAAATGGGCAGTATAAATAAGAGGTTAAATTATGAGATTCAACCTCGCAACCAGGGGCTAATAAATATATATTATTAAATATATAAATGATATCATATAAACCCTTATACTGAACAACTGCTCACTCACCTTTACTGGCTAATATGGAGACACTATAGGCCTAGATTTCATCCATAGGCCACTTCAGCCTCATCAGATGGTAAGACTACGTTATGTGATAAGATGAAAAAGCGCTGCTAGTTACAGGACAAAGGTTCCAAGTTAATTTACGGTGCTGTGCGTTTCAAAAGAGTGAAATAATAAGAAGGAGATATTTTAAAGGATCCAAGGTAGCTCAGACTCAGTGTAAAGTAGAAACGTGTTTTATTTAAAATCAAAGCAAGGACACTGTGCGTGGTCAATGGGCCATTACATTATTTGGAGTTTGCATGAAACCCGAAGCCTTTAGTTTAAGCCTTTATAGCGAACCACAGCCACGCTTAAAGAAACGTCAAACAGAAGGGGGTTTATTGGGCATGAGAAAACATACATTGGTAAAGCATATGAGAACTATGTCACATTGTGTCATTTTTTGAAACAAATAGTTGCATATTAACTGATAATTCAGCTCCAAATGCGTCAACTTATGAACCTTGTCATGTCTATACTAGGCTATATATGCATAGAGTCGTGCCCAGTGGGAATTTTGGCGATATCGCCACAATAACGGTCATTATGGGCTACCACTTATAGATATTTTTTCTTTTATTTTGCGCATCGGCTGATCGAGGCGTGCCGCGCAACAGAGGCGAAGGCACAATACCCACGATCAGATCGGATGGATTAAAACAGGGTAAAGCGCTTTCAGTCATTGCGAGACTGACTGCCAAGGTTATTTTTTTTCTTTTTTTTTTTTTTCTTGCTCATTTTGGCACCATGGAGAGCGCCCTTTGACATCGTTGGCCCAATGAAACCCCGGTGATTTCGGAATTGAGAACCTTCGGAACAATGGGATTCAGTTTTCGGAGTAAAGAGCCCATTTTCGGAATATAGAACCTTCGGAAGTGAGAACCTTCCGACCAATGGACCTTCGGAATTGAGAACCGACCTGTTGAGAGAAAAATAATTAACTTAGTTGTTAAGCAACAGACAAGTCTTCATAAAATTGGAACGGAAATTGAACCTACCGGCATCTTGGTGATTGACATCTTGGTCAAGACCTGTTGACACAAAAACTATTAACTTAGATGTTACGCAACAGACAAGTCTTCATAAAATTGGAACTGAAATCAAACCTACCTCCTGGGAGCAGGTCGACCTGAGGTGCTGGACCTGTTTGAAAAAACAAAACAAAACAATTAATTTAGATTATACGCAACAGAAAAGTCTTCATAAAACTGGAACGGGAATTGAACCTACCTCCGTGGGGCTGGAGGGCCCGGGGAGCAGGAGGCAGGGGGTTAGGCAAGGGGTTTGGCCGTGGAGGAACTGGAGCTGAAACTAAAATTATTAACCTAGTTGTTATGGTATACACATTCTGATACATCCTCGAATGATGATTCCGATTAGAAAAAAATATCATGGAGAAAGAAATCACCAAACCCTTAACAGACACCCCATCCCAAAACCCACCAAAGACCCTGAACAATGACAAAAAAATTATCCCATACTTACAATTGGAACGGCAGTTCAACCTACCTCCTTCCACAAGGTCCAGCTCGCTGACCATCGCCACGCCGGAGGCTCTTAGATTAGCCAGCTTCCCCAGCGTTAATTGCCGTTTGGCGGTGATGAACAATCTTCGGTTGTCTGTCTCCTGTTGAAGAGTACAGTCTGGTTAACCACACAATTTTGGTCCAGTGAGATCCAGTCAACATACACTCTAATTTGACCAAATCTTTAATAAGTAGCAAGCAAAAAAAAAGAACTTACACCGATAGGTAGGTCATGCTTGTCTCTAAAGTGCTTGTCCAGCCTTGTGTTATTTTCCTTTCCACATAACACACAATCGAGGGTGTCCCCGTCGTGGATTCTAACAAGTGAAGACAAGGTAAGCAACATCAGTTTTGAAAGTGTCTGCTTATTGCACCATTACAGAATAATCATGGTCTCATTAATGGGATCGACTTTACCTGCCATTGGCATAATCTTGAATAAGATTTCTCTCGACATCGTTTTCCACCTTGTGTTTTTTCACCAGGTGGGTTTTTATAAAACACTCCCCTTGGCGACAGCCGACCATGGGACAGGCGACTACGGTAGCGTGCACTTTACTCGGTCTCTAGATGAGTCAAAAAAGGTGATTGTCAGTAATTGGGTCACATAGCAATTTTAATTAGAAGGAAGTTGGGTCTAAAGCCAAACTTCATGACAAGCTGTAAGAAAAGAAACCTGCTGTTTTGCGTAAGTTGTTCTGTTTGGATTTGATCAAGTAACTGAATAATACCCAATAAAAATCTCATATTATAACAAAAAATTAACAAACCAATCATATTATCCTAACATGTGGGAAGATCCGATCAGCGCTGGGCAGAATAAGTTTAGCAGGGTTAGGGGTTTTGCAGAATTTTGGGCCATTGAACAATAGAGCTTGATATTACATCAGGCCTGACCAAAGTACCGTTTTGGTTAGGGGGCTAACTTGTAATTGGGTTAAAGAGCAAGGAAGTTTGATAAATAGTTGTGAAAGCAAGCAACAACCAGCCAAAACACCCAAACAATATAGCCCAACCTGACAAGTTAACATAAAATAATACAGAAAAAAATGATATGTAGGGTTAGGTATTAACGCAACCAAATAATAAAATAATTACTCTGATTGAAATTAAAACAAACTTGAATCCATAAATACAATTGTTTTACTAAAAGTTTAACCCTGGATGATATGTAGGGTTAGGTATTAGATGGAAAATGAATGGACTTGATAGACAATTGGTTAAACCGGAATCCTATCAAACGGCTTCAATATTCACCCAAAAACTGATATTTTATCCCGTAGCCAAATCATACAATAATGACTCTGATTGAAATTAAAACAAATTTGAGTCCATAAATACAATTGTTTCACATACAATTCAAACCCAAGGTGTTTTGAATACAATGCAAGTCAAAGATATAGCAAAGAAAGCTTGAATCGATAAAAACAATTGATTTACTAAAAACCTAACCTTAGATAATATGTATTCAATGCAAAACATCTGGGCTAATTCGATAAACCTATAATATTACTCACAGGCATTTTGGTGCAACCTTCCTTCTCTCTTTCCTCACTCTCTGTTTGGTGCAACCTTCCTTCTCTCTTTCCTCACTCTCTGTCTCTCAAACAACACCAGGTGAGTTAAGTTTGCACATAACGAGCCAACCAAGAAACCTAACCCCTAAAGGGAGGAGCTTGGTAATTTGTAGGGTTAGGTATCAGATGGAAAATGCAGGGACTTGATAGAGGATTGGTTAAACCGGAATCCTATCAAACGGCTTCAATATTCACCCAAAAACTGAAATATGATATTTTATCCCTAACCCAAATCATACAATAATGAATCTGATTGAAATTAATACAAACTTGAATCCATGAATACAATTGTTTTACTAAAAGTTTAACCCTGGATAATCTGGCATCGAGCTATAACATCTAGGCTAATTTAATAAAAAAACACAACATCAACTCACAAACATATTGGTCAATATTCCTTTTCACTCTCTTTCCTCCCTCGCTGTCTCTCTCACAGAAAGGTTGGGTAAACTGAAAAACAAAGATATCCTTTCTCCTCTTATACCCTAACACAAGTTACCTCCCCTGGACCCAATATAAAGTTCCTAACACACCCTAACACAGCCTAACACGCCCTAACACATCCTGACTAAGGTTCACTTGACCAGTTAATATAAAATGATACAGTAAAAATTTGGATAATGACACATTATACTTATAAAACACACTGTAAAATACAAGTCAATCCCAAGTGTTTTGAAGACAATGCAAGTCTTTACATAACAAAGAAAGCTTGAATCGATAAAAACAATTGTTTTACTAAAAACCTAACCTTAGATAATATGTATTCAATGCATAACATCTGGGCTAATTCAATAAACCTATAATATTACTCACAGGCATTTCGGTGCAACCTTCCTTCTCTCTCCTTCCTCACTCTCTGTCTCTCAAACAACACCAGGTGAGTTAGGTTTGCAAATAACGAGCCAACCAAGAAACCTAACCCCTAAAGGGAGGAGCTATCTATACCGGAATCCTATCAAACGGCTTCAATATTCACCCAAAAACTGATATTTTATCCCGTAGCCAAATCATACAATAATGACTCTGATTGAAATTAAAACAAACTTGAATCCATAAATACAATTGTTTCACATACAATTCAATCCCAAGGTGTTTTGAATACAATGCAAGTCAAAGATATAGCAAAGAAAGCTTGAATCGATAAAAACAATTGATTTACTAAAAAACTAACCCTAGATAATATGTATTCAATGCAAAAAATCTGGGCTAATTCGATAAACCTATAATATTACTCACAGGCATTTTGGTGCAACCTTCCTTCTCTCTTTCCTCACTCTCTGTTTGGTGCAACCTTCCTTCTCTCTTTCCTCACTCTCTGTCTCTCAAACAACACCAGGTGAGTTAAGTTTGCACATAACGAGCCAACCAAGAAACCTAACCCCTAAAGGGAGGAGCTTGGTAATTTGTAGGGTTAGGTATTAAATTGAACAATAGAGCTTGATATTACATCAGGCCTGACCAAAGTACCGTTTTGGTTAGGGGCTAACTTGTAATTGGGTTAAAGAGCAAGGAAGTTTGATAAATAGTTGTGAAAGCAAGCAACAACCAGCCAAAACACCCAAACAATATAGCCCAACCTGACAAGTTAACATAAAATAATACAGAAAAAAATGATATGTAGGGTTAGGTATTAACGCAACCAAATAATAAAATAATTACTCTGATTGAAATTAAAACAAACTTGAATCCATAAATACAATTGTTTTACTAAAAGTTTAACCCTGGATGATATGTAGGGTTAGGTATTAGATGGAAAATGAATGGACTTGATAGACAATTGGTTAAACCGGAATCCTATCAAACGGCTTCAATATTCACCCAAAAACTAACATCTGGGCTAATTCAATAAACCTATAATATTACTCACAGGCATTTCGGTGCAACCTTCCTTCTCTCTCCTTCCTCACTCTCTGTCTCTCAAACAACACCAGGTGAGTTAGGTTTGCAAATAACGAGCCAACCAAGAAACCTAACCCCTAAAGGGAGGAGCTATCTATACCGGAATCCTATCAAACGGCTTCAATATTCACCCAAAAACTGATATTTTATCCCGTAGCCAAATCATACAATAATGACTCTGATTGAAATTAAAACAAACTTGAATCCATAAATACAATTGTTTCACATACAATTCAATCCCAAGGTGTTTTGAATACAATGCAAGTCAAAGATATAGCAAAGAAAGCTTGAATCGATAAAAACAATTGATTTACTAAAAACCTAACCCTAGATAATATGTATTCAATGCAAAAAATCTGGGCTAATTCGATAAACCTATAATATTACTCACAGGCATTTTGGTGCAACCTTCCTTCTCTCTTTCCTCACTCTCTGTTTGGTGCAACCTTCCTTCTCTCTTTCCTCACTCTCTGTCTCTCAAACAACACCAGGTGAGTTAAGTTTGCACATAACGAGCCAACCAAGAAACCTAACCCCTAAAGGGAGGAGCTTGGTCATTTGTAGGGTTAGGTATTAGATGGAAAATGCAGGGACTTGATAGAGGATTGGTTAAACCGGAATCCTATCAAACGGCTTCAATATTCACCCAAAAACTGAAATATAATATTTTATCCCTAACCCAAATCATACAATAATGACTCTGATTGAAATTAATACAAACTTGAATCCATAAATACAATTGTTTTACTAAAAGTTTAACCCTGGATAATCTGGCATCGAGCTATAACATCTAGGCTAATTTAATAAAAAAACACAACATCAACTCACAAACATATTGGTCAATATTCCTTTTCACTCTCTTTCCTCCCTCGCTATCTCTCTCACAGAAAGGTTGGGTAAACTGAAAACAAAAGATATCCTTTCTCCTCTTATACCCTAACACAAGTTACCTCCCCTAGACCCAATATAAAGTTCCTAACACACCCTAACACATCCTAACACTCCCTAACACATCCTGACTAAGGTTCACTTGACCAGTTAATATAAAATGATACAGTAAAAATGATGATAATGACACATTATACTTATAAAGCACACTGTAAAATACAAGTCAATACAAGTCAATGCAAGTCAAAGACATAACAAAGAAAGCTTGAATCGATAAAAACAATTGTTTTACTAAAAACATAACCTTAGATAATATGTATTCAATGCATAACATCTGGGCTAATTCAATAAACCTATAATATTACTCACAGGCATTTCGGTGCAACCTTCCTTCTCTCTCCTTCCTCACTCCCTGTCTCTCAAACAACACCAGGTGAGTTCAGTTTGCAAATAACGAGCCAACCAAGAAACCTAACCCCTAAAGGGAGGAGCTATGTAATATGTAGGGTTAGGTATTAGATGGAAATTGGAGGGACTTGATAGAAAATCGGCTATACCGGACTCCTATCAAACGGCTTCAATATTCACCCAAAAACTGAAATATAATATTTTATCCCGAAACCAAATCATACAATAATGACTCTGATTGAAATTATTACAAACTTGAATCCATAAATACAATTGTTTTACTAAAAGTTTAACCCTGAATAAGCTGGCATCGAGCTATAACATCTAGGCTAATTTAATAAAAAAACACATCAACTCACAAGCATATTGGTGAATATTCCTTATCACTCTCTTTCCTCCAGTGGTGGACTGGGACTAAAATTCAGCCCTGGCATCTTGGCCAGACCAGCCCCCACAACTAGCGCGAGCGCAGATACTCTACCGACTCGTCAGGTGGAGGGCGGCACATTTAAATACATAAGCTCTTAATACCGCAACTTTTACATACAACATAAATGATAACTACACAATCCATAAATCGTATAAGTTAGTGTACAGTTCTCACCACCAACAAGGGCAGTATGAACATGATTACATGCCAAAATGTCAGAACTTTGGCTAGTTAGCTAATGAATGGAAACTAATAATTGATCTGAGAATTGGACAAACAAGTTGTATTTTATTGCTCAATATGCAGTAGGCTATTAGGCTGTAGGCCTATATATTATATACTAGAGCATAGCAAAACACCAAACTGAGAATGCATGCAGAACTATACCCAATATATATATACCCAACGGACAACAACAAACAATGCTTGCAGGGCAGAATTAGGACAATACCCACTCATTATCATTATAAAAGTAAAAAATAGAGCACTTAAATTCTATTATCACCTAAAAGAAAGCAACCCAGACACGCTCCATAGCATAGCCCTCAACCACAGTGAAAACATACAGGGTAACTACTCCTTTAACCTGTTAACAATCCTGTATAATTTGCAAAAAACGCCTATACACAGCGTACCCAAAGTAAATTGATTGTCGTTTTTAAACCATTTGGAGTAATGCATTGGGCATGGTCTCATTTTGAAGTTTTACCCAGAAATAAATAGTCACTCTGTGTGCAACTGACATCGAGTAATACAAGTTTTAACTTACTGGAATAGCAGGTTTTTAATCCTTGCCTAAATATTTTCAGTAAATAGATGCCTGCATAACACTGTTATTATCATATAGGAGCTGAAAAACACAATGTGGACACATTTTGAAGCCTTACCTAGCCCAATTTCAAAGGACATGATAAAACTACAAAATATGAATATTTTAAACTATGAATATTTTACACATGTTTTACTAAGTGTATGTTTATGCGTTTTCATTTGGAGACATTTGCATGATCATATAAAAAGGTCAAAAAAGGTCTAATAGACTGGATTTTTTTTATTTAAATTTTTTTATTATTTTGATATATTTATTATTATTATTATTTAATTTATTTATTTTAATGACAGCCCTAACACTCTTGGTCTGACGTTCGGCGCGCTGCTGCGCATTTACGCACGTCCAGTAGAGCTGTTACGCAGAGGTTTTTGGGTATGGATTTTATCATGTTTACCCTTCCTCTACACCAGTGGTTCTCAACCTTTTCTGGCCGTGACCCCCAAAATATTCATATTTGAACTGGGGACCCCCCACCATGACGAGCACTTGGAATTGTAGGAGTTGACATAACATTTAGTTTGACCCCATCTATTCCTTTGTGAAAATAGCCGATCTACATGCTCACAACGCCTCGCAACGCGAGGCGTTGTGAGCATGTAGATTGGCTATTTTCATAATTTCTGCCTCTAATATTTTACAATTTGACCAATGTTTGACCAGAGGTACTAAAGAGGTCTTTGACGTCCTTAAATTGTCACTTTAGAAATGTTCAGATACCCTGTATACACTTATACTGTATGTTGGTCTGTTTACTTTTGAGTGAGAAAACAATGTTAACATTTAGCTAAACTTCTGGGGACCCCCCAACATAATTTGGGGACCCCTCTGGGGGTCCCCCATGTATTCAGGGCTAACTCTAAACGTGAGTAGCAGCAGATTTATGAATATTTGTTTGTTTGTTTATGTCGGACTTCTGCGTTGTTTGCGGCGTGAGTTTCGGAGCTATAATCAAATGGTTTGCAGATTCGGAATCACAAGAATCTTTTAAAATGGCATACAGCTTGGCAATGCAAGTGAAACAGAGGCTTGGCTAAACGTGATTGTTTGTCAAAATACGGCCGGCGGGCCCAGACCTGTTAAGAGGTTAACACAAAGCAATCTGCTGGACATTATCCACATCCACTCTCAGGCTTACCATATCACCACCAATTCCTCCTCTTTGCGATAATGGCAAATGGCAACTGGTCAAAAGTATAATGTAATCCTACTCCTCCTCCAGCATTTTTGTTTTCATTTGTTGTTAACTTTTTTTTCTCTCTCTCTCACAAAAACTCACAAACCACTGCATCCTCCTCCTCCAACTACTATCCTCCTGTCCTGTGTGCGTGCTGTTTGGAAGGTGGGAGGGCATGTGATCCATTCTAGCCGCGTGATAGGGCCACTGGGATTACCGTAATGGACGTTGCGGCCGCGCATGCATTACCGTAATGTCAGTTAGGGCTGTGCAGCAAGATTTTAATTTATTTTATTTATTTATTTTTTTAACGGGTTAAGTTTGCAAATAACGAGCCAACCAAGAAACCTAACCCCTAAAGGGAGGAGCTATGTAATATGTAGGGTTAGGTATTAGATGGAAATTGGAGGGACTTGATAGAAAATCGGCTATACCGGAATCCTATCAAACGGCTTCAATATTCACCCAAAAAACTGAAATATAATATTTTATTCCGAAACCAAATCATACAATAATGACTATGATTGAAATTAATACAAACTTGAATCCATAAATACAATTGTTTTACTAAAAACACATCCTAACACAACCTAACACCTCCTAACATAAACATGCATAGAGACACACAAAGCTGGATAGCGCCAGAACATTTTATACTACATTTTATACTACTGAACTTGGTTCAGTAGTATAAAAATGCATATATACATGTTGCTTGTGTAGAAAAGTTCTCATCATTTTCATATGCATGAAACGTAGGTTTTCTAGTGAAGAGAGCTGTGGCTTTTTCATATACTGTATGTGCCAGGTATATTCATGGCTATTTTTAATGTCTGTAGAATATAGAAGTTTAAGCACGAACATTTTCACAGCAGGAAATATGCTTTGGCACACTGCCAACACAGCTGCCTTGTGTAGAATGCTCTCTGTCTGGGAGAACAACCTGAGACTGAGACAAGTGCCCGTCCCTCCCTAACGTTTGGGCTGTGCTGTTATCTCCTATTCGTCTACATGAGATACGACATCCTGGGGGAGAGTGTGTTTCCCAGCGACTCCCCAATCTCGCATGAATAGGGGAGTCCTAGCCTCACCTTGACCGCCTCCGTTGCGTCAGGCTGTGCATGAGAGGGAGATCGAGGCAAAGGGGGAACATGGTTGTGTTTCTGTGTGTGTGTGTGTGTGTGTGTGTGTGTGTGTGTGTGTGTGTGTGTGTGTCTGTGTGTGTGTGTGTGTGTGTGTGTGTGTGTGTGTGTGTGTGTGTGTGTGTGTGTGTGTGTGTGTGTGTGTGTGTGTGTGTGTGTGTGTGTGTTTGTTAGTTTGTATATTGTAATGGTGGTTGCATACATGTACAGTAGCCTATGTGTGTGTCCACTAAACACAGACAGAGCTGTATGTGTTGCTCAAATTAACTTCACCTTGTTGTAAAACTGAAGACAGCTCTCCACTCCTCCTCTCTCCCTCTCTGTCTGACCGTCAAACTCAGACTGAGAACCACAGCGTAAAGCTCTTCTCTCTTCCTCACTTTTGCATAATACGGCCGACCGGCCGGTCCTTTATCTCGCTAGCGCCCCCACTACAAACAGTGCTGGCGGCTGACGGTATTGCACCATAGTACTACACCATACAGTAGGTTAAATGGGAAATCCCTGATATCGATAATTATCGCGGGAGATAATACCGCGGTATATCGAAATATCGATATTTTGTCCCAGGCCTAGTAACTTGGTGGGTTTAGCACCCCACTGGGGGTTCGCAGGCGGCGTCGGTGTTTGCCCTAAGAGGTGAAGGGGCATTCAGTAACTCGGAGCTCAATACAAAAACCATTCAAGTTAGACTCATTCCCTGCGCCCCAGCCTCGACACAAATGTTTGCTGAACCGGAGGGGACGTGCAGTTCGAAGGAGAGACCCTCCAGACCCCTCCAGACCGTCTTTCCCTGAATTTTGAGCCTTTAGACAGAAATAGCCTTGTTTAGGGGCAGTGTTTGCTTTTTTGAAACCACGCAGCGGCTGTGCACGCCACAGACCCGAGGCTGATACAGATGAATTTGGCTCTGCCTTGAGGTTCAGAAAACTGTTTTCCGTTTTGCTCTACGACCCTTAGAACCTAAAATAATCTGTTGTGACCCCTGGTAGGGTTTGCTTTTAAGTGGGTGAAAAAACAAGGGGGTTTGATAGGTAGGTGGGCGGAGGCCTCATTTTCAAGCCTGCCTAAATTTTGGTGATTTTAGGTATTTTTAGTGACCTCTCGTGAACTGTCGATGTTATGATCATAATGAAGACGTCTAGTTGTTCAACAGGCCATCCTGAAAAAAGAACTGATGGCGATTGGACACCTGCAGCCCCCTTCATTTAACATTTATTCAGTCAAAGGTCAAGCAATCAAATGGATTTAGAGATTTGAAGAGGTTTCGATAGGAATTTGGATGGCCATTACTTGAATTTCACTGGGCGTTATAATGCTCTTGGAAGGTCTGCGAGGTCTGTTCTTTGGACGAGGCATAGACATGTTTCTTGTGTTTAATGTGTTCCGAGCACAAAGCACCGAGTCCTGCATATCCGACTTGAGTCCGCCGTAAAAGAACCTTGATTAGGGTTGTATTTTTAGTTATTGGGTGCATACCTTTTTTAAAACCATTCAAGTTAGACTCAATCCCTGCGCCCCAGCCTCGACACAAATGTTTGCTGAACCGGAGGGGGCGTGCAGTTTGAAGGAGAGACCCTCCAGACCGTCTTTCCCTGACTTTTGAGCCTTTAGACAGAAATAGCCTTGTTTAGGGGCAGTGATTGCTTTTTTGAAACCACGCAGCGGCTGTGCACGCCACAGACCCGAGGCTGATACAGATGAATTTGGCTCTGCCTTGCGGTTCAGAAAACTGTCTTCCGTTTTGCTCTACGACCCTTAGAACCCCAAATAATCTGTCCTGACCCCTGGTAGGGATTGCTTTTAATTGGGTGAAAGAACAAAGGGGTTTGATAGGTAGGCGGGTGGAGGCCTCATTCTCAAGCCTGACTAAATTTTGCTGATTTTAGGTATTTTGAGTGATCACTTGTGAACTGTAGATGCTATGATCATAATGGTGATGTCTAGGCGTTCAACAGGCCATCCTGAAAAAGAACTGATGGCGATTGGAAACCTGCTGCCCCCTTCATTTGACTTTTCTTCATTCAAAGGTCAAGCAATCAAATGGATTCAGAGATTTGAATAGGTTTCGATAGGAATTTGGATGGCCAATACTTGAAATTCACCGGGTGTTATAATCCTTTTGGAAGGTCTTTGAGGTCTGTTCTTTGGACCAGGCATAGACAGGTCCCTTGTCTTTACTGTGTTCCGAGCACAAAGCACCGAGTCCTGCGTATCCGACTTGAGTCCGTCGTAAAAGAACCTTGATTAGGGTCGTATTTTTAGTTATTGGGTGCATACCTTTTTTAAAACCATTTAAATTAGACTCATTCCCTGCACCCCCAGCCTCGACACACATGTTTGCTGAACCGGAGGGGACGTGCAGTTCGAAGGAGAGACCTTCCAGACCGTCTTTCCCTGACTTTTTAGCCTTTAGACAGAAATAGCCTTGTTTAGGGGCAGTGTTTGCTTTTTTGAAACCACGCAGCGGCTGTGCACGCCACAGACTCGAGGCTGATACGGACGGATTTGGCTCGGCCTTGCGGTTCAGAAAATGTCCGATCCTTGTAAAAAAACCCTAACCCTAACCTCCCATTGAGAATATTTTGGCTATCCCTTTACTTATCAAATCCATGTTATTAAGGCCCAAATACCCACAAAAGATCCCTGAAACCCTAACCTAAGTCGTAGAGAAGAACAATGATATTTTTCATCAGCTCGATGCACTGAAGAAGGGGGTATAGGTTTCGCCACAACCGCACCTACCTTTCCCTTAATTGGTATGTTGATATGTGTTTCATTGGTTCAATATCCCATATCATATCAAATCCCCATGTTAAAACACCCAATAACCTGCAAATGTTTCTTTCCCCTAAAACAATCCTGAGTGGCTAACCCTAACCCCAACCCTAACTATTTGGTGAAAAACTGAGTGGCATTGATAATGAATTGGGCACCCCATTATTTCTTGAAATCCATTCATTGTTAACCTAATACAACACACAAGTTAAGTTATGACACTAAGTTCCTATATAAAGAAAATTAATAACATTCCCATGATAAATAGAATGATGATTCAGATATAATTGTAAACAGCCTTTATTTCCATAAATCCAAAAATAAACGAAAACCGACCAGCCTCTGGTGACATAAATAAAAAAGAGAGACAGCTGTCCTCATTCAAAGGGGTTCGGGATAACTTAAAACGACCAGCCTCTGGTGACATAAAAAAAAACAGCTGTCTTCGTCAATATCCTTTGAAGGGGTCAAAAACTACAAAAAAAAATGACCAGCCTCTGGTGACCTAAAAAAAACAAAAAAAGAGACAGCTGTCCTCATTCAAAGGGGTCCGGGATGAGGGACTCTTCAGGCTCTTCAGGTTTTAGGCTCGTCAGGCTCTTCTTCAATATTTTTTCAAGGGGTCAAAAACTACCAAAAAAAATTACCAGCCTCTGGTGACCTAAAAAACAAACAAAAAAAGAGACAGCTGTCCTCATTCAAAGGGTTTCGGGATAACAAAAAACGACCAGCCTCTGGTGACATAAAAAAAAACAGCTGTCTTCGTCAATATTCTTTGAAGTGGTCAAAAACTACCAAAAAAATGACCAGCCTCTGTTGACCTAAACAAAACAAAAAAAGACACAGCTGTCCTCATTCAAAGGGGTCCGGGATGAGGGACTCTTTCAAGCTCTTCTTCATTTGGGGGGGAGGGGGGGGGGTGGGTTTAGGTTTAGGGTTAGCTCTTCTGCGTCTATAAACACAGAGGGGTCAGAGCCAGAGGGGTTGGAAAGTGCTTGGCCTGAGGCAGTGGGGGCAGGTGGAAGGAAAGACACATTTATATCCGCCTGGGCAGGGGCTGGCGCTGGGCCTGAGGATCCAGAGGGGGAGGGCTGCTGGGGGGCCTTCTGACTCTGCTGGGCTGCTGGGCTGCTGCTGTCCACATTCCATTTGGAAGGTAAGCTGCCCTGTTGAAGGAAACATTATTATGGATGTCAATACTTGTCAATACTGTCAAACGAAAGTATTGTTACAATTTGGAATAATTATTGCCCTTACGTTTAACCATCTTTCCATGAGGAGCTTGAGCTGTTAAAACAAACATTACAAATATGGATGTTAGACACCATTATTATTCAATGTCCATTGAATGGATCTGATAGGAATTTGGGCAGACAATTTTCTATCAAATTAATAGTTTACCACCCAAAAAGTGACCCCTTACTAAGGTTGTCAGGGCCAATGTCATATCAAGTCTTATTTTAAATATTCCAATAAATGCCAATAAATTCCCAATAAATCCAAAATGTACTCACCTTCATTTGTCTCCCCCTCAAGCTCTGCAGAGGTGCATGAACGCATATGTTTTCCTGGAGGTGTTGGAACATACATTATTGATCTAGTCACACACACAAGTATTCTTACAATTTGAAGAGTAAATGTAAATGTCTTACCTAACCCTTTGAGGATTCGGATATGTGGATTTAAGGCTTCTTCTTTCACTCCCCGGAGGGCCTTCTTGGTGTTTGGCGTGAACCTGACGCTCTTCAGTACTCGCCTCCTCTTTGCCTCCTTGGGGGAGGGGTGGAGGCGAATGCTCGCCTTGGAGTGCAGGCTAACCCGTTGCCACCATTTCTTTTGTGCGCTATAGAAGGATGCGGAAGGACCAGGTCGATTTTTTTTCTTTTTCTTCACCACCACCTCCACCTCCTCCTCCTGCTCTTCTTCCTCCTTCTCCTGCTCCTCCTGCTCCTCTTCCTCCTCTTCTGTTCCCTCCTCTTCCGATGAGCTCGAGGAACTTTCTGTAATTACATTGAGTATATAACATAATTAGTTAACACATTTTTCAAACACATTTTAAATCAAATCAGTGAATCTTTTGACCCAATAACCCAATAACCTCACCTGCTGAACTAACGATAATGAATAATTGAATAAATAAATACCTTTATGAATGAATAAATTAATAAATTAATAAATGAATGAATATTGGTATCCTAGTTGTTAGGCAAAAGAAGGTTCCAGGGTATTTGTTCTATGTTAAATGGTCAAAGACGATTTCCTATCAAGTACCTTGTTAAAAATTCAATTTGCATAGATTTGTTCCTGCCCCTAACACAAGTCTTCTTAAAACCGAACCGGGAATTGAACCTACCTTGTGGGAGCGGGGGGGGCTTGACGCCGTTCAGGAGGAGCTGGACCTGTTGAGAGAAAAATAATTAACTTTGTTGTTACGCAACACACAAGTCTATTTGTTCTATGTTAAATGGTCAAAGACGATTTCCTATCAAGTACCATGTTAAAAATTCAATTTGCCTAGATTTGTTCCT
This sequence comes from Nannobrachium achirus, assembly GCF_963921795.1. Taxonomy (NCBI): domain Eukaryota; kingdom Metazoa; phylum Chordata; class Actinopteri; order Myctophiformes; family Myctophidae; genus Nannobrachium; species Nannobrachium achirus. Next base: position 55,467,376 of record NC_137829.1, on the reverse strand, counting down.
GCCCCTAACACAAGTCTTCTTAAAACCAAACCGGGAATTGAACCTACCTTGTGGGAGCAGGGGGGCTTGACGCCGTTCAGGAGGAGCTGGACCTGTTGAGAGAAAAATAATTAACTTTGTTGTTACGCAACACACAAGTCTATTTGTTCTATGTTAAATGGTCAAAGGCGATTTCCTATCAAGTACCATGTTAAAAATTCAATTTGCCTAGATTTGTTCCTGCCCCTAACAGAAGTCTTCTTAAAACCGAACCGGGAATTGAACCTACCTTGTGGGAGCAGGGGGGCTTGACGCCGCTCAGGAGGAGCTGGACCTGTTGAGAGAAAAATAATTAACTTTGTTGTTACGCAACACACAAGTCTATTTGTTCTATGTTAAATAGTCAAAGACAATTTCCTATCAAGTACCATGTTAAAAATTCAATTTGCCTAGATTTGTTCCTGCCCTAAACACAAGTCTTCTTAAAACGGAACCGGGAATTGAACCTACCTCCTGGGAGCGGGGGGGCTTGAAGCCGTTCAGGAGGAGCTGGACCCGTTGAGAGAAAAATAATTAACTTTGTTGTTACGCAACACACAAGTCTATTTGTTCTATGTTAAATGGTCAAAGACGATTTCCTATCAAGTACCATGTTAAAAATTCAATTTGCCTAGATTTGTTCCTGCCCCTAACACAAGTCTTCTAAAATGGAACCGGGAATTGAACCTACCTCCTGGGAGCGGGGGGGCTTGAAGCCGTTCAGGCCCTTCCTCTTTACCACCCTTCCTCAGGTCCCGTGCCGTTTTTGCCGTTTCCAGTTTGTGCTGCTTAGCCTGGGCAACGGCCTCCTGCCCGAGCCTATCCTGGGTACGATGTGTCTGTGGATGGAAGAGAAGGTCTAAGTAATAAAACTTAATTTTACGATCTTCCTGTTGAAAGTCTTTGGTTTGTAAAATGTACCTTGCTGGTTGTAGAAGTCCTCATCCTGTCAAGGCTGACCTTTCCCGGGAGACCGGCCTCCTCCAACTGCATTTGCACAAACTTCCCGAGATCCGTCACTTTCCCCCCGGCCTTGTTACAAAAAACTTGTTTTGACGTGATTTGTTTAAGGACGCGCGTATTGTAAAGTTGGCCCAGCCACAAATATTCCTCTAGCTTGAGTTGCAGGGCGGCCGGGCCCTTTGTTGATGAGGTCTGATCCCTGACCTAAAACAGAAGAAGCACATTGTGTGAAGATTTAAACACATTCAGTGACCCATAAAAATACATTTAGACAATACCAATGGGAGGTGTTAGAAGTCTTGACTTACATGAATCACCCGGAGGTCCTTTGCAATTTTTGCATTCTTGTATTCTTCAACCGTCATGTTGGTCAGGACTCCTGGCCGGTGTCCCGTCCTCAGGATGAGGTATCCTGCCAGGAGCCCTTGGACCTCCTTTAGGGTGTTGTTGTTAAAGTCCCTCAGCAGTCGGTCTAAATAGAAAAGGTTCATTTTTTATTTTTTTTACAACTGGCACAGATATACAGATATGGGTATGTTTACTTACTCAGCAGCTTCGGCATCCTCTCTCTGGCCATGTTGAGGAATGTCTTTTTGTTGTCGACACTGAGCTCCTCGTCTGTAAATATATGTATATATATATATATATATATATATATATATATATATATATATATATATATGAGGTTAAGTCTTAATATGCGTTTTGACACACCTTGCTTTAGGTCTGGTAATAGACTCACCTCTTGAGTAAAGATAATAGTTTGTTTCAGTTAGTGGGTGGATCAATGGCTTTGATAAAGTATTGGGCAACCCATTTCAAATCAAATCTTTGAATCATTTGACCCAATAACCCAATGATTTTTCTTGGTAGATCAAGCCTTGTATGTATTCTTGCAATTTGGAACTATTATTCCCCTCACCTGCTGAACAAGAGGGTACCCCATCGGGCTCTTCATAAGGGTCTGGAGCTGGTCCCTGGGATGGCTGGGCTGGAAAATGAAAAAAAAAAAATTAAATACATAAATAATGGTAACCTAGTTGTTAGGCAAAAGAAGGTTCCAGGGTATTTGTTCTATGTTAAATAGTCACAGACGATTTCCTATCAAGTACCATGTTAAAATGCAATTTGCCTAGATTTGTTCCTGCCCCTGACAGAAGTCTTCTTAAAACCGGAACAGGAATTGAACCTACCTTCTGGGATCGGGGGGGCCAGAAGCTGGGTGCCATGGCATTGGTCCGACGGTTCTAAATTCCGAAGGTTCTATATTCCGAAAATGGGCTCCGTGGGCCCAGGGTTCGTTGTTCCGACAGCCCATTGGTCCGAACATTGAATTCCATTGCTCCGAAGGTTCTTTGTTCCGAAATCACCGGGGTTTCATTGGGCCAGCGATGTCAATCGGCGCTCTCCCATGGTGCCGGTGCCGCCGAAATGAGCACACAAAAAAAGAACCTCGGCAGTCACAATGACTGAAAGCGCTTTACCCTGTTTTAATCCATCCGATCCGATCGTGGGTATTGCGCCTTCGCCTCTGTTGCGCGGCACGCCTCGATCAGCCGATGCGCAAAATAAAAGAAAAAATATCTGTTAAGTGGTCGACTCGACTCTCCTTAGCCCATAATGACCGCTATTGTGGTGATATCGCCAACATTCCCACTGGGCACGACTCTCTATGCATACAATAGACATGGCAAGGTTCACAAGTTGACGCATTTGGAGCTGAATTATCAGTTAATATGCAGCTATTTGTTTAAAAAATGACATAATGCGACATAGCTCTCGATCATATGGTCCCCATTTTCTAAGGGTTTCATTTTATTTTGACAATTGCTTTGCCAATGTAAAGTATATGTTTTCTCATACCCAATAACGCTCCTTTGAATACCCCCTTCTGTTTGACGTTTCTTTAAGCGTGGCTGTGGTTCGCTATTAAAGGCTTAAAGGCTTCGGGTTTCATGCAAACTCCAAATAATGTAATGGCCCATTGACCACGCACAGTGTCCTTGCTTTGATTTTAAATAAAACACGTTTCTACTTTACACTGAGCTACCTTGTATCCTTTAAAAGATCTCCTTATTATTTCACTCTTTTGAAACGCACAGCACCGTAAATTAACTTGGAACCTTTGTCCTGTAACTAGCAGCGCTTTTTCATCTTATCACATAACGTAGTCTTACCATCTGATGAGGCTGAAGTATATATACTTATATATTATTCGCCCCCCTCTATTGATGCACCTTCTCCTTATTGGTACTGTACTGCTCTTGTCTTTGTTTTGTTTTGTTTTTTTCCCTCTTATCTATCTTTCTTACGTCTCTGTAACTTTGTAAATAACTGTATACTGCTGTGCTACTACTGGACAACTAAATTTCCCCCTTGGGATAATAAAGGTATCTATCTATCTATCTAAGTGGCCTATATGGATGAAATCTAGGCCTATAGTGTCTCCATATTAGCCAGTAAAGGTGAGTGAGCAATTGTTCAGTATAAGAGTTTATATGATAAATGTATATATTCAATAATATAGCCTATATTTATTAGCCCCTGGTTGCGAGGTTGAATCTCATAATTTAACCTCCCCTTTATACTGCCCATTTATAACGCGCAGTGGATCCATCGCGCACTCAGGCCACTATTATAATCTATATGCTGCAGATTGAATAATCATGGTTATATAAAGTGACAACGTACTTTGTCAAACCTATTATTAACCAAATGTTTTATTATACGTTTTATAGATCAGGATATAGAATGTAGGCCTATATAATACAATGTCTATATTATGAATAGCATCTTCAGGGGACGCCTCGCTGCCAGCTTGGGCACAGAATTTGGAAAGCTCCCTCATACACAGAAAAAACGTGTGATATGTTAATAAAATATGTATAGGCCTATAGGATATGCACATCCGTTTCTTGTTAGGCGGATTTGTGGACTAAATCTGCAGCATTTAGATTATAATAGTAGCCTGAGTTGGAAACATGCACGCATAGATAAAAACTAGTCGTATTTTGACATCCTTGCATTAGGCCCTGTGACTTGAGCAGAGAGAAATACCATACAAATCTTTCGCAGAAGGCGCAACAAGTCTCACGTGACCTATAGTCCTATCATGTCATCACTCCTCAAAATGGGCAGATCTACAAGCTAACAACGGGTCATGTAGGCCTACGCACTGCCTTGACAACTTGTAGATCAGCTTATTTTGGCAAGCAAGTCTCTCATGCGATGGATCCACTGCGCGTTAGACTGGCCACATTCTCAAAATATAATTCAGTTTAGTCGTGCGAATGGGAGGTGGTGAAGTTGCCACATTCTTGCATATTTAATTGATACGTTTGCGCTCACACACATTGTCATACGAATCACTGGAATCACTGAGTCCACGTCTGTCCACGGGACATGTATGTATCCAAGCTGCATAATAATGCCTCCTCCATCTCCCTGTGTTTATTAATTCTTCAAGTTCAACTCACAATGTAACCGCAGGAGTCAGGACCCCCGTAAATATTTACCTGCGGTCGACGGTCGTATAAACGGGCGATCAAAAAATAAAACCATGCGGCGGCGGGAGAGACTCGCAAAATCTATCAGCAATTAACCAGACAGCAAATAGGCCTACTTTAGCAAGATATGAATATCTACGAAGAGGACAACGTCAACGTCTCTCTCTCTCTCTCTCTCTCTCTCTCTCTCTCTCTCTCTCTCTCTCTCTCTCTCTCTCTCTCTCTCTCTCTCTCTCTCTCGTCTTGCCCTCCGCTGGCTCCCTCTCTGCGCTCCGCTCCGCGTAAAGCGTCTCCATTTGGACATGATTTGGCACTGCGAGCAAGAGAGAGAGAGAGAGAGAGAGAGAGAGAGAGAAAGAGAGAGAGAGAGCCTATATATGATATAGGTCTACAAGTGTCTCCAGTGGCACTTTCCTTTCATCTAACTGTGAGCAACTCCTCACAAATAATACACTATGTATGTGCGATCGAGGGAGCGGTGATCAGAAATGAAATCAATGAGGGGAGGAGGCAGCCAGAATGGTCAGAAATTTAATGAGAGCGGACGGTCTGGAGGGGGATTTAACCTTTTATAAATAACTATGGATTTAACCCGCACATGGCTCTATATATTGCCTGTATTTGAGATAGCCTACGGATGTGTCTTCACACATGTCCAAACGTTGTGTATTTTCCGACAATACGTTAGAGGATTCGTTTTAATAGCAATAAAACGTGCCCGTGTGAATGCCGCCATAAATGGGCAGTATAAATAAGAGGTTAAATTATGAGATTCAACCTCGCAACCAGGGGCTAATAAATATATATTATTAAATATATAAATGATATCATATAAACCCTTATACTGAACAACTGCTCACTCACCTTTACTGGCTAATATGGAGACACTATAGGCCTAGATTTCATCCATAGGCCACTTCAGCCTCATCAGATGGTAAGACTACGTTATGTGATAAGATGAAAAAGCGCTGCTAGTTACAGGACAAAGGTTCCAAGTTAATTTACGGTGCTGTGCGTTTCAAAAGAGTGAAATAATAAGAAGGAGATATTTTAAAGGATCCAAGGTAGCTCAGACTCAGTGTAAAGTAGAAACGTGTTTTATTTAAAATCAAAGCAAGGACACTGTGCGTGGTCAATGGGCCATTACATTATTTGGAGTTTGCATGAAACCCGAAGCCTTTAGTTTAAGCCTTTATAGCGAACCACAGCCACGCTTAAAGAAACGTCAAACAGAAGGGGGTTTATTGGGCATGAGAAAACATACATTGGTAAAGCATATGAGAACTATGTCACATTGTGTCATTTTTTGAAACAAATAGTTGCATATTAACTGATAATTCAGCTCCAAATGCGTCAACTTATGAACCTTGTCATGTCTATACTAGGCTATATATGCATAGAGTCGTGCCCAGTGGGAATTTTGGCGATATCGCCACAATAACGGTCATTATGGGCTACCACTTATAGATATTTTTTCTTTTATTTTGCGCATCGGCTGATCGAGGCGTGCCGCGCAACAGAGGCGAAGGCACAATACCCACGATCAGATCGGATGGATTAAAACAGGGTAAAGCGCTTTCAGTCATTGCGAGACTGACTGCCAAGGTTATTTTTTTTCTTTTTTTTTTTTTTCTTGCTCATTTTGGCACCATGGAGAGCGCCCTTTGACATCGTTGGCCCAATGAAACCCCGGTGATTTCGGAATTGAGAACCTTCGGAACAATGGGATTCAGTTTTCGGAGTAAAGAGCCCATTTTCGGAATATAGAACCTTCGGAAGTGAGAACCTTCCGACCAATGGACCTTCGGAATTGAGAACCGACCTGTTGAGAGAAAAATAATTAACTTAGTTGTTAAGCAACAGACAAGTCTTCATAAAATTGGAACGGAAATTGAACCTACCGGCATCTTGGTGATTGACATCTTGGTCAAGACCTGTTGACACAAAAACTATTAACTTAGATGTTACGCAACAGACAAGTCTTCATAAAATTGGAACTGAAATCAAACCTACCTCCTGGGAGCAGGTCGACCTGAGGTGCTGGACCTGTTTGAAAAAACAAAACAAAACAATTAATTTAGATTATACGCAACAGAAAAGTCTTCATAAAACTGGAACGGGAATTGAACCTACCTCCGTGGGGCTGGAGGGCCCGGGGAGCAGGAGGCAGGGGGTTAGGCAAGGGGTTTGGCCGTGGAGGAACTGGAGCTGAAACTAAAATTATTAACCTAGTTGTTATGGTATACACATTCTGATACATCCTCGAATGATGATTCCGATTAGAAAAAAATATCATGGAGAAAGAAATCACCAAACCCTTAACAGACACCCCATCCCAAAACCCACCAAAGACCCTGAACAATGACAAAAAAATTATCCCATACTTACAATTGGAACGGCAGTTCAACCTACCTCCTTCCACAAGGTCCAGCTCGCTGACCATCGCCACGCCGGAGGCTCTTAGATTAGCCAGCTTCCCCAGCGTTAATTGCCGTTTGGCGGTGATGAACAATCTTCGGTTGTCTGTCTCCTGTTGAAGAGTACAGTCTGGTTAACCACACAATTTTGGTCCAGTGAGATCCAGTCAACATACACTCTAATTTGACCAAATCTTTAATAAGTAGCAAGCAAAAAAAAAGAACTTACACCGATAGGTAGGTCATGCTTGTCTCTAAAGTGCTTGTCCAGCCTTGTGTTATTTTCCTTTCCACATAACACACAATCGAGGGTGTCCCCGTCGTGGATTCTAACAAGTGAAGACAAGGTAAGCAACATCAGTTTTGAAAGTGTCTGCTTATTGCACCATTACAGAATAATCATGGTCTCATTAATGGGATCGACTTTACCTGCCATTGGCATAATCTTGAATAAGATTTCTCTCGACATCGTTTTCCACCTTGTGTTTTTTCACCAGGTGGGTTTTTATAAAACACTCCCCTTGGCGACAGCCGACCATGGGACAGGCGACTACGGTAGCGTGCACTTTACTCGGTCTCTAGATGAGTCAAAAAAGGTGATTGTCAGTAATTGGGTCACATAGCAATTTTAATTAGAAGGAAGTTGGGTCTAAAGCCAAACTTCATGACAAGCTGTAAGAAAAGAAACCTGCTGTTTTGCGTAAGTTGTTCTGTTTGGATTTGATCAAGTAACTGAATAATACCCAATAAAAATCTCATATTATAACAAAAAATTAACAAACCAATCATATTATCCTAACATGTGGGAAGATCCGATCAGCGCTGGGCAGAATAAGTTTAGCAGGGTTAGGGGTTTTGCAGAATTTTGGGCCATTGAACAATAGAGCTTGATATTACATCAGGCCTGACCAAAGTACCGTTTTGGTTAGGGGGCTAACTTGTAATTGGGTTAAAGAGCAAGGAAGTTTGATAAATAGTTGTGAAAGCAAGCAACAACCAGCCAAAACACCCAAACAATATAGCCCAACCTGACAAGTTAACATAAAATAATACAGAAAAAAATGATATGTAGGGTTAGGTATTAACGCAACCAAATAATAAAATAATTACTCTGATTGAAATTAAAACAAACTTGAATCCATAAATACAATTGTTTTACTAAAAGTTTAACCCTGGATGATATGTAGGGTTAGGTATTAGATGGAAAATGAATGGACTTGATAGACAATTGGTTAAACCGGAATCCTATCAAACGGCTTCAATATTCACCCAAAAACTGATATTTTATCCCGTAGCCAAATCATACAATAATGACTCTGATTGAAATTAAAACAAATTTGAGTCCATAAATACAATTGTTTCACATACAATTCAAACCCAAGGTGTTTTGAATACAATGCAAGTCAAAGATATAGCAAAGAAAGCTTGAATCGATAAAAACAATTGATTTACTAAAAACCTAACCTTAGATAATATGTATTCAATGCAAAACATCTGGGCTAATTCGATAAACCTATAATATTACTCACAGGCATTTTGGTGCAACCTTCCTTCTCTCTTTCCTCACTCTCTGTTTGGTGCAACCTTCCTTCTCTCTTTCCTCACTCTCTGTCTCTCAAACAACACCAGGTGAGTTAAGTTTGCACATAACGAGCCAACCAAGAAACCTAACCCCTAAAGGGAGGAGCTTGGTAATTTGTAGGGTTAGGTATCAGATGGAAAATGCAGGGACTTGATAGAGGATTGGTTAAACCGGAATCCTATCAAACGGCTTCAATATTCACCCAAAAACTGAAATATGATATTTTATCCCTAACCCAAATCATACAATAATGAATCTGATTGAAATTAATACAAACTTGAATCCATGAATACAATTGTTTTACTAAAAGTTTAACCCTGGATAATCTGGCATCGAGCTATAACATCTAGGCTAATTTAATAAAAAAACACAACATCAACTCACAAACATATTGGTCAATATTCCTTTTCACTCTCTTTCCTCCCTCGCTGTCTCTCTCACAGAAAGGTTGGGTAAACTGAAAAACAAAGATATCCTTTCTCCTCTTATACCCTAACACAAGTTACCTCCCCTGGACCCAATATAAAGTTCCTAACACACCCTAACACAGCCTAACACGCCCTAACACATCCTGACTAAGGTTCACTTGACCAGTTAATATAAAATGATACAGTAAAAATTTGGATAATGACACATTATACTTATAAAACACACTGTAAAATACAAGTCAATCCCAAGTGTTTTGAAGACAATGCAAGTCTTTACATAACAAAGAAAGCTTGAATCGATAAAAACAATTGTTTTACTAAAAACCTAACCTTAGATAATATGTATTCAATGCATAACATCTGGGCTAATTCAATAAACCTATAATATTACTCACAGGCATTTCGGTGCAACCTTCCTTCTCTCTCCTTCCTCACTCTCTGTCTCTCAAACAACACCAGGTGAGTTAGGTTTGCAAATAACGAGCCAACCAAGAAACCTAACCCCTAAAGGGAGGAGCTATCTATACCGGAATCCTATCAAACGGCTTCAATATTCACCCAAAAACTGATATTTTATCCCGTAGCCAAATCATACAATAATGACTCTGATTGAAATTAAAACAAACTTGAATCCATAAATACAATTGTTTCACATACAATTCAATCCCAAGGTGTTTTGAATACAATGCAAGTCAAAGATATAGCAAAGAAAGCTTGAATCGATAAAAACAATTGATTTACTAAAAAACTAACCCTAGATAATATGTATTCAATGCAAAAAATCTGGGCTAATTCGATAAACCTATAATATTACTCACAGGCATTTTGGTGCAACCTTCCTTCTCTCTTTCCTCACTCTCTGTTTGGTGCAACCTTCCTTCTCTCTTTCCTCACTCTCTGTCTCTCAAACAACACCAGGTGAGTTAAGTTTGCACATAACGAGCCAACCAAGAAACCTAACCCCTAAAGGGAGGAGCTTGGTAATTTGTAGGGTTAGGTATTAAATTGAACAATAGAGCTTGATATTACATCAGGCCTGACCAAAGTACCGTTTTGGTTAGGGGCTAACTTGTAATTGGGTTAAAGAGCAAGGAAGTTTGATAAATAGTTGTGAAAGCAAGCAACAACCAGCCAAAACACCCAAACAATATAGCCCAACCTGACAAGTTAACATAAAATAATACAGAAAAAAATGATATGTAGGGTTAGGTATTAACGCAACCAAATAATAAAATAATTACTCTGATTGAAATTAAAACAAACTTGAATCCATAAATACAATTGTTTTACTAAAAGTTTAACCCTGGATGATATGTAGGGTTAGGTATTAGATGGAAAATGAATGGACTTGATAGACAATTGGTTAAACCGGAATCCTATCAAACGGCTTCAATATTCACCCAAAAACTAACATCTGGGCTAATTCAATAAACCTATAATATTACTCACAGGCATTTCGGTGCAACCTTCCTTCTCTCTCCTTCCTCACTCTCTGTCTCTCAAACAACACCAGGTGAGTTAGGTTTGCAAATAACGAGCCAACCAAGAAACCTAACCCCTAAAGGGAGGAGCTATCTATACCGGAATCCTATCAAACGGCTTCAATATTCACCCAAAAACTGATATTTTATCCCGTAGCCAAATCATACAATAATGACTCTGATTGAAATTAAAACAAACTTGAATCCATAAATACAATTGTTTCACATACAATTCAATCCCAAGGTGTTTTGAATACAATGCAAGTCAAAGATATAGCAAAGAAAGCTTGAATCGATAAAAACAATTGATTTACTAAAAACCTAACCCTAGATAATATGTATTCAATGCAAAAAATCTGGGCTAATTCGATAAACCTATAATATTACTCACAGGCATTTTGGTGCAACCTTCCTTCTCTCTTTCCTCACTCTCTGTTTGGTGCAACCTTCCTTCTCTCTTTCCTCACTCTCTGTCTCTCAAACAACACCAGGTGAGTTAAGTTTGCACATAACGAGCCAACCAAGAAACCTAACCCCTAAAGGGAGGAGCTTGGTCATTTGTAGGGTTAGGTATTAGATGGAAAATGCAGGGACTTGATAGAGGATTGGTTAAACCGGAATCCTATCAAACGGCTTCAATATTCACCCAAAAACTGAAATATAATATTTTATCCCTAACCCAAATCATACAATAATGACTCTGATTGAAATTAATACAAACTTGAATCCATAAATACAATTGTTTTACTAAAAGTTTAACCCTGGATAATCTGGCATCGAGCTATAACATCTAGGCTAATTTAATAAAAAAACACAACATCAACTCACAAACATATTGGTCAATATTCCTTTTCACTCTCTTTCCTCCCTCGCTATCTCTCTCACAGAAAGGTTGGGTAAACTGAAAACAAAAGATATCCTTTCTCCTCTTATACCCTAACACAAGTTACCTCCCCTAGACCCAATATAAAGTTCCTAACACACCCTAACACATCCTAACACTCCCTAACACATCCTGACTAAGGTTCACTTGACCAGTTAATATAAAATGATACAGTAAAAATGATGATAATGACACATTATACTTATAAAGCACACTGTAAAATACAAGTCAATACAAGTCAATGCAAGTCAAAGACATAACAAAGAAAGCTTGAATCGATAAAAACAATTGTTTTACTAAAAACATAACCTTAGATAATATGTATTCAATGCATAACATCTGGGCTAATTCAATAAACCTATAATATTACTCACAGGCATTTCGGTGCAACCTTCCTTCTCTCTCCTTCCTCACTCCCTGTCTCTCAAACAACACCAGGTGAGTTCAGTTTGCAAATAACGAGCCAACCAAGAAACCTAACCCCTAAAGGGAGGAGCTATGTAATATGTAGGGTTAGGTATTAGATGGAAATTGGAGGGACTTGATAGAAAATCGGCTATACCGGACTCCTATCAAACGGCTTCAATATTCACCCAAAAACTGAAATATAATATTTTATCCCGAAACCAAATCATACAATAATGACTCTGATTGAAATTATTACAAACTTGAATCCATAAATACAATTGTTTTACTAAAAGTTTAACCCTGAATAAGCTGGCATCGAGCTATAACATCTAGGCTAATTTAATAAAAAAACACATCAACTCACAAGCATATTGGTGAATATTCCTTATCACTCTCTTTCCTCCAGTGGTGGACTGGGACTAAAATTCAGCCCTGGCATCTTGGCCAGACCAGCCCCCACAACTAGCGCGAGCGCAGATACTCTACCGACTCGTCAGGTGGAGGGCGGCACATTTAAATACATAAGCTCTTAATACCGCAACTTTTACATACAACATAAATGATAACTACACAATCCATAAATCGTATAAGTTAGTGTACAGTTCTCACCACCAACAAGGGCAGTATGAACATGATTACATGCCAAAATGTCAGAACTTTGGCTAGTTAGCTAATGAATGGAAACTAATAATTGATCTGAGAATTGGACAAACAAGTTGTATTTTATTGCTCAATATGCAGTAGGCTATTAGGCTGTAGGCCTATATATTATATACTAGAGCATAGCAAAACACCAAACTGAGAATGCATGCAGAACTATACCCAATATATATATACCCAACGGACAACAACAAACAATGCTTGCAGGGCAGAATTAGGACAATACCCACTCATTATCATTATAAAAGTAAAAAATAGAGCACTTAAATTCTATTATCACCTAAAAGAAAGCAACCCAGACACGCTCCATAGCATAGCCCTCAACCACAGTGAAAACATACAGGGTAACTACTCCTTTAACCTGTTAACAATCCTGTATAATTTGCAAAAAACGCCTATACACAGCGTACCCAAAGTAAATTGATTGTCGTTTTTAAACCATTTGGAGTAATGCATTGGGCATGGTCTCATTTTGAAGTTTTACCCAGAAATAAATAGTCACTCTGTGTGCAACTGACATCGAGTAATACAAGTTTTAACTTACTGGAATAGCAGGTTTTTAATCCTTGCCTAAATATTTTCAGTAAATAGATGCCTGCATAACACTGTTATTATCATATAGGAGCTGAAAAACACAATGTGGACACATTTTGAAGCCTTACCTAGCCCAATTTCAAAGGACATGATAAAACTACAAAATATGAATATTTTAAACTATGAATATTTTACACATGTTTTACTAAGTGTATGTTTATGCGTTTTCATTTGGAGACATTTGCATGATCATATAAAAAGGTCAAAAAAGGTCTAATAGACTGGATTTTTTTTATTTAAATTTTTTTATTATTTTGATATATTTATTATTATTATTATTTAATTTATTTATTTTAATGACAGCCCTAACACTCTTGGTCTGACGTTCGGCGCGCTGCTGCGCATTTACGCACGTCCAGTAGAGCTGTTACGCAGAGGTTTTTGGGTATGGATTTTATCATGTTTACCCTTCCTCTACACCAGTGGTTCTCAACCTTTTCTGGCCGTGACCCCCAAAATATTCATATTTGAACTGGGGACCCCCCACCATGACGAGCACTTGGAATTGTAGGAGTTGACATAACATTTAGTTTGACCCCATCTATTCCTTTGTGAAAATAGCCGATCTACATGCTCACAACGCCTCGCAACGCGAGGCGTTGTGAGCATGTAGATTGGCTATTTTCATAATTTCTGCCTCTAATATTTTACAATTTGACCAATGTTTGACCAGAGGTACTAAAGAGGTCTTTGACGTCCTTAAATTGTCACTTTAGAAATGTTCAGATACCCTGTATACACTTATACTGTATGTTGGTCTGTTTACTTTTGAGTGAGAAAACAATGTTAACATTTAGCTAAACTTCTGGGGACCCCCCAACATAATTTGGGGACCCCTCTGGGGGTCCCCCATGTATTCAGGGCTAACTCTAAACGTGAGTAGCAGCAGATTTATGAATATTTGTTTGTTTGTTTATGTCGGACTTCTGCGTTGTTTGCGGCGTGAGTTTCGGAGCTATAATCAAATGGTTTGCAGATTCGGAATCACAAGAATCTTTTAAAATGGCATACAGCTTGGCAATGCAAGTGAAACAGAGGCTTGGCTAAACGTGATTGTTTGTCAAAATACGGCCGGCGGGCCCAGACCTGTTAAGAGGTTAACACAAAGCAATCTGCTGGACATTATCCACATCCACTCTCAGGCTTACCATATCACCACCAATTCCTCCTCTTTGCGATAATGGCAAATGGCAACTGGTCAAAAGTATAATGTAATCCTACTCCTCCTCCAGCATTTTTGTTTTCATTTGTTGTTAACTTTTTTTTCTCTCTCTCTCACAAAAACTCACAAACCACTGCATCCTCCTCCTCCAACTACTATCCTCCTGTCCTGTGTGCGTGCTGTTTGGAAGGTGGGAGGGCATGTGATCCATTCTAGCCGCGTGATAGGGCCACTGGGATTACCGTAATGGACGTTGCGGCCGCGCATGCATTACCGTAATGTCAGTTAGGGCTGTGCAGCAAGATTTTAATTTATTTTATTTATTTATTTTTTTAACGGGTTAAGTTTGCAAATAACGAGCCAACCAAGAAACCTAACCCCTAAAGGGAGGAGCTATGTAATATGTAGGGTTAGGTATTAGATGGAAATTGGAGGGACTTGATAGAAAATCGGCTATACCGGAATCCTATCAAACGGCTTCAATATTCACCCAAAAAACTGAAATATAATATTTTATTCCGAAACCAAATCATACAATAATGACTATGATTGAAATTAATACAAACTTGAATCCATAAATACAATTGTTTTACTAAAAACACATCCTAACACAACCTAACACCTCCTAACATAAACATGCATAGAGACACACAAAGCTGGATAGCGCCAGAACATTTTATACTACATTTTATACTACTGAACTTGGTTCAGTAGTATAAAAATGCATATATACATGTTGCTTGTGTAGAAAAGTTCTCATCATTTTCATATGCATGAAACGTAGGTTTTCTAGTGAAGAGAGCTGTGGCTTTTTCATATACTGTATGTGCCAGGTATATTCATGGCTATTTTTAATGTCTGTAGAATATAGAAGTTTAAGCACGAACATTTTCACAGCAGGAAATATGCTTTGGCACACTGCCAACACAGCTGCCTTGTGTAGAATGCTCTCTGTCTGGGAGAACAACCTGAGACTGAGACAAGTGCCCGTCCCTCCCTAACGTTTGGGCTGTGCTGTTATCTCCTATTCGTCTACATGAGATACGACATCCTGGGGGAGAGTGTGTTTCCCAGCGACTCCCCAATCTCGCATGAATAGGGGAGTCCTAGCCTCACCTTGACCGCCTCCGTTGCGTCAGGCTGTGCATGAGAGGGAGATCGAGGCAAAGGGGGAACATGGTTGTGTTTCTGTGTGTGTGTGTGTGTGTGTGTGTGTGTGTGTGTGTGTGTGTGTGTGTGTCTGTGTGTGTGTGTGTGTGTGTGTGTGTGTGTGTGTGTGTGTGTGTGTGTGTGTGTGTGTGTGTGTGTGTGTGTGTGTGTGTGTGTGTGTGTGTTTGTTAGTTTGTATATTGTAATGGTGGTTGCATACATGTACAGTAGCCTATGTGTGTGTCCACTAAACACAGACAGAGCTGTATGTGTTGCTCAAATTAACTTCACCTTGTTGTAAAACTGAAGACAGCTCTCCACTCCTCCTCTCTCCCTCTCTGTCTGACCGTCAAACTCAGACTGAGAACCACAGCGTAAAGCTCTTCTCTCTTCCTCACTTTTGCATAATACGGCCGACCGGCCGGTCCTTTATCTCGCTAGCGCCCCCACTACAAACAGTGCTGGCGGCTGACGGTATTGCACCATAGTACTACACCATACAGTAGGTTAAATGGGAAATCCCTGATATCGATAATTATCGCGGGAGATAATACCGCGGTATATCGAAATATCGATATTTTGTCCCAGGCCTAGTAACTTGGTGGGTTTAGCACCCCACTGGGGGTTCGCAGGCGGCGTCGGTGTTTGCCCTAAGAGGTGAAGGGGCATTCAGTAACTCGGAGCTCAATACAAAAACCATTCAAGTTAGACTCATTCCCTGCGCCCCAGCCTCGACACAAATGTTTGCTGAACCGGAGGGGACGTGCAGTTCGAAGGAGAGACCCTCCAGACCCCTCCAGACCGTCTTTCCCTGAATTTTGAGCCTTTAGACAGAAATAGCCTTGTTTAGGGGCAGTGTTTGCTTTTTTGAAACCACGCAGCGGCTGTGCACGCCACAGACCCGAGGCTGATACAGATGAATTTGGCTCTGCCTTGAGGTTCAGAAAACTGTTTTCCGTTTTGCTCTACGACCCTTAGAACCTAAAATAATCTGTTGTGACCCCTGGTAGGGTTTGCTTTTAAGTGGGTGAAAAAACAAGGGGGTTTGATAGGTAGGTGGGCGGAGGCCTCATTTTCAAGCCTGCCTAAATTTTGGTGATTTTAGGTATTTTTAGTGACCTCTCGTGAACTGTCGATGTTATGATCATAATGAAGACGTCTAGTTGTTCAACAGGCCATCCTGAAAAAAGAACTGATGGCGATTGGACACCTGCAGCCCCCTTCATTTAACATTTATTCAGTCAAAGGTCAAGCAATCAAATGGATTTAGAGATTTGAAGAGGTTTCGATAGGAATTTGGATGGCCATTACTTGAATTTCACTGGGCGTTATAATGCTCTTGGAAGGTCTGCGAGGTCTGTTCTTTGGACGAGGCATAGACATGTTTCTTGTGTTTAATGTGTTCCGAGCACAAAGCACCGAGTCCTGCATATCCGACTTGAGTCCGCCGTAAAAGAACCTTGATTAGGGTTGTATTTTTAGTTATTGGGTGCATACCTTTTTTAAAACCATTCAAGTTAGACTCAATCCCTGCGCCCCAGCCTCGACACAAATGTTTGCTGAACCGGAGGGGGCGTGCAGTTTGAAGGAGAGACCCTCCAGACCGTCTTTCCCTGACTTTTGAGCCTTTAGACAGAAATAGCCTTGTTTAGGGGCAGTGATTGCTTTTTTGAAACCACGCAGCGGCTGTGCACGCCACAGACCCGAGGCTGATACAGATGAATTTGGCTCTGCCTTGCGGTTCAGAAAACTGTCTTCCGTTTTGCTCTACGACCCTTAGAACCCCAAATAATCTGTCCTGACCCCTGGTAGGGATTGCTTTTAATTGGGTGAAAGAACAAAGGGGTTTGATAGGTAGGCGGGTGGAGGCCTCATTCTCAAGCCTGACTAAATTTTGCTGATTTTAGGTATTTTGAGTGATCACTTGTGAACTGTAGATGCTATGATCATAATGGTGATGTCTAGGCGTTCAACAGGCCATCCTGAAAAAGAACTGATGGCGATTGGAAACCTGCTGCCCCCTTCATTTGACTTTTCTTCATTCAAAGGTCAAGCAATCAAATGGATTCAGAGATTTGAATAGGTTTCGATAGGAATTTGGATGGCCAATACTTGAAATTCACCGGGTGTTATAATCCTTTTGGAAGGTCTTTGAGGTCTGTTCTTTGGACCAGGCATAGACAGGTCCCTTGTCTTTACTGTGTTCCGAGCACAAAGCACCGAGTCCTGCGTATCCGACTTGAGTCCGTCGTAAAAGAACCTTGATTAGGGTCGTATTTTTAGTTATTGGGTGCATACCTTTTTTAAAACCATTTAAATTAGACTCATTCCCTGCACCCCCAGCCTCGACACACATGTTTGCTGAACCGGAGGGGACGTGCAGTTCGAAGGAGAGACCTTCCAGACCGTCTTTCCCTGACTTTTTAGCCTTTAGACAGAAATAGCCTTGTTTAGGGGCAGTGTTTGCTTTTTTGAAACCACGCAGCGGCTGTGCACGCCACAGACTCGAGGCTGATACGGACGGATTTGGCTCGGCCTTGCGGTTCAGAAAATGTCCGATCCTTGTAAAAAAACCCTAACCCTAACCTCCCATTGAGAATATTTTGGCTATCCCTTTACTTATCAAATCCATGTTATTAAGGCCCAAATACCCACAAAAGATCCCTGAAACCCTAACCTAAGTCGTAGAGAAGAACAATGATATTTTTCATCAGCTCGATGCACTGAAGAAGGGGGTATAGGTTTCGCCACAACCGCACCTACCTTTCCCTTAATTGGTATGTTGATATGTGTTTCATTGGTTCAATATCCCATATCATATCAAATCCCCATGTTAAAACACCCAATAACCTGCAAATGTTTCTTTCCCCTAAAACAATCCTGAGTGGCTAACCCTAACCCCAACCCTAACTATTTGGTGAAAAACTGAGTGGCATTGATAATGAATTGGGCACCCCATTATTTCTTGAAATCCATTCATTGTTAACCTAATACAACACACAAGTTAAGTTATGACACTAAGTTCCTATATAAAGAAAATTAATAACATTCCCATGATAAATAGAATGATGATTCAGATATAATTGTAAACAGCCTTTATTTCCATAAATCCAAAAATAAACGAAAACCGACCAGCCTCTGGTGACATAAATAAAAAAGAGAGACAGCTGTCCTCATTCAAAGGGGTTCGGGATAACTTAAAACGACCAGCCTCTGGTGACATAAAAAAAAACAGCTGTCTTCGTCAATATCCTTTGAAGGGGTCAAAAACTACAAAAAAAAATGACCAGCCTCTGGTGACCTAAAAAAAACAAAAAAAGAGACAGCTGTCCTCATTCAAAGGGGTCCGGGATGAGGGACTCTTCAGGCTCTTCAGGTTTTAGGCTCGTCAGGCTCTTCTTCAATATTTTTTCAAGGGGTCAAAAACTACCAAAAAAAATTACCAGCCTCTGGTGACCTAAAAAACAAACAAAAAAAGAGACAGCTGTCCTCATTCAAAGGGTTTCGGGATAACAAAAAACGACCAGCCTCTGGTGACATAAAAAAAAACAGCTGTCTTCGTCAATATTCTTTGAAGTGGTCAAAAACTACCAAAAAAATGACCAGCCTCTGTTGACCTAAACAAAACAAAAAAAGACACAGCTGTCCTCATTCAAAGGGGTCCGGGATGAGGGACTCTTTCAAGCTCTTCTTCATTTGGGGGGGAGGGGGGGGGGTGGGTTTAGGTTTAGGGTTAGCTCTTCTGCGTCTATAAACACAGAGGGGTCAGAGCCAGAGGGGTTGGAAAGTGCTTGGCCTGAGGCAGTGGGGGCAGGTGGAAGGAAAGACACATTTATATCCGCCTGGGCAGGGGCTGGCGCTGGGCCTGAGGATCCAGAGGGGGAGGGCTGCTGGGGGGCCTTCTGACTCTGCTGGGCTGCTGGGCTGCTGCTGTCCACATTCCATTTGGAAGGTAAGCTGCCCTGTTGAAGGAAACATTATTATGGATGTCAATACTTGTCAATACTGTCAAACGAAAGTATTGTTACAATTTGGAATAATTATTGCCCTTACGTTTAACCATCTTTCCATGAGGAGCTTGAGCTGTTAAAACAAACATTACAAATATGGATGTTAGACACCATTATTATTCAATGTCCATTGAATGGATCTGATAGGAATTTGGGCAGACAATTTTCTATCAAATTAATAGTTTACCACCCAAAAAGTGACCCCTTACTAAGGTTGTCAGGGCCAATGTCATATCAAGTCTTATTTTAAATATTCCAATAAATGCCAATAAATTCCCAATAAATCCAAAATGTACTCACCTTCATTTGTCTCCCCCTCAAGCTCTGCAGAGGTGCATGAACGCATATGTTTTCCTGGAGGTGTTGGAACATACATTATTGATCTAGTCACACACACAAGTATTCTTACAATTTGAAGAGTAAATGTAAATGTCTTACCTAACCCTTTGAGGATTCGGATATGTGGATTTAAGGCTTCTTCTTTCACTCCCCGGAGGGCCTTCTTGGTGTTTGGCGTGAACCTGACGCTCTTCAGTACTCGCCTCCTCTTTGCCTCCTTGGGGGAGGGGTGGAGGCGAATGCTCGCCTTGGAGTGCAGGCTAACCCGTTGCCACCATTTCTTTTGTGCGCTATAGAAGGATGCGGAAGGACCAGGTCGATTTTTTTTCTTTTTCTTCACCACCACCTCCACCTCCTCCTCCTGCTCTTCTTCCTCCTTCTCCTGCTCCTCCTGCTCCTCTTCCTCCTCTTCTGTTCCCTCCTCTTCCGATGAGCTCGAGGAACTTTCTGTAATTACATTGAGTATATAACATAATTAGTTAACACATTTTTCAAACACATTTTAAATCAAATCAGTGAATCTTTTGACCCAATAACCCAATAACCTCACCTGCTGAACTAACGATAATGAATAATTGAATAAATAAATACCTTTATGAATGAATAAATTAATAAATTAATAAATGAATGAATATTGGTATCCTAGTTGTTAGGCAAAAGAAGGTTCCAGGGTATTTGTTCTATGTTAAATGGTCAAAGACGATTTCCTATCAAGTACCTTGTTAAAAATTCAATTTGCATAGATTTGTTCCTGCCCCTAACACAAGTCTTCTTAAAACCGAACCGGGAATTGAACCTACCTTGTGGGAGCGGGGGGGGCTTGACGCCGTTCAGGAGGAGCTGGACCTGTTGAGAGAAAAATAATTAACTTTGTTGTTACGCAACACACAAGTCTATTTGTTCTATGTTAAATGGTCAAAGACGATTTCCTATCAAGTACCATGTTAAAAATTCAATTTGCCTAGATTTGTTCCTGCCCCTAACACAAGTCTTCTTAAAACCAAACCGGGAATTGAACCTACCTTGTGGGAGCAGGGGGGCTTGACGCCGTTCAGGAGGAGCTGGACCTGTTGAGAGAAAAATAATTAACTTTGTTGTTACGCAACACACAAGTCTATTTGTTCTATGTTAAATGGTCAAAGGCGATTTCCTATCAAGTACCATGTTAAAAATTCAATTTGCCTAGATTTGTTCCTGCCCCTAACAGAAGTCTTCTTAAAACCGAACCGGGAATTGAACCTACCTTGTGGGAGCAGGGGGGCTTGACGCCGCTCAGGAGGAGCTGGACCTGTTGAGAGAAAAATAATTAACTTTGTTGTTACGCAACACACAAGTCTATTTGTTCTATGTTAAATAGTCAAAGACAATTTCCTATCAAGTACCATGTTAAAAATTCAATTTGCCTAGATTTGTTCCTGCCCTAAACACAAGTCTTCTTAAAACGGAACCGGGAATTGAACCTACCTCCTGGGAGCGGGGGGGCTTGAAGCCGTTCAGGAGGAGCTGGACCCGTTGAGAGAAAAATAATTAACTTTGTTGTTACGCAACACACAAGTCTATTTGTTCTATGTTAAATGGTCAAAGACGATTTCCTATCAAGTACCATGTTAAAAATTCAATTTGCCTAGATTTGTTCCTGCCCCTAACACAAGTCTTCTAAAATGGAACCGGGAATTGAACCTACCTCCTGGGAGCGGGGGGGCTTGAAGCCGTTCAGGCCCTTCCTCTTTACCACCCTTCCTCAGGTCCCGTGCCGTTTTTGCCGTTTCCAGTTTGTGCTGCTTAGCCTGGGCAACGGCCTCCTGCCCGAGCCTATCCTGGGTACGATGTGTCTGTGGATGGAAGAGAAGGTCTAAGTAATAAAACTTAATTTTACGATCTTCCTGTTGAAAGTCTTTGGTTTGTAAAATGTACCTTGCTGGTTGTAGAAGTCCTCATCCTGTCAAGGCTGACCTTTCCCGGGAGACCGGCCTCCTCCAACTGCATTTGCACAAACTTCCCGAGATCCGTCACTTTCCCCCCGGCCTTGTTACAAAAAACTTGTTTTGACGTGATTTGTTTAAGGACGCGCGTATTGTAAAGTTGGCCCAGCCACAAATATTCCTCTAGCTTGAGTTGCAGGGCGGCCGGGCCCTTTGTTGATGAGGTCTGATCCCTGACCTAAAACAGAAGAAGCACATTGTGTGAAGATTTAAACACATTCAGTGACCCATAAAAATACATTTAGACAATACCAATGGGAGGTGTTAGAAGTCTTGACTTACATGAATCACCCGGAGGTCCTTTGCAATTTTTGCATTCTTGTATTCTTCAACCGTCATGTTGGTCAGGACTCCTGGCCGGTGTCCCGTCCTCAGGATGAGGTATCCTGCCAGGAGCCCTTGGACCTCCTTTAGGGTGTTGTTGTTAAAGTCCCTCAGCAGTCGGTCTAAATAGAAAAGGTTCATTTTTTATTTTTTTTACAACTGGCACAGATATACAGATATGGGTATGTTTACTTACTCAGCAGCTTCGGCATCCTCTCTCTGGCCATGTTGAGGAATGTCTTTTTGTTGTCGACACTGAGCTCCTCGTCTGTAAATATATGTATATATATATATATATATATATATATATATATATATATATATATATATATGAGGTTAAGTCTTAATATGCGTTTTGACACACCTTGCTTTAGGTCTGGTAATAGACTCACCTCTTGAGTAAAGATAATAGTTTGTTTCAGTTAGTGGGTGGATCAATGGCTTTGATAAAGTATTGGGCAACCCATTTCAAATCAAATCTTTGAATCATTTGACCCAATAACCCAATGATTTTTCTTGGTAGATCAAGCCTTGTATGTATTCTTGCAATTTGGAACTATTATTCCCCTCACCTGCTGAACAAGAGGGTACCCCATCGGGCTCTTCATAAGGGTCTGGAGCTGGTCCCTGGGATGGCTGGGCTGGAAAATGAAAAAAAAAAAATTAAATACATAAATAATGGTAACCTAGTTGTTAGGCAAAAGAAGGTTCCAGGGTATTTGTTCTATGTTAAATAGTCACAGACGATTTCCTATCAAGTACCATGTTAAAATGCAATTTGCCTAGATTTGTTCCTGCCCCTGACAGAAGTCTTCTTAAAACCGGAACAGGAATTGAACCTACCTTCTGGGATCGGGGGGGCCAGAAGCTGGGTGCCATGGCATTGGTCCGACGGTTCTAAATTCCGAAGGTTCTATATTCCGAAAATGGGCTCCGTGGGCCCAGGGTTCGTTGTTCCGACAGCCCATTGGTCCGAACATTGAATTCCATTGCTCCGAAGGTTCTTTGTTCCGAAATCACCGGGGTTTCATTGGGCCAGCGATGTCAATCGGCGCTCTCCCATGGTGCCGGTGCCGCCGAAATGAGCACACAAAAAAAGAACCTCGGCAGTCACAATGACTGAAAGCGCTTTACCCTGTTTTAATCCATCCGATCCGATCGTGGGTATTGCGCCTTCGCCTCTGTTGCGCGGCACGCCTCGATCAGCCGATGCGCAAAATAAAAGAAAAAATATCTGTTAAGTGGTCGACTCGACTCTCCTTAGCCCATAATGACCGCTATTGTGGTGATATCGCCAACATTCCCACTGGGCACGACTCTCTATGCATACAATAGACATGGCAAGGTTCACAAGTTGACGCATTTGGAGCTGAATTATCAGTTAATATGCAGCTATTTGTTTAAAAAATGACATAATGCGACATAGCTCTCGATCATATGGTCCCCATTTTCTAAGGGTTTCATTTTATTTTGACAATTGCTTTGCCAATGTAAAGTATATGTTTTCTCATACCCAATAACGCTCCTTTGAATACCCCCTTCTGTTTGACGTTTCTTTAAGCGTGGCTGTGGTTCGCTATTAAAGGCTTAAAGGCTTCGGGTTTCATGCAAACTCCAAATAATGTAATGGCCCATTGACCACGCACAGTGTCCTTGCTTTGATTTTAAATAAAACACGTTTCTACTTTACACTGAGCTACCTTGTATCCTTTAAAAGATCTCCTTATTATTTCACTCTTTTGAAACGCACAGCACCGTAAATTAACTTGGAACCTTTGTCCTGTAACTAGCAGCGCTTTTTCATCTTATCACATAACGTAGTCTTACCATCTGATGAGGCTGAAGTATATATACTTATATATTATTCGCCCCCCTCTATTGATGCACCTTCTCCTTATTGGTACTGTACTGCTCTTGTCTTTGTTTTGTTTTGTTTTTTTCCCTCTTATCTATCTTTCTTACGTCTCTGTAACTTTGTAAATAACTGTATACTGCTGTGCTACTACTGGACAACTAAATTTCCCCCTTGGGATAATAAAGGTATCTATCTATCTATCTAAGTGGCCTATATGGATGAAATCTAGGCCTATAGTGTCTCCATATTAGCCAGTAAAGGTGAGTGAGCAATTGTTCAGTATAAGAGTTTATATGATAAATGTATATATTCAATAATATAGCCTATATTTATTAGCCCCTGGTTGCGAGGTTGAATCTCATAATTTAACCTCCCCTTTATACTGCCCATTTATAACGCGCAGTGGATCCATCGCGCACTCAGGCCACTATTATAATCTATATGCTGCAGATTGAATAATCATGGTTATATAAAGTGACAACGTACTTTGTCAAACCTATTATTAACCAAATGTTTTATTATACGTTTTATAGATCAGGATATAGAATGTAGGCCTATATAATACAATGTCTATATTATGAATAGCATCTTCAGGGGACGCCTCGCTGCCAGCTTGGGCACAGAATTTGGAAAGCTCCCTCATACACAGAAAAAACGTGTGATATGTTAATAAAATATGTATAGGCCTATAGGATATGCACATCCGTTTCTTGTTAGGCGGATTTGTGGACTAAATCTGCAGCATTTAGATTATAATAGTAGCCTGAGTTGGAAACATGCACGCATAGATAAAAACTAGTCGTATTTTGACATCCTTGCATTAGGCCCTGTGACTTGAGCAGAGAGAAATACCATACAAATCTTTCGCAGAAGGCGCAACAAGTCTCACGTGACCTATAGTCCTATCATGTCATCACTCCTCAAAATGGGCAGATCTACAAGCTAACAACGGGTCATGTAGGCCTACGCACTGCCTTGACAACTTGTAGATCAGCTTATTTTGGCAAGCAAGTCTCTCATGCGATGGATCCACTGCGCGTTAGACTGGCCACATTCTCAAAATATAATTCAGTTTAGTCGTGCGAATGGGAGGTGGTGAAGTTGCCACATTCTTGCATATTTAATTGATACGTTTGCGCTCACACACATTGTCATACGAATCACTGGAATCACTGAGTCCACGTCTGTCCACGGGACATGTATGTATCCAAGCTGCATAATAATGCCTCCTCCATCTCCCTGTGTTTATTAATTCTTCAAGTTCAACTCACAATGTAACCGCAGGAGTCAGGACCCCCGTAAATATTTACCTGCGGTCGACGGTCGTATAAACGGGCGATCAAAAAATAAAACCATGCGGCGGCGGGAGAGACTCGCAAAATCTATCAGCAATTAACCAGACAGCAAATAGGCCTACTTTAGCAAGATATGAATATCTACGAAGAGGACAACGTCAACGTCTCTCTCTCTCTCTCTCTCTCTCTCTCTCTCTCTCTCTCTCTCTCTCTCTCTCTCTCTCTCTCTCTCTCTCTCTCTCTCTCGTCTTGCCCTCCGCTGGCTCCCTCTCTGCGCTCCGCTCCGCGTAAAGCGTCTCCATTTGGACATGATTTGGCACTGCGAGCAAGAGAGAGAGAGAGAGAGAGAGAGAGAGAGAGAAAGAGAGAGAGAGAGCCTATATATGATATAGGTCTACAAGTGTCTCCAGTGGCACTTTCCTTTCATCTAACTGTGAGCAACTCCTCACAAATAATACACTATGTATGTGCGATCGAGGGAGCGGTGATCAGAAATGAAATCAATGAGGGGAGGAGGCAGCCAGAATGGTCAGAAATTTAATGAGAGCGGACGGTCTGGAGGGGGATTTAACCTTTTATAAATAACTATGGATTTAACCCGCACATGGCTCTATATATTGCCTGTATTTGAGATAGCCTACGGATGTGTCTTCACACATGTCCAAACGTTGTGTATTTTCCGACAATACGTTAGAGGATTCGTTTTAATAGCAATAAAACGTGCCCGTGTGAATGCCGCCATAAATGGGCAGTATAAATAAGAGGTTAAATTATGAGATTCAACCTCGCAACCAGGGGCTAATAAATATATATTATTAAATATATAAATGATATCATATAAACCCTTATACTGAACAACTGCTCACTCACCTTTACTGGCTAATATGGAGACACTATAGGCCTAGATTTCATCCATAGGCCACTTCAGCCTCATCAGATGGTAAGACTACGTTATGTGATAAGATGAAAAAGCGCTGCTAGTTACAGGACAAAGGTTCCAAGTTAATTTACGGTGCTGTGCGTTTCAAAAGAGTGAAATAATAAGAAGGAGATATTTTAAAGGATCCAAGGTAGCTCAGACTCAGTGTAAAGTAGAAACGTGTTTTATTTAAAATCAAAGCAAGGACACTGTGCGTGGTCAATGGGCCATTACATTATTTGGAGTTTGCATGAAACCCGAAGCCTTTAGTTTAAGCCTTTATAGCGAACCACAGCCACGCTTAAAGAAACGTCAAACAGAAGGGGGTTTATTGGGCATGAGAAAACATACATTGGTAAAGCATATGAGAACTATGTCACATTGTGTCATTTTTTGAAACAAATAGTTGCATATTAACTGATAATTCAGCTCCAAATGCGTCAACTTATGAACCTTGTCATGTCTATACTAGGCTATATATGCATAGAGTCGTGCCCAGTGGGAATTTTGGCGATATCGCCACAATAACGGTCATTATGGGCTACCACTTATAGATATTTTTTCTTTTATTTTGCGCATCGGCTGATCGAGGCGTGCCGCGCAACAGAGGCGAAGGCACAATACCCACGATCAGATCGGATGGATTAAAACAGGGTAAAGCGCTTTCAGTCATTGCGAGACTGACTGCCAAGGTTATTTTTTTTCTTTTTTTTTTTTTTCTTGCTCATTTTGGCACCATGGAGAGCGCCCTTTGACATCGTTGGCCCAATGAAACCCCGGTGATTTCGGAATTGAGAACCTTCGGAACAATGGGATTCAGTTTTCGGAGTAAAGAGCCCATTTTCGGAATATAGAACCTTCGGAAGTGAGAACCTTCCGACCAATGGACCTTCGGAATTGAGAACCGACCTGTTGAGAGAAAAATAATTAACTTAGTTGTTAAGCAACAGACAAGTCTTCATAAAATTGGAACGGAAATTGAACCTACCGGCATCTTGGTGATTGACATCTTGGTCAAGACCTGTTGACACAAAAACTATTAACTTAGATGTTACGCAACAGACAAGTCTTCATAAAATTGGAACTGAAATCGAACCTACCTCCTGGGAGCAGGTCGACCTGAGGTGCTGGACCTGTTTGAAAAAACAAAACAAAACAATTAATTTAGATTATACGCAACAGAAAAGTCTTCATAAAACTGGAACGGGAATTGAACCTACCTCCGTGGGGCTGGAGGGCCCGGGGAGCAGGAGGCAGGGGGTTAGGCAAGGGGTTTGGCCGTGGAGGAACTGGAGCTGAAACTAAAATTATTAACCTAGTTGTTATGGTATACACATTCTGATACATCCTCGAATGATGATTCCGATTAGAAAAAAATATCATGGAGAAAGAAATCACCAAACCCTTAACAGACACCCCATCCCAAAACCCACCAAAGACCCTGAACAATGACAAAAAAATTATCCCATACTTACAATTGGAACGGCAGTTCAACCTACCTCCTTCCACAAGGTCCAGCTCGCTGACCATCGCCACGCCGGAGGCTCTTAGATTAGCCAGCTTCCCCAGCGTTAATTGCCGTTTGGCGGTGATGAACAATCTTCGGTTGTCTGTCTCCTGTTGAAGAGTACAGTCTGGTTAACCACACAATTTTGGTCCAGTGAGATCCAGTCAACATACACTCTAATTTGACCAAATCTTTAATAAGTAGCAAGCAAAAAAAAAGAACTTACACCGATAGGTAGGTCATGCTTGTCTCTAAAGTGCTTGTCCAGCCTTGTGTTATTTTCCTTTCCACATAACACACAATCGAGGGTGTCCCCGTCGTGGATTCTAACAAGTGAAGACAAGGTAAGCAACATCAGTTTTGAAAGTGTCTGCTTATTGCACCATTACAGAATAATCATGGTCTCATTAATGGGATCGACTTTACCTGCCATTGGCATAATCTTGAATAAGATTTCTCTCGACATCGTTTTCCACCTTGTGTTTTTTCACCAGGTGGGTTTTTATAAAACACTCCCCTTGGCGACAGCCGACCATGGGACAGGCGACTACGGTAGCGTGCACTTTACTCGGTCTCTAGATGAGTCAAAAAAGGTGATTGTCAGTAATTGGGTCACATAGCAATTTTAATTAGAAGGAAGTTGGGTCTAAAGCCAAACTTCATGACAAGCTGTAAGAAAAGAAACCTGCTGTTTTGCGTAAGTTGTTCTGTTTGGATTTGATCAAGTAACTGAATAATACCCAATAAAAATCTCATATTATAACAAAAAATTAACAAACCAATCATATTATCCTAACATGTGGGAAGATCCGATCAGCGCTGGGCAGAATAAGTTTAGCAGGGTTAGGGGTTTTGCAGAATTTTGGGCCATTGAACAATAGAGCTTGATATTACATCAGGCCTGACCAAAGTACCGTTTTGGTTAGGGGGCTAACTTGTAATTGGGTTAAAGAGCAAGGAAGTTTGATAAATAGTTGTGAAAGCAAGCAACAACCAGCCAAAACACCCAAACAATATAGCCCAACCTGACAAGTTAACATAAAATAATACAGAAAAAAATGATATGTAGGGTTAGGTATTAACGCAACCAAATAATAAAATAATTACTCTGATTGAAATTAAAACAAACTTGAATCCATAAATACAATTGTTTTACTAAAAGTTTAACCCTGGATGATATGTAGGGTTAGGTATTAGATGGAAAATGAATGGACTTGATAGACAATTGGTTAAACCGGAATCCTATCAAACGGCTTCAATATTCACCCAAAAACTGATATTTTATCCCGTAGCCAAATCATACAATAATGACTCTGATTGAAATTAAAACAAATTTGAGTCCATAAATACAATTGTTTCACATACAATTCAAACCCAAGGTGTTTTGAATACAATGCAAGTCAAAGATATAGCAAAGAAAGCTTGAATCGATAAAAACAATTGATTTACTAAAAACCTAACCTTAGATAATATGTATTCAATGCAAAACATCTGGGCTAATTCGATAAACCTATAATATTACTCACAGGCATTTTGGTGCAACCTTCCTTCTCTCTTTCCTCACTCTCTGTTTGGTGCAACCTTCCTTCTCTCTTTCCTCACTCTCTGTCTCTCAAACAACACCAGGTGAGTTAAGTTTGCACATAACGAGCCAACCAAGAAACCTAACCCCTAAAGGGAGGAGCTTGGTAATTTGTAGGGTTAGGTATCAGATGGAAAATGCAGGGACTTGATAGAGGATTGGTTAAACCGGAATCCTATCAAACGGCTTCAATATTCACCCAAAAACTGAAATATGATATTTTATCCCTAACCCAAATCATACAATAATGAATCTGATTGAAATTAATACAAACTTGAATCCATGAATACAATTGTTTTACTAAAAGTTTAACCCTGGATAATCTGGCATCGAGCTATAACATCTAGGCTAATTTAATAAAAAAACACAACATCAACTCACAAACATATTGGTCAATATTCCTTTTCACTCTCTTTCCTCCCTCGCTGTCTCTCTCACAGAAAGGTTGGGTAAACTGAAAAACAAAGATATCCTTTCTCCTCTTATACCCTAACACAAGTTACCTCCCCTGGACCCAATATAAAGTTCCTAACACACCCTAACACAGCCTAACACGCCCTAACACATCCTGACTAAGGTTCACTTGACCAGTTAATATAAAATGATACAGTAAAAATTTGGATAATGACACATTATACTTATAAAACACACTGTAAAATACAAGTCAATCCCAAGTGTTTTGAAGACAATGCAAGTCTTTACATAACAAAGAAAGCTTGAATCGATAAAAACAATTGTTTTACTAAAAACCTAACCTTAGATAATATGTATTCAATGCATAACATCTGGGCTAATTCAATAAACCTATAATATTACTCACAGGCATTTCGGTGCAACCTTCCTTCTCTCTCCTTCCTCACTCTCTGTCTCTCAAACAACACCAGGTGAGTTAGGTTTGCAAATAACGAGCCAACCAAGAAACCTAACCCCTAAAGGGAGGAGCTATCTATACCGGAATCCTATCAAACGGCTTCAATATTCACCCAAAAACTGATATTTTATCCCGTAGCCAAATCATACAATAATGACTCTGATTGAAATTAAAACAAACTTGAATCCATAAATACAATTGTTTCACATACAATTCAATCCCAAGGTGTTTTGAATACAATGCAAGTCAAAGATATAGCAAAGAAAGCTTGAATCGATAAAAACAATTGATTTACTAAAAAACTAACCCTAGATAATATGTATTCAATGCAAAAAATCTGGGCTAATTCGATAAACCTATAATATTACTCACAGGCATTTTGGTGCAACCTTCCTTCTCTCTTTCCTCACTCTCTGTTTGGTGCAACCTTCCTTCTCTCTTTCCTCACTCTCTGTCTCTCAAACAACACCAGGTGAGTTAAGTTTGCACATAACGAGCCAACCAAGAAACCTAACCCCTAAAGGGAGGAGCTTGGTAATTTGTAGGGTTAGGTATTAAATTGAACAATAGAGCTTGATATTACATCAGGCCTGACCAAAGTACCATTTTGGTTAGGGGCTAACTTGTAATTGGGTTAAAGAGCAAGGAAGTTTGATAAATAGTTGTGAAAGCAAGCAACAACCAGCCAAAACACCCAAACAATATAGCCCAACCTGACAAGTTAACATAAAATAATACAGAAAAAAATGATATGTAGGGTTAGGTATTAACGCAACCAAATAATAAAATAATTACTCTGATTGAAATTAAAACAAACTTGAATCCATAAATACAATTGTTTTACTAAAAGTTTAACCCTGGATGATATGTAGGGTTAGGTATTAGATGGAAAATGAATGGACTTGATAGACAATTGGTTAAACCGGAATCCTATCAAACGGCTTCAATATTCACCCAAAAACTAACATCTGGGCTAATTCAATAAACCTATAATATTACTCACAGGCATTTCGGTGCAACCTTCCTTCTCTCTCCTTCCTCACTCTCTGTCTCTCAAACAACACCAGGTGAGTTAGGTTTGCAAATAACGAGCCAACCAAGAAACCTAACCCCTAAAGGGAGGAGCTATCTATACCGGAATCCTATCAAACGGCTTCAATATTCACCCAAAAACTGATATTTTATCCCGTAGCCAAATCATACAATAATGACTCTGATTGAAATTAAAACAAACTTGAATCCATAAATACAATTGTTTCACATACAATTCAATCCCAAGGTGTTTTGAATACAATGCAAGTCAAAGATATAGCAAAGAAAGCTTGAATCGATAAAAACAATTGATTTACTAAAAACCTAACCCTAGATAATATGTATTCAATGCAAAAAATCTGGGCTAATTCGATAAACCTATAATATTACTCACAGGCATTTTGGTGCAACCTTCCTTCTCTCTTTCCTCACTCTCTGTTTGGTGCAACCTTCCTTCTCTCTTTCCTCACTCTCTGTCTCTCAAACAACACCAGGTGAGTTAAGTTTGCACATAACGAGCCAACCAAGAAACCTAACCCCTAAAGGGAGGAGCTTGGTAATTTGTAGGGTTAGGTATCAGATGGAAAATGCAGGGACTTGATAGAGGATTGGTTAAACCGGAATCCTATCAAACGGCTTCAATATTCACCCAAAAACTGAAATATGATATTTTATCCCTAACCCAAATCATACAATAATGAATCTGATTGAAATTAATACAAACTTGAATCCATGAATACAATTGTTTTACTAAAAGTTTAACCCTGGATAATCTGGCATCGAGCTATAACATCTAGGCTAATTTAATAAAAAAACACAACATCAACTCACAAACATATTGGTCAATATTCCTTTTCACTCTCTTTCCTCCCTCGCTGTCTCTCTCACAGAAAGGTTGGGTAAACTGAAAAACAAAGATATCCTTTCTCCTCTTATACCCTAACACAAGTTACCTCCCCTGGACCCAATATAAAGTTCCTAACACACCCTAACACAGCCTAACACGCCCTAACACATCCTGACTAAGGTTCACTTGACCAGTTAATATAAAATGATACAGTAAAAATTTGGATAATGACACATTATACTTATAAAACACACTGTAAAATACAAGTCAATCCCAAGTGTTTTGAAGACAATGCAAGTCTTTACATAACAAAGAAAGCTTGAATCGATAAAAACAATTGTTTTACTAAAAACCTAACCTTAGATAATATGTATTCAATGCATAACATCTGGGCTAATTCAATAAACCTATAATATTACTCACAGGCATTTCGGTGCAACCTTCCTTCTCTCTCCTTCCTCACTCTCTGTCTCTCAAACAACACCAGGTGAGTTAGGTTTGCAAATAACGAGCCAACCAAGAAACCTAACCCCTAAAGGGAGGAGCTATCTATACCGGAATCCTATCAAACGGCTTCAATATTCACCCAAAAACTGATATTTTATCCCGTAGCCAAATCATACAATAATGACTCTGATTGAAATTAAAACAAACTTGAATCCATAAATACAATTGTTTCACATACAATTCAATCCCAAGGTGTTTTGAATACAATGCAAGTCAAAGATATAGCAAAGAAAGCTTGAATCGATAAAAACAATTGATTTACTAAAAAACTAACCCTAGATAATATGTATTCAATGCAAAAAATCTGGGCTAATTCGATAAACCTATAATATTACTCACAGGCATTTTGGTGCAACCTTCCTTCTCTCTTTCCTCACTCTCTGTTTGGTGCAACCTTCCTTCTCTCTTTCCTCACTCTCTGTCTCTCAAACAACACCAGGTGAGTTAAGTTTGCACATAACGAGCCAACCAAGAAACCTAACCCCTAAAGGGAGGAGCTTGGTAATTTGTAGGGTTAGGTATTAAATTGAACAATAGAGCTTGATATTACATCAGGCCTGACCAAAGTACCGTTTTGGTTAGGGGCTAACTTGTAATTGGGTTAAAGAGCAAGGAAGTTTGATAAATAGTTGTGAAAGCAAGCAACAACCAGCCAAAACACCCAAACAATATAGCCCAACCTGACAAGTTAACATAAAATAATACAGAAAAAAATGATATGTAGGGTTAGGTATTAACGCAACCAAATAATAAAATAATTACTCTGATTGAAATTAAAACAAACTTGAATCCATAAATACAATTGTTTTACTAAAAGTTTAACCCTGGATGATATGTAGGGTTAGGTATTAGATGGAAAATGAATGGACTTGATAGACAATTGGTTAAACCGGAATCCTATCAAACGGCTTCAATATTCACCCAAAAACTAACATCTGGGCTAATTCAATAAACCTATAATATTACTCACAGGCATTTCGGTGCAACCTTCCTTCTCTCTCCTTCCTCACTCTCTGTCTCTCAAACAACACCAGGTGAGTTAGGTTTGCAAATAACGAGCCAACCAAGAAACCTAACCCCTAAAGGGAGGAGCTATCTATACCGGAATCCTATCAAACGGCTTCAATATTCACCCAAAAACTGATATTTTATCCCGTAGCCAAATCATACAATAATGACTCTGATTGAAATTAAAACAAACTTGAATCCATAAATACAATTGTTTCACATACAATTCAATCCCAAGGTGTTTTGAATACAATGCAAGTCAAAGATATAGCAAAGAAAGCTTGAATCGATAAAAACAATTGATTTACTAAAAACCTAACCCTAGATAATATGTATTCAATGCAAAAAATCTGGGCTAATTCGATAAACCTATAATATTACTCACAGGCATTTTGGTGCAACCTTCCTTCTCTCTTTCCTCACTCTCTGTTTGGTGCAACCTTCCTTCTCTCTTTCCTCACTCTCTGTCTCTCAAACAACACCAGGTGAGTTAAGTTTGCACATAACGAGCCAACCAAGAAACCTAACCCCTAAAGGGAGGAGCTTGGTCATTTGTAGGGTTAGGTATTAGATGGAAAATGCAGGGACTTGATAGAGGATTGGTTAAACCGGAATCCTATCAAACGGCTTCAATATTCACCCAAAAACTGAAATATAATATTTTATCCCTAACCCAAATCATACAATAATGACTCTGATTGAAATTAATACAAACTTGAATCCATAAATACAATTGTTTTACTAAAAGTTTAACCCTGGATAATCTGGCATCGAGCTATAACATCTAGGCTAATTTAATAAAAAAACACAACATCAACTCACAAACATATTGGTCAATATTCCTTTTCACTCTCTTTCCTCCCTCGCTATCTCTCTCACAGAAAGGTTGGGTAAACTGAAAACAAAAGATATCCTTTCTCCTCTTATACCCTAACACAAGTTACCTCCCCTAGACCCAATATAAAGTTCCTAACACACCCTAACACATCCTAACACTCCCTAACACATCCTGACTAAGGTTCACTTGACCAGTTAATATAAAATGATACAGTAAAAATGATGATAATGACACATTATACTTATAAAGCACACTGTAAAATACAAGTCAATCCCAAGTGTTTTGAAGACAATGCAAGTCAAAGACATAACAAAGAAAGCTTGAATCGATAAAAACAATTGTTTTACTAAAAACATAACCTTAGATAATATGTATTCAATGCATAACATCTGGGCTAATTCAATAAACCTATAATATTACTCACAGGCATTTCGGTGCAACCTTCCTTCTCTCTCCTTCCTCACTCCCTGTCTCTCAAACAACACCAGGTGAGTTCAGTTTGCAAATAACGAGCCAACCAAGAAACCTAACCCCTAAAGGGAGGAGCTATGTAATATGTAGGGTTAGGTATTAGATGGAAATTGGAGGGACTTGATAGAAAATCGGCTATACCGGACTCCTATCAAACGGCTTCAATATTCACCCAAAAACTGAAATATAATATTTTATCCCGAAACCAAATCATACAATAATGACTCTGATTGAAATTATTACAAACTTGAATCCATAAATACAATTGTTTTACTAAAAGTTTAACCCTGAATAAGCTGGCATCGAGCTATAACATCTAGGCTAATTTAATAAAAAAACACATCAACTCACAAGCATATTGGTGAATATTCCTTATCACTCTCTTTCCTCCAGTGGTGGACTGGGACTAAAATTCAGCCCTGGCATCTTGGCCAGACCAGCCCCCACAACTAGCGCGAGCGCAGATACTCTACCGACTCGTCAGGTGGAGGGCGGCACATTTAAATACATAAGCTCTTAATACCGCAACTTTTACATACAACATAAATGATAACTACACAATCCATAAATCGTATAAGTTAGTGTACAGTTCTCACCACCAACAAGGGCAGTATGAACATGATTACATGCCAAAATGTCAGAACTTTGGCTAGTTAGCTAATGAATGGAAACTAATAATTGATCTGAGAATTGGACAAACAAGTTGTATTTTATTGCTCAATATGCAGTAGGCTATTAGGCTGTAGGCCTATATATTATATACTAGAGCATAGCAAAACACCAAACTGAGAATGCATGCAGAACTATACCCAATATATATATACCCAACGGACAACAACAAACAATGCTTGCAGGGCAGAATTAGGACAATACCCACTCATTATCATTATAAAAGTAAAAAATAGAGCACTTAAATTCTATTATCACCTAAAAGAAAGCAACCCAGACACGCTCCATAGCATAGCCCTCAACCACAGTGAAAACATACAGGGTAACTACTCCTTTAACCTGTTAACAATCCTGTATAATTTGCAAAAAACGCCTATACACAGCGTACCCAAAGTAAATTGATTGTCGTTTTTAAACCATTTGGAGTAATGCATTGGGCATGGTCTCATTTTGAAGTTTTACCCAGAAATAAATAGTCACTCTGTGTGCAACTGACATCGAGTAATACAAGTTTTAACTTACTGGAATAGCAGGTTTTTAATCCTTGCCTAAATATTTTCAGTAAATAGATGCCTGCATAACACTGTTATTATCATATAGGAGCTGAAAAACACAATGTGGACACATTTTGAAGCCTTACCTAGCCCAATTTCAAAGGACATGATAAAACTACAAAATATGAATATTTTAAACTATGAATATTTTACACATGTTTTACTAAGTGTATGTTTATGCGTTTTCATTTGGAGACATTTGCATGATCATATAAAAAGGTCAAAAAAGGTCTAATAGACTGGATTTTTTTTATTTAAATTTTTTTATTATTTTGATATATTTATTATTATTATTATTTAATTTATTTATTTTAATGACAGCCCTAACACTCTTGGTCTGACGTTCGGCGCGCTGCTGCGCATTTACGCACGTCCAGTAGAGCTGTTACGCAGAGGTTTTTGGGTATGGATTTTATCATGTTTACCCTTCCTCTACACCAGTGGTTCTCAACCTTTTCTGGCCGTGACCCCCAAAATATTCATATTTGAACTGGGGACCCCCCACCATGACGAGCACTTGGAATTGTAGGAGTTGACATAACATTTAGTTTGACCCCATCTATTCCTTTGTGAAAATAGCCGATCTACATGCTCACAACGCCTCGCAACGCGAGGCGTTGTGAGCATGTAGATTGGCTATTTTCATAATTTCTGCCTCTAATATTTTACAATTTGACCAATGTTTGACCAGAGGTACTAAAGAGGTCTTTGACGTCCTTAAATTGTCACTTTAGAAATGTTCAGATACCCTGTATACACTTATACTGTATGTTGGTCTGTTTACTTTTGAGTGAGAAAACAATGTTAACATTTAGCTAAACTTCTGGGGACCCCCCAACATAATTTGGGGACCCCTCTGGGGGTCCCCCATGTATTCAGGGCTAACTCTAAACGTGAGTAGCAGCAGATTTATGAATATTTGTTTGTTTGTTTATGTCGGACTTCTGCGTTGTTTGCGGCGTGAGTTTCGGAGCTATAATCAAATGGTTTGCAGATTCGGAATCACAAGAATCTTTTAAAATGGCATACAGCTTGGCAATGCAAGTGAAACAGAGGCTTGGCTAAACGTGATTGTTTGTCAAAATACGGCCGGCGGGCCCAGACCTGTTAAGAGGTTAACACAAAGCAATCTGCTGGACATTATCCACATCCACTCTCAGGCTTACCATATCACCACCAATTCCTCCTCTTTGCGATAATGGCAAATGGCAACTGGTCAAAAGTATAATGTAATCCTACTCCTCCTCCAGCATTTTTGTTTTCATTTGTTGTTAACTTTTTTTTCTCTCTCTCTCACAAAAACTCACAAACCACTGCATCCTCCTCCTCCAACTACTATCCTCCTGTCCTGTGTGCGTGCTGTTTGGAAGGTGGGAGGGCATGTGATCCATTCTAGCCGCGTGATAGGGCCACTGGGATTACCGTAATGGACGTTGCGGCCGCGCATGCATTACCGTAATGTCAGTTAGGGCTGTGCAGCAAGATTTTAATTTATTTTATTTATTTATTTTTTTAACGGGTTAAGTTTGCAAATAACGAGCCAACCAAGAAACCTAACCCCTAAAGGGAGGAGCTATGTAATATGTAGGGTTAGGTATTAGATGGAAATTGGAGGGACTTGATAGAAAATCGGCTATACCGGAATCCTATCAAACGGCTTCAATATTCACCCAAAAAACTGAAATATAATATTTTATTCCGAAACCAAATCATACAATAATGACTATGATTGAAATTAATACAAACTTGAATCCATAAATACAATTGTTTTACTAAAAACACATCCTAACACAACCTAACACCTCCTAACATAAACATGCATAGAGACACACAAAGCTGGATAGCGCCAGAACATTTTATACTACATTTTATACTACTGAACTTGGTTCAGTAGTATAAAAATGCATATATACATGTTGCTTGTGTAGAAAAGTTCTCATCATTTTCATATGCATGAAACGTAGGTTTTCTAGTGAAGAGAGCTGTGGCTTTTTCATATACTGTATGTGCCAGGTATATTCATGGCTATTTTTAATGTCTGTAGAATATAGAAGTTTAAGCACGAACATTTTCACAGCAGGAAATATGCTTTGGCACACTGCCAACACAGCTGCCTTGTGTAGAATGCTCTCTGTCTGGGAGAACAACCTGAGACTGAGACAAGTGCCCGTCCCTCCCTAACGTTTGGGCTGTGCTGTTATCTCCTATTCGTCTACATGAGATACGACATCCTGGGGGAGAGTGTGTTTCCCAGCGACTCCCCAATCTCGCATGAATAGGGGAGTCCTAGCCTCACCTTGACCGCCTCCGTTGCGTCAGGCTGTGCATGAGAGGGAGATCGAGGCAAAGGGGGAACATGGTTGTGTTTCTGTGTGTGTGTGTGTGTGTGTGTGTGTGTGTGTGTGTGTGTGTGTGTGTCTGTGTGTGTGTGTGTGTGTGTGTGTGTGTGTGTGTGTGTGTGTGTGTGTGTGTGTGTGTGTGTGTGTGTGTGTGTGTTGTTAGTTTGTATATTGTAATGGTGGTTGCATACATGTACAGTAGCCTATGTGTGTGTCCACTAAACACAGACAGAGCTGTATGTGTTGCTCAAATTAACTTCACCTTGTTGTAAAACTGAAGACAGCTCTCCACTCCTCCTCTCTCCCTCTCTGTCTGACCGTCAAACTCAGACTGAGAACCACAGCGTAAAGCTCTTCTCTCTTCCTCACTTTTGCATAATACGGCCGACCGGCCGGTCCTTTATCTCGCTAGCGCCCCCACTACAAACAGTGCTGGCGGCTGACGGTATTGCACCATAGTACTACACCATACAGTAGGTTAAATGGGAAATCCCTGATATCGATAATTATCGCGGGAGATAATACCGCGGTATATCGAAATATCGATATTTTGTCCCAGGCCTAGTAACTTGGTGGGTTTAGCACCCCACTGGGGGTTCGCAGGCGGCGTCGGTGTTTGCCCTAAGAGGTGAAGGGGCATTCAGTAACTCGGAGCTCAATACAAAAACCATTCAAGTTAGACTCATTCCCTGCGCCCCAGCCTCGACACAAATGTTTGCTGAACCGGAGGGGACGTGCAGTTCGAAGGAGAGACCCTCCAGACCCCTCCAGACCGTCTTTCCCTGAATTTTGAGCCTTTAGACAGAAATAGCCTTGTTTAGGGGCAGTGTTTGCTTTTTTGAAACCACGCAGCGGCTGTGCACGCCACAGACCCGAGGCTGATACAGATGAATTTGGCTCTGCCTTGAGGTTCAGAAAACTGTTTTCCGTTTTGCTCTACGACCCTTAGAACCTAAAATAATCTGTTGTGACCCCTGGTAGGGTTTGCTTTTAAGTGGGTGAAAAAACAAGGGGGTTTGATAGGTAGGTGGGCGGAGGCCTCATTTTCAAGCCTGCCTAAATTTTGGTGATTTTAGGTATTTTTAGTGACCTCTCGTGAACTGTCGATGTTATGATCATAATGAAGACGTCTAGTTGTTCAACAGGCCATCCTGAAAAAAGAACTGATGGCGATTGGACACCTGCAGCCCCCTTCATTTAACATTTATTCAGTCAAAGGTCAAGCAATCAAATGGATTTAGAGATTTGAAGAGGTTTCGATAGGAATTTGGATGGCCATTACTTGAATTTCACTGGGCGTTATAATGCTCTTGGAAGGTCTGCGAGGTCTGTTCTTTGGACGAGGCATAGACATGTTTCTTGTGTTTAATGTGTTCCGAGCACAAAGCACCGAGTCCTGCATATCCGACTTGAGTCCGCCGTAAAAGAACCTTGATTAGGGTTGTATTTTTAGTTATTGGGTGCATACCTTTTTTAAAACCATTCAAGTTAGACTCAATCCCTGCGCCCCAGCCTCGACACAAATGTTTGCTGAACCGGAGGGGACGTGCAGTTCGAAGGAGAGACCCTCCAGACCGTCTTTCCCTGACTTTTGAGCCTTTAGACAGAAATAGCCTTGTTTAGGGGCAGTGATTGCTTTTTTGAAACCACGCAGCGGCTGTGCACGCCACAGACCCGAGGCTGATACAGATGAATTTGGCTCTGCCTTGCGGTTCAGAAAACTGTCTTCCGTTTTGCTCTACGACCCTTAGAACCCCAAATAATCTGTCCTGACCCCTGGTAGGGTTTGCTTTTAATTGGGTGAAAGAACAAAGGGGTTTGATAGGTAGGCGGGTGGAGGCCTCATTCTCAAGCCTGACTAAATTTTGCTGATTTTAGGTATTTTGAGTGATCACTTGTGAACTGTAGATGCTATGATCATAATGGTGATGTCTAGGCGTTCAACAGGCCATCCTGAAAAAGAACTGATGGCGATTGGAAACCTGCTGCCCCCTTCATTTGACTTTTCTTCATTCAAAGGTCAAGCAATCAAATGGATTCAGAGATTTGAATAGGTTTCGATAGGAATTTGGATGGCCAATACTTGAAATTCACCGGGTGTTATAATCCTTTTGGAAGGTCTTTGAGGTCTGTTCTTTGGACCAGGCATAGACAGGTCCCTTGTCTTTACTGTGTTCCGAGCACAAAGCACCGAGTCCTGCGTATCCGACTTGAGTCCGTCGTAAAAGAACCTTGATTAGGGTCGTATTTTTAGTTATTGGGTGCATACCTTTTTTAAAACCATTTAAATTAGACTCATTCCCTGCGCCCCAGCCTCGACACACATGTTTGCTGAACCGGAGGGGACGTGCAGTTCGAAGGAGAGACCTTCCAGACCGTCTTTCCCTGACTTTTTAGCCTTTAGACAGAAATAGCCTTGTTTAGGGGCAGTGTTTGCTTTTTTGAAACCACGCAGCGGCTGTGCACGCCACAGACTCGAGGCTGATACGGACGGATTTGGCTCGGCCTTGCCAAAAAGTGACCCCTTACTAAGGTTGTCAGGGCCAATGTCATATCAAGTCTTATTTTAAATATTCCAATAAATGCCAATAAATTCCCAATGAATCCAAAATGTACTCACCTTCATTTGTCTCCCCCTCAAGCTCTGCAGAGGTGCATGAACGCATATGTTTTCCTGGAGGTGTTGGAACATACATTATTGATCTAGTCACACACACAAGTATTCTTACAATTTGAAGAGTAAATGTAAATGTCTTACCTAACCCTTTGAGGATTCGGATATGTGGATTTAAGGCTTCTTCTTTCACTCCCCGGAGGGCCTTCTTGGTGTTTGGCGTGAACCTGACGCTCTTCAGTACTCGCCTCCTCTTTGCCTCCTTGGGGGAGGGGTGGAGGCGAATGCTCGCCTTGGAGTGCAGGCTAACCCGTTGCCACCATTTCTTTTGTGCGCTATAGAAGGATGCGGAAGGACCAGGTCGATTTTTTTTCTTTTTCTTCACCACCACCTCCACCTCCTCCTCCTGCTCTTCTTCCTCCTTCTCCT
The DNA here is from genome assembly GCF_963921795.1 of Nannobrachium achirus. Classification (NCBI taxonomy): domain Eukaryota; kingdom Metazoa; phylum Chordata; class Actinopteri; order Myctophiformes; family Myctophidae; genus Nannobrachium; species Nannobrachium achirus. Next base: position 55,426,133 of record NC_137829.1, on the reverse strand, counting down.
GCTCCTCCTGCTCCTCTTCCTCCTCTTCTGTTCCCTCCTCTTCCGATGAGCTCGAGGAACTTTCTGTAATTACATTGAGTATATAACATAATTAGTTAACACATTTTTCAAACACATTTTAAATCAAATCAGTGAATCTTTTGACCCAATAACCCAATAACCTCACCTGCTGAACTAACGATAATGAATAATTGAATAAATAAATACCTTTATGAATGAATAAATTAATAAATTAATAAATGAATGAATATTGGTATCCTAGTTGTTAGGCAAAAGAAGGTTCCAGGGTATTTGTTCTATGTTAAATGGTCAAAGACGATTTCCTATCAAGTACCTTGTTAAAAATTCAATTTGCATAGATTTGTTCCTGCCCCTAACACAAGTCTTCTTAAAACCGAACCGGGAATTGAACCTACCTTGTGGGAGCGGGGGAGCTTGATGCCGTTCAGGAGGAGCTGGACCTGTTGAGAGAAAAATAATTAACTTTGTTGTTACGCAACACACAAGTCTATTTGTTCTATGTTAAATGGTCAAAGACGATTTCCTATCAAGTACCATGTTAAAAATTCAATTTGCCTAGATTTGTTCCTGCCCCTAACACAAGTCTTCTTAAAACCAAACCGGGAATTGAACCTACCTTGTGGGAGCGGGGGGGCTTGACGCCGTTCAGGAGGAGCTGGACCTGTTGAGAGAAAAATAATTAACTTTGTTGTTACGCAACACACAAGTCTATTTGTTCTATGTTAAATAGTCAAAGACAATTTCCTATCAAGTACCATGTTAAAAATTCAATTTGCCTAGATTTGTTCCTGCCCTAAACACAAGTCTTCTTAAAACGGAACCGGGAATTGAACCTACCTCCTGGGAGCGGGGGGGCTTGAAGCCGTTCAGGAGGAGCTGGACCCGTTGAGAGATAAATAATTAACTTTGTTGTCACGCAACACACAAGTCTATTTGTTCTATGTTAAATGGTCAAAGACGATTTCCTATCAAGTACCATGTTAAAAATTCAATTTGCCTAGATTTGTTCCTGCCCCTAACACAAGTCTTCATGAAGGGGCATTCAGTAACTCGGAGCTCAATACAAAAACCATTCAAGTTAGACTCATTCCCTGCGCCCCAGCCTCGACACAAATGTTTGCTGAACCGGAGGGGACGTGCAGTTCGAAGGAGAGACCCTCCAGACCCCTCCAGACCGTCTTTCCCTGAATTTTGAGCCTTTAGACAGAAATAGCCTTGTTTAGGGGCAGTGTTTGCTTTTTTGAAACCACGCAGCGGCTGTGCACGCCACAGACCCGAGGCTGATACAGATGAATTTGGCTCTGCCTTGAGGTTCAGAAAACTGTTTTCCGTTTTGCTCTACGACCCTTAGAACCTAAAATAATCTGTTGTGACCCCTGGTAGGGTTTGCTTTTAATTGGGTGAAAAAACAAGGGGGTTTGATAGGTAGGTGGGCGGAGGCCTCATTTTCAAGCCTGCCTAAATTTTGGTGATTTTAGGTATTTTTAGTGACCTCTCGTGAACTGTCGATGTTATGATCATAATGAAGACGTCTAGTTGTTCAACAGGCCATCCTGAAAAAAGAACTGATGGCGATTGGACACCTGCAGCCCCCTTCATTTAACATTTATTCAGTCAAAGGTCAAGCAATCAAATGGATTTAGAGATTTGAAGAGGTTTCGATAGGAATTTGGATGGCCATTACTTGAATTTCACTGGTCGTTATAATGCTCTTGGAAGGTCTGCGAGGTCTGTTCTTTGGACGAGGCATAGACATGTTTCTTGTGTTTAATGTGTTCCGAGCACAAAGCACCGAGTCCTGCATATCCGACTTGAGTCCGCCGTAAAAGAACCTTGATTAGGGTTGTATTTTTAGTTATTGGGTGCATACCTTTTTTAAAACCATTCAAGTTAGACTCAATCCCTGCGCCCCAGCCTCGACACAAATGTTTGCTGAACCGGAGGGGACGTGCAGTTCGAAGGAGAGACCCTCCAGACCGTCTTTCCCTGACTTTTGAGCCTTTAGACAGAAATAGCCTTGTTTAGGGGCAGTGATTGCTTTTTTGAAACCACGCAGCGGCTGTGCACGCCACAGACCCGAGGCTGATACAGATGAATTTGGCTCTGCCTTGCGGTTCAGAAAACTGTCTTCCGTTTTGCTCTACGACCCTTAGAACCCCAAATAATCTGTCCTGACCCCTGGTAGGGTTTGCTTTTAATTGGGTGAAAGAACAAAGGGGTTTGATAGGTAGGCGGGTGGAGGCCTCATTCTCAAGCCTGACTAAATTTTGCTGATTTTAGGTATTTTGAGTGATCACTTGTGAACTGTAGATGCTATGATCATAATGGTGATGTCTAGGCGTTCAACAGGCCATCCTGAAAAAGAACTGATGGCGATTGGAAACCTGCTGCCCCCTTCATTTGACTTTTCTTCATTCAAAGGTCAAGCAATCAAATGGATTCAGAGATTTGAATAGGTTTCGATAGGAATTTGGATGGCCAATACTTGAAATTCACCGGGTGTTATAATCCTTTTGGAAGGTCTTTGAGGTCTGTTCTTTGGACCAGGCATAGACAAGTCCCTTGTCTTTACTGTGTTCCGAGCACAAAGCACCGAGTCCTGCGTATCCGACTTGAGTCCGTCGTAAAAGAACCTTGATTAGGGTCATATTTTTAGTTATTGGGTGCATACCTTTTTTAAAACCATTTAAATTAGACTCATTCCCTGCGCCCCAGCCTCGACACACATGTTTGCTGAACCGGAGGGGACGTGCAGTTCGAAGGAGAGACCTTCCAGACCGTCTTTCCCTGACTTTTTAGCCTTTAGACAGAAATAGCCTTGTTTAGGGGCAGTGTTTGCTTTTTTGAAACCACGCAGCGGCTGTGCACGCCACAGACTCGAGGCTGATACGGACGGATTTGGCTCGGCCTTGCGGTTCAGAAAATGTCCGATCCTTGTAAAAAAACCCTAACCCTAACCTCCCATTGAGAATATTTTGGCTATCCCTTTACTTATCAAATCCATGTTATTAAGGCCCAAATACCCACAAAAGATCCCTGAAACCCTAACCTAAGTCGTAGAGAAGAACAATGATATTTTTCATCAGCTCGATGCACTGAAGAAGGGGGTATAGGTTTCGCCACAACCGCACCTACCTTTCCCTTAATTGGTATGTTGATATGTGTTTCATTGGTTCAATATCCCATATCATATCAAATCCCCATGTTAAAACACCCAATAACCTGCAAATGTTTCTTTCCCCTAAAACAATCCTGAGTGGCTAACCCTAACCCCAACCCTAACTATTTGGTGAAAAACTGAGTGGCATTGATAATGAATTGGGCACCCCATTATTTCTTGAAATCCATTCATTGTTAACCTAATACAACACACAAGTTAAGTTATGACACTAAGTTCCTATATAAAGAAAATTAATAACATTCCCATGATAAATAGAATGATGATTCAGATATAATTGTAAACAGCCTTTATTTCCATAAATCCAAAAATAAACGAAAACCGACCAGCCTCTGGTGACATAAATAAAAAAGAGAGACAGCTGTCCTCATTCAAAGGGGTTCGGGATAACTTAAAACGACCAGCCTCTGGTGACATAAAAACAAACAGCTGTCTTCGTCAATATCCTTTGAAGGGGTCAAAAACTACAAAAAAAAAATGACCAGCCTCTGGTGACCTAAAAAAAACAAAAAAAGAGACAGCTGTCCTCATTCAAAGGGGTCCGGGATGAGGGACTCTTCAGGCTCTTCAGGTTTTAGGCTCGTCAGGCTCTTCTTCAATATTTTTTCAAGGGGTCAAAAACTACCAAAAAAAATTACCAGCCTCTGGTGACCTAAAAAACAAACAAAAAAAGAGACAGCTGTCCTCATTCAAAGGGTTTCGGGATAACTAAAAACGACCAGCCTCTGGTGACATAAAAAAAAAACAGCTGTCTTCGTCAATATTCTTTGAAGTGGTCAAAAACTACCAAAAAAATGACCAGCCTCTGTTGACCTAAAAAAAAAAAAAAAAAAGACACAGCTGTCCTCATTCAAAGGGGTCCGGGATGAGGGACTCTTTCAAGCTCTTCTTCATTTGGGGGGGAGGGGGGGGGGGGGGTGGGTTTAGGTTTAGGGTTAGCTCTTCTGCGTCTATAAACACAGAGGGGTCAGAGCCAGAGGGGTTGGAAAGTGCTTGGCCTGAGGCAGTGGGGGCAGGTGGAAGGAAAGACACATTTATATCCGCCTGGGCAGGGGCTGGCGCTGGGCCTGAGGATCCAGAGGGGGGGGGCTGCTGGGGGGCCTTCTGACTCTGCTGGGCTGCTGGGCTGCTGCTGTCCACATTCCATTTGGAAGGTAAGCTGCCCTGTTGAAGGAAACATTATTATGGATGTCAATACTTGTCAATACTGTCAAACGAAAGTATTGTTACAATTTGGAATAATTATTGCCCTTACGTTTAACCATCTTTCCATGAGGAGCTTGAGCTGTTAAAACAAACATTACAAATATGGATGTTAGACACCATTATTATTCAATGTCCATTGAATGGATCTGATAGGAATTTGGGCAGACAATTTTCTATCAAATTAATAGTTTACCACCCAAAAAGTGACCCCTTACTAAGGTTGTCAGGGCCAATGTCATATCAAGTCTTATTTTAAATATTCCAATAAATGCCAATAAATTCCCAATGAATCCAAAATGTACTCACCTTCATTTGTCTCCCCCTCAAGCTCTGCAGAGGTGCATGAACGCATATGTTTTCCTGGAGGTGTTGGAACATACATTATTGATCTAGTCACACACACAAGTATTCTTACAATTTGAAGAGTAAATGTAAATGTCTTACCTAACCCTTTGAGGATTCGGATATGTGGATTTAAGGCTTCTTCTTTCACTCCCCGGAGGGCCTTCTTGGTGTTTGGCGTGAACCTGACGCTCTTCAGTACTCGCCTCCTCTTTGCCTCCTTGGGGGAGGGGTGGAGGCGAATGCTCGCCTTGGAGTGCAGGCTAACCCGTTGCCACCATTTCTTTTGTGCGCTATAGAAGGATGCGGAAGGACCAGGTCGATTTTTTTTCTTTTTCTTCACCACCACCTCCACCTCCTCCTCCTGCTCTTCTTCCTCCTTCTCCTGCTCCTCCTGCTCCTCTTCCTCCTCTTCTGTTCCCTCCTCTTCCGATGAGCTCGAGGAACTTTCTGTAATTACATTGAGTATATAACATAATTAGTTAACACATTTTTCAAACACATTTTAAATCAAATCAGTGAATCTTTTGACCCAATAACCCAATAACCTCACCTGCTGAACTAACGATAATGAATAATTGAATAAATAAATACCTTTATGAATGAATAAATTAATAAATTAATAAATGAATGAATATTGGTATCCTAGTTGTTAGGCAAAAGAAGTTTCCAGGGTATTTGTTCTATGTTAAATGGTCAAAGACGATTTCCTATCAAGTACCTTGTTAAAAATTCAATTTGCATAGATTTGTTCCTGCCCCTAACACAAGTCTTCTTAAAACCGAACCGGGAATTGAACCTACCTTGTGGGAGCGGGGGGGCTTGACGCCGTTCAGGAGGAGCTGGACCTGTTGAGAGAAAAATAATTAACTTTGTTGTTACGCAACACACAAGTCTATTTGTTCTATGTTAAATGGTCAAAGACGATTTCCTATCAAGTACCATGTTAAAAATTCAATTTGCCTAGATTTTTCAAACACATTTTAAATCAAATCAGTGAATCTTTTGACCCAATAACCCAATATAACCTCACCTGCTGAACTAACGATAATGAATAATTGAATAAATAAATACCTTTATGAATGAATAAATTAATAAATTAATAAATGAATGAATATTGGTATCCTAGTTGTTAGGCAAAAGAAGTTTCCAGGGTATTTGTTCTATGTTAAATGGTCAAAGACGATTTCCTATCAAGTACCTTGTTAAAAATTCAATTTGCATAGATTTGTTCCTGCCCCTAACACAAGTCTTCTTAAAACCGAACCGGGAATTGAACCTACCTTGTGGGAGCGGGGGGGCTTGACGCCGTTCAGGAGGAGCTGGACCTGTTGAGAGAAAAATAATTAACTTTGTTGTTACGCAACACACAAGTCTATTTGTTCTATGTTAAATGGTCAAAGACGATTTCCTATCAAGTACCATGTTAAAAATTCAATTTGCCTAGATTTGTTCCTGCCCCTAACACAAGTCTTCTTAAAACCAAACCGGGAATTGAACCTACCTTGTGGGAGCGGGGGGGCTTGACGCCGTTCAGGAGGAGCTGGACCTGTTGAGAGAAAAATAATTAACTTTGTTGTTACGCAACACACAAGTCTATTTGTTCTATGTTAAATGGTCAAAGACGATTTCCTATCAAGTACCATGTTAAAAATTCAATTTGCCTAGATTTGTTCCTGCCCCTAACAGAAGTCTTCTTAAAACCGAACCGGGAATTGAACCTACCTTGTGGGAGCGGGGGGGCTTGATGCCGCTCAGGAGGAGCTGGACCTGTTGAGAGAAAAATAATTAACTTTGTTGTTACGCAACACACAAGTCTATTTGTTCTATGTTAAATAGTCAAAGACAATTTCCTATCAAGTACCATGTTAAAAATTCAATTTGCCTAGATTTGTTCCTGCCCTAAACACAAGTCTTCTTAAAACGGAACCGGGAATTGAACCTACCTCCTGGGAGCGGGGGGGCTTGAAGCCGTTCAGGAGGAGCTGGACCCGTTGAGAGAAAAATAATTAACTTTGTTGTCACGCAACACACAAGTCTATTTGTTCTATGTTAAATGGTCAAAGACGATTTCCTATCAAGTACCATGTTAAAAATTCAATTTGCCTAGATTTGTTCCTGCCCCTAACACAAGTCTTCTTAAAATGGAACCGGGAATTGAACCTACCTCCTGGGAGCGGGGGGGCTTGAAGCCGTTCAGGCCCTTCCTCTTTACCACCCTTCCTCAGGTCCCGTGCCGTTTTTGCCGTTTCCAGTTTGTGCTGCTTAGCCTGGGCAACGGCCTCCTGCCCGAGCCTATCCTGGGTACGATGTGTCTGTGGATGGAAGAGAAGGTCTAAGTAATAAAACTTAATTTTACGATCTTCCTGTTGAAAGTCTTTGGTTTGTAAAATGTACCTTGCTGGTTGTAGAAGTCCTCATCCTGTCAAGGCTGACCTTTCCCGGGAGACCGGCCTCCTCCAACTGCATTTGCACAAACTTCCCGAGATCCGTCACTTTCCCCCCGGCCTTGTTACAAAAAACTTGTTTTGACGTGATTTGTTTAAGGACGCACGTATTGTAAAGTTGGCCCAGCCACAAATATTCCTCTAGCTTGAGTTGCAGGGCGGCCGGGCCCTTTGTTGATGAGGTCTGATCCCTGACCTAAAACAGAAGAAGCACATTGTGTGAAGATTTAAACACATTCAGTGACCCATAAAAATACATTTAGACAATACCAATGGGAGGTGTTAGAAGTCTTGACTTACATGAATCACCCGGAGGTCCTTTGCAATTTTTGCATTCTTGTATTCTTCAACCGTCATGTTGGTCAGGACTCCTGGCCGGTGTCCCGTCCTCAGGATGAGGTATCCTGCCAGGAGCCCTTGGACCTCCTTTAGGGTGTTGTTGTTAAAGTCCCTCAGCAGTCTGTCTAAATAGAAAAGGTTCATTTTTTATTTTTTTTACAACTGGCACAGATATACAGATATGGGTATGTTTACTTACTCAGCAGCTTCGGCATCCTCTCTCTGGCCATGTTGAGGAATGTCTTTTTGTTGTCGACACTGAGCTCCTCGTCTGTAAATATATGTATATATATATATATATATATATATATGAGGTTAAGTCTTAATATGCGTTTTGACACACCTTGCTTTAGGTCTGGTAATAGACTCACCTCTTGAGTAAAGATAATAGTTTGTTTCAGTTAGTGGGTGGATCAATGGCTTTGATAAAGTATTGGGCAACCCATTTCAAATCAAATCTTTGAATCATTTGACCCAATAACCCAATGATTTTTCTTGGTAGATCAAGCCTTGTATGTATTCTTGCAATTTGGAACTATTATTCCCCTCACCTGCTGAACAAGAGGGTACCCCATCGGGCTCTTCATAAGGGTCTGGAGCTGGTCCCTGGGATGGCTGGGCTGGAAAATGAAAAAAAATAATTAAATACATAAATAATGGTAACCTAGTTGTTAGGCAAAAGAAGGTTCCAGGGTATTTGTTCTATGTTAAATAGTCACAGACGATTTCCTATCAAGTACCATGTTAAAATGCAATTTGCCTAGATTTGTTCCTGCCCCTGACAGAAGTCTTCTTAAAACCGGAACAGGAATTGAACCTACCTTCTGGGATCGGGGGGGCCAGAAGCTGGGTGCCATGGCATTGGTCCGACGGTTCTAAATTCCGAAGGTTCTATATTCCGAAAATGGGCTCCGTGGGCCCAGGGTTCGTTGTTCCGACAGCCCATTGGTCCGAACATTGAATTCCATTGCTCCGAAGGTTCTTTGTTCCGAAATCACCGGGGTTTCATTGGGCCAGCGATGTCAATCGGCGCTCTCCCATGGTGCCGGTGCCGCCGAAATGAGCACACAAAAAAAGAACCTCGGCAGTCACAATGACTGAAAGCGCTTTACCCTGTTTTAATCCATCCGATCCGATCGTGGGTATTGCGCCTTCGCCTCTGTTGCGCGGCACGCCTCGATCAGCCGATGCGCAAAATAAAAGAAAAAATATCTGTTAAGTGGTCGACTCGACTCTCCTTAGCCCATAATGACCGCTATTGTGGTGATATCGCCAACATTCCCACTGGGCACGACTCTCTATGCATACAATAGACATGGCAAGGTTCACAAGTTGACGCATTTGGAGCTGAATTATCAGTTAATATGCAGCTATTTGTTTAAAAAATGACACAATGCGACATAGCTCTCGATCATATGGTCCCCATTTTCTAAGGGTTTCATTTTATTTTGACAATTGCTTTGCCAATGTAAAGTATATGTTTTCTCATACCCAATAACGCTCCTTTGAATACCCCCTTCTGTTTGACGTTTCTTTAAGCGTGGCTGTGGTTCGCTATTAAAGGCTTAAAGGCTTCGGGTTTCATGCAAACTCCAAATAATGTAATGGCCCATTGACCACGCACAGTGTCCTTGCTTTGATTTTAAATAAAACACGTTTCTACTTTACACTGAGCTACCTTGTATCCTTTAAAAGATCTCCTTATTATTTCACTCTTTTGAAACGCACAGCACCGTAAATTAACTTGGAACCTTTGTCCTGTAACTAGCAGCGCTTTTTCATCTTATCACATAACGTAGTCTTACCATCTGATGAGGCTGAAGTATATATATTATTCGCCCCCCTCTATTGATGCACCTTCTCCTTATTGGTACTGTACTGCACTTGTCTTTGTTTTGTTTTGTTTTTTTCCCTCTTATCTATCTTTCTTACGTCTCTGTAACTTTGTAAATAACTGTATACTGCTGTGCTACTACTGGACAACTACATTTCCCCCTTGGGATAATAAAGGTATCTATCTATCTATCTAAGTGGCCTATATGGATGAAATCTAGGCCTATAGTGTCTCCATATTAGCCAGTAAAGGTGAGTGAGCAATTGTTCAGTATAAGAGTTTATATGATAAATGTATATATTCAATAATATAGCCTATATTTATTAGCCCCTGGTTGCGAGGTTGAATCTCATAATTTAACCTCCCCTTTATACTGCCCATTTATAACGCGCAGTGGATCCATCGCGCACTCAGGCCACTATTATAATCTATATGCTGCAGATTGAATAATCATGGTTATATAAAGTGACAACGTACTTTGTCAAACCTATTATTAACCAAATGTTTTATTATACGTTATAGATCAGGATATAGAATGTAGGCCTATATAATACAATGTCTATATTATGAATAGCATCTTCAGGGGACGCCTCGCTGCCAGCTTGGGCACAGAATTTGGAAAGCTCCCTCATACACAGAAAAAACGTGGGATATGTTAATAAAATATGTATAGGCCTATAGGATATGCACATCCGTTTCTTGTTAGGCGGATTTGTGGACTAAATCTGCAGCATATAGATTATAATAGTAGCCTGAGTTGGAAACATGCACGCATAGATAAAAACTAGTCGTATTTTGACATCCTTGCATTAGGCCCTGTGACTTGAGCAGAGAGAAATACCATACAAATCTTTCGCAGAAGGCGCAACAAGTCTCACGTGACCTATAGGCCTATCATGTCATCACTCCTCAAAATGGGCAGATCTACAAGCTAACAACGGGTCATGTAGGCCTACGCACTGCCTTGACAACTTGTAGATCAGCTTATTTTGGCAAGCAAGTCTCTCATGCGATGGATCCACTGCGCGTTAGACTGGCCACATTCTCAAAATATAATTCAGTTTAGTCGTGCGAATGGGAGGTGGTGAAGTTGCCACATTCTTGCATATTTAATTGATACGTTTGCGCTCACACACATTGTCATACGAAACAAGGAATCACTGAGTCCACGTCTGTCCACGGGACATGTATGTATCCAAGCTGCATAATAATGCCTCCTCCATCTCCCTGTGTTTATTAATTCTTCAAGTTCAACTCACAATGTAACCGCAGGAGTCAGGACCCCCGTAAATATTTACCTGCGGTCGACGGTCGTATAAACGGGCGATCAAAAAATAAAACCATGCGGCGGCGGGAGAGACTCGCAAAATCTATCAGCAATTAACCAGACAGCAAATAGGCCTACTTTAGCAAGATATGAATATCTACGAAGAGGACAACGTCAACGTCTCTCTCTCTCTCTCTCTCTCTCTCTCTCTCTCTCTCTCTCTCTCTCTCTCTCGTCTTGCCCTCCGCTGGCTCCCTCTCTGCGCTCCGCTCCGCGTAAAGCGTCTCCATTTGGACATGATTTGGCACAGCGAGCAAGAGAGAGAGAGAGAGAGAGAGAGAGAGAGAGAGAGAGAGAGAGAGAGAGAGAGCCTATATATGATATAGGTCTACAAGTGTCTCCAGTGGCACTTTCCTTTCATCTAACTGTGAGCAACTCCTCACAAATAATACACTATGTATGTGCGATCGAGGGAGCGGTGATCAGAAATGAAATCAATGAGGGGAGGAGGCGGCCAGAATGGTCAGAAATTTAATGAGAGCGGACGGTCTGGAGGGGGATTTAACCTTTTATAAATAACTATGGATTTAACCCGCACATGGCTCTATATATTGCCTGTATTTGAGATAGCCTACGGATGTGTCTTCACACATGTCCAAACGTTGTGTATTTTCCGACAATACGTTAGAGGATTCGTTTTAATAGCAATAAAACGTGCCCGTGTGAATGCCGCCATAAATGGGCAGTATAAATAAGAGGTTAAATTATGAGATTCAACCTCGCAACCAGGGGCTAATAGATATATATTATTGAATATATAAATGATATCATATAAACCCTTATACTGAACAACTGCTCACTCACCTTTACTGGCTAATATGGAGACACTATAGGCCTAGATTTCATCCATAGGCCACTTCAGCCTCATCAGATGGTAAGACTACGTTATGTGATAAGATGAAAAAGCGCTGCTAGTTACAGGACAAAGGTTCCAAGTTAATTTACGGTGCTGTGCGTTTCAAAAGAGTGAAATAATAAGAAGGAGATCTTTTAAAGGATCCAAGGTAGCTCAGACTCAGTGTAAAGTAGAAACGTGTTTTATTTAAAATCATAGCAAGGACACTGTGCGTGGTCAATGGGCCATTACATTATTTGGAGTTTGCATGAAACCCGAAGCCTTTAGTTTAAGCTTTTATAGCGAACCACAGCCACGCTTAAAGATCGATGGCGATCGAGGCGTGCCGCGCAACAGAGGCGAAGGCACAATACCCACGATCAGATCGGATGGATTAAAACAGGGTAAAGCGCTTTCAGTCATTACGAGACTGACTGCCAAGGTTATTTTTTTCTTTTTTTTTTTTTCTTGCTCATTTTGGCACCATGGAGAGCGCCCTTTGACATCGTTGGCCCAATGAAACCCCGGTGATTTCGGAATTGAGAACCTTCGGAACAATGGGATTCAGTTTTCGGAGTAAAGAGCCCATTTTCGGAATATAGAACCTTCGGAATTGAGAACCTTCGGACCAATGGACCTTCGGAATTGAGAACCGACCTGTTGAGAGAAAAATAATTAACTTAGTTGTTAAGCAACAGACAAGTCTTCATAAAATTGGAACGGAAATTGAACCTACCTCCTTGGGGCTGGAGGGCCCGGGGAGCAGGAGGCAGGGGGTTAGGCAAGGGGTTTGGCCTAACCATTGGCGTATTGCCGGGTTTTAGGGACTCCAAACTGTCCTGGATGGTCAAGATATCGTCCTCTGACAGGCGTGATTCTTTTTTAAGGGTGGTAGACAGGACGTGAGTAAGAAAATTAGAGAAGTCTGACAGATAGGACTTAATTGTTTTGGGGGCTAGTTTGTGACGCTGATCTGAGATCCATCTGTGGAAAAAAAATATATAAGAGTTAAAATAACAAATCTGGAGTTTGAGTATGTATTAAAAGGCAAATTTTTTGGACTCCACCTACTTGCTCAGCTGATCTGTGTTCTTTAGTGGGTGGAGGTCAGTCTCCCCCTCGCAGCCCATGGCAATGCAAATTGTCCTTGCATGGCTGGCCTCCTGACCCTTGTTTTCTGTCCACCTTGAATTGTCCTCCATGGCCGCCCAATGGTCCCTAAAGTGCTGAGTTGCTTCAACTGTACACAAACACAAACACGCACAAGCACACACACACACACACACACACACACACACACACACACACACACACACACACACACACACACACACACACACACACACACACACAGAAAACATATATGTGATTGATTTCAAGATTCTTTTTCACATATCGGAAGAAGTCACGTTACGATGTCATTAAGTACCAAACAATACTCACTAAAGAAGTCCTGCTTGGTATTCTTTCTCTTGACCTTGGCCTTCCTGCCAGATCTTTCCGTAGAATCATCCGCCTCCCTCTGGGTCCTCTGCTGGGTCCCAGCCACCATAGAGGCCCTTTTATTTTTCATGGGCGTGAGATGGGCCATTTTGAAGTTCAACAACTCAGTGGTCCTTGTTGTAAGAGACTTAATAATTTCTCTCAACGAATTGTTTACGTCCAGCAGCTCCTCTGCATCAGCCCTCAGGGCCACGCAGGCTGGTAGTGAGCAGGCTAAGGATGAATTGAAACAACTCATTAGAGTGGATATCCTTGTTGTAAAGATAATAGTTTGTTTCAGTTATTGGGTGGATCAATGGCTTTGATAAAGTATTGGGCAACCCATTTCAAATCAAATCTTTGAATCATTTGACCCAATAACCCAATGATTTTTCTTGGTAGATCAAGCCTTGTATGTATTCTTGCAATTTGGAACTATTATTCCCCTCACCTGCTGAACAAGAGGGTACCCCATCGGGCTCTTCATAAGGGTCTGGAGCTGGTCCCTGGGATGGCTGGGCTGGAAGATGAAAAAAAATAATTAAATACATAAATAATGGTAACCTAGTTGTTAGGCAAAAGAAGGTTCCAGGGTATTTGTTCTATGTTAAATAGTCACAGACGATTTCCTATCAAGTACCATGTTAAAATGCAATTTGCCTAGATTTGTTCCTGCCCCTGACAAAAGTCTTCTTAAAACCGGAACAGGAATTGAACCTACCTTCTGGGATCGGGGGGGCCAGAAGCTGGTCTGGAGGAGCTGGACCTGTTGAGAGAAAAATAATTAACTTAGTTGTTAAGCAACAGACAAGTCTTCATAAAATTGGAACGGAAATTGAACCTACCGGCATCTTGGTGATTGACATCTTGGTCAAGACCTGTTGACACAAAAACTATTAACTTAGATGTTACGCAACAGACAAGTCTTCATAAAATTGGAACTGAAATCGAACCTACCTCCTGGGAGCAGGTCGAACTGAGGTGCTGGACCTGTTTGAAAAAACAAAACAAAACAATTAATTTAGATTTTACGCAACAGAAAAGTCTTCATAAAACTGGAACGGGAATTGAACCTACCTCCGTGGGGCTGGAGGGCCCGGGGAGCAGGAGGCAGGGGGTTAGGCAAGGGGTTTGGCCGTGGAGGAACTGGAGCTGAAACTAAAATTATTAACCTAGTTATTATGCTATACACATTCTGATACATCCTCGAATGATGATTCCGATTAGAAAAAAATATCATGGAGAAAGAAATCACCAAACCCTTAACAGACACCCCATCCCAAAACCCACCAAAGACCCTGAACAATGACAAAAAAATTATCCCATACTTACAATTGGAACGGCAGTTCAACCTACCTCCTTCCACAAGGTCCAGCTCGCTGACCATCGCCACGCCGGAGGCTCTTAGATTAGCCAGCTTCCCCAGCGTTAATTGCCGTTTGGCGGTGATGAACAATCTTCGGTTGTCTGTCTCCTGTTGAAGAGTACAGTCTGTTTAACCACACAATTTTGGTCCAGTGAGATCCAGTCAACATACACTCTAATTTGACCAAATCTTTAATAAGTAGCAAGCAAAAAAAAGAACTTACACCGATAGGTAGGTCATGCTTGTCTCTAAAGTGCTTGTCCAGCCTTGTGTTATTTTCCTTTCCACATAACACACAATCGAGGGTGTCCCCGTCGTGGATTCTAACAAGTGAAGACAAGGTAAGCAACATCAGTTTTGAAAGTGTCTGCTTATTGCACCATTACAGAATAATCATGGTCTCATTAATGGGATCGACTTTACCTGCCATTGGCATAATCTTGAATAAGATTTCTCTCGACATCGTTTTCCACCTTGTGTTTTTTCACCAGGTGGGATTTTATAAAACACTCCCCTTGGCGACAGCCGACCATGGGACAGGCGACTACGGTAGCGTGCACTTTACTCGGTCTCTAGATGAGTCAAAAAAGGTGATTGTCAGTAATTGGGTCACATAGCAATTTTAATTAGAAGGAAGTTGGGTCTAAAGCCAAACTTCATGACAAGCTGTAAGAAAAGAAACCTGCTGTTTTGCGTAAGTTGTTCTGTTTGGATTTGATCAAGTAACTGAATAATACCCAATAAAAATCTCATATTATAACAAAAAATTAACAAACCAATCATATTATCCTAACATGTGGGAAGATCCGATCAGCGCTGGGCAGAATAAGTTTAGCAGGGTTAGGGGTTTTGCAGAATTTTGGGCCATTGAACAATAGGGCTTGATATTACATCAGGCCTGACCAAAGTACCGTTTTGGTTAGGGGACTAACTTGTAATTGGGTTAAAGAGCAAGGAAGTTTGATAAATAGTTGTGAAAGCAAGCAACAACCAGCCAAAACACCCAAACAATATAGCCCAACCTGACAAGTTAACATAAAATAATACAGAAAAAAATGATATGTAGGGTTAGGTATTAACGCAACCAAATAATAAAATAATTACTCTGATTGAAATTAAAACAAACTTGAATCCATAAATACAATTGTTTTACTAAAAGTTTAACCCTGGATGATATGTAGGGTTAGGTATTAGATGGAAAATGAATGGACTTGATAGACAATTGGTTAAACCGGAATCCTATCAAACGGCTTCAATATTCACCCAAAAACTGATATTTTATCCCGTAGCCAAATCATACAATAATGACTCTGATTGAAATTAAAACAAATTTGAGTCCATAAATACAATTGTTTCACATACAATTCAAACCCAAGGTGTTTTGAATACAATGCAAGTCAAAGATATAGCAAAGAAAGCTTGAATCGATAAAAACAATTGATTTACTAAAAACCTAACCTTAGATAATATGTATTCAATGCAAAACATCTGGGCTAATTCGATAAACCTATAATATTACTCACAGGCATTTTGGTGCAACCTTCCTTCTCTCTTTCCTCACTCTCTGTTTGGTGCAACCTTCCTTCTCTCTTTCCTCACTCTCTGTCTCTCAAACAACACCAGGTGAGTTAAGTTTGCACATAACGAGCCAACCAAGAAACCTAACCCCTAAAGGGAGGAGCTTGGTAATTTGTAGGGTTAGGTATCAGATGGAAAATGCAGGGACTTGATAGAGGATTGGTTAAACCGGAATCCTATCAAACGGCTTCAATATTCACCCAAAAACTGAAATATAATATTTTATCCCTAACCCAAATCATACAATAATGACTCTGATTGAAATTAATACAAACTTGAATCCATGAATACAATTGTTTTACTAAAAGTTTAACCCTGGATAATCTGGCATCAAGCTATAACATCTAGGCTAATTTAATAAAAAAACACAACATCAACTCACAAACATATTGGTCAATATTCCTTTTCACTCTCTTTCCTCCCTCGCTGTCTCTCTCACAGAAAGGTTGGGTAAACTGAAAAACAAAGATATCCTTTCTCCTCTTATACCCTAACACAAGTTACCTCCCCTGGACCCAATATAAAGTTCCTAACACACCCTAACACAGCCTAACACGCCCTAAAACATCCTGACTAAGGTTCACTTGACCAGTTAATATAAAATGATACAGTAAAAATTTGGATAATGACACATTATACTTATAAAACACACTGTAAAATACAAGTCAATCCCAAGTGTTTTGAAGACAATGCAAGTCTTTACATAACAAAGAAAGCTTGAATCGATAAAAACAATTGTTTTACTAAAAACCTAACCTTAGATAATATGTATTCAATGCATAACATCTGGGCTAATTCAATAAACCTATAATATTACTCACAGGCATTTCGGTGCAACCTTCCTTCTCTCTCCTTCCTCACTCTCTGTCTCTCAAACAACACCAGGTGAGTTAGGTTTGCAAATAACGAGCCAACCAAGAAACCTAACCCCTAAAGGGAGGAGCTATCTATACCGGAATCCTATCAAACGGCTTCAATATTCACCCAAAAACTGATATTTTATCCCGTAGCCAAATCATACAATAATGACTCTGATTGAAATTAAAACAAACTTGAATCCATAAATACAATTGTTTCACATACAATTCAATCCCAAGGTGTTTTGAATACAATGCAAGTCAAAGATATAGCAAAGAAAGCTTGAATCGATAAAAACAATTGATTTACTAAAAACCTAACCTTAGATAATATGTACTCAATGCAAAACATCTGGGCTAATTCGATAAACCTATAATATTACTCACAGGCATTTTGGTGCAACCTTCCTTCTCTCTTTCCTCACTCTCTGTTTGGTGCAACCTTCCTTCTCTCTTTCCTCACTCTCTGTCTCTCAAACAACACCAGGTGAGTTAAGTTTGCACATAACGAGCCAACCAAGAAACCTAACCCCTAAAGGGAGGAGCTTGGTAATTTGTAGGGTTAGGTATTAGATGGAAAATGCAGGGACTTGATAGAGGATTGGTTAAACCGGAATCCTATCAAACGGCTTCAATATTCACCCAAAAACTGAAATATAATATTTTATCCCTAACCCAAATCATACAATAATGACTCTGATTGAAATTAATACAAACTTGAATCCATAAATACAATTGTTTTACTAAAAGTTTAACCCTGGATAATCTGGCATCGAGCTATAACATCTAGGCTAATTTAATAAAAAAAACACATCAACTCACAAGCATATTGGTGAATATTCCTTTTCACTCTCTTTCCTCCAGTGGTGGACTGGGACTAAAATTCAGCCCTGGCATCTTGGCCAGACCAGCCCCCACAACTAGCGCGAGCGCAGATACTCTACCGACTCGTCAGGTGGAGGGCGGCACATTTAAATACATAAGCTCTTAATACCGCAACTTTTACATACAACATAAATGATAACTACACAATCCATAAATCGTATAAGTTAGTGTACAGTTCTCACCACCAACAAGGGCAGTATGAACATGATTACATGCCAAAATGTCAGAACTTTGGCTAGTTAGCTAATGAATGGAAACTAATAATTGATCTGAGAATTGGACAAACAAGTTGTATTTTATTGCTCAATATGCAGTAGGCTATTAGGCTGTAGGCCTATATATTATATACTAGAGCATAGCAAAACACCAAACTGAGAATGCATGCAGAACTATACCCAATATATATATACCCAACGGACAACAACAACAACAAACAATGCTTGCAGGGCAGAATTAGGACAATACCCACTCATTATCATTATAAAAGTAAAAAATAGAGCACTTAAATTCTATTATCACCTAAAAGAAAGCAACCCAGACACGCTCCATAGCATAGCCCTCAACCACAGTGAAAACATACAGGGTAACTACTCCTTTAACCTGTTAACAATCCTGTATAATTTGCAAAAAACGCCTATACACAGCGTACCCAAAGTAAATTGATTGTCGTTTTTAAACCATTTGGAGTAATGCATTGGGCATGGTCTCATTTTGAAGTTTTACCCAGAAATAAATAGTCACTCTGTGTGCAACTGACATCGAGTAATACAAGTTTTAACTTACTGGAATAGCAGGTTTTTAATCCTTGCCTAAATATTTTCAGTAAATAGATGCCTGCATAACACTGTTATTATCATATAGGAGCTGAAAAACACAATGTGGACACATTTTGAAGCCTTACCTAGCCCAATTTCAAAGGACATGATAAAACTACAAAATATGAATATTTTAAACTATGAATATTTTACACATGTTTTACTAAGTGTATGTTTATGCGTTTTCATTTGGAGACATTTGCATGATCATATAAAAAGGTCAAAAAAGGTCTAATAGACTGGATTTTTTTTATTTAAATTTTTTTATTATTTTGATATATTTATTATTATTATTATTTAATTTATTTATTTTAATGACAGCCCTAACACTCTTGGTCTGACGTTCGGCGCGCTGCTGCGCATTTACGCACGTCCAGTAGAGCTGTTACGCAGAGGTTTTTGGGTATGGATTTTATCATGTTTACCCTTCCTCTACACCAGTGGTTCTCAACCTTTTCTGGCCGTGACCCCCAAAATATTCATATTTGAACTGGGGACCCCCCACCATGACGAGCACTTGGAATTGTAGGAGTTGACATAACATTTAGTTTGACCCCATCTATTCCTTTGTGAAAATAGCCGATCTACATGCTCACAACGCCTCGCAACGCGAGGCGTTGTGAGCATGTAGATTGGCTATTTTCATAATTTCTGCCTCTAATATTTTACAATTTGACCAATGTTTGACCAGAGGTACTAAAGAGGTCTTTGAAGTCCTTAAATTGTCACTTTAGAAATGTTCAGATACCCTGTATACACTTATACTGTATGTTGGTCTGTTTACTTTTGAGTGAGAAAACAATGTTAACATTTAGCTAAACTTCTGGGGACCGCCCAACATAATTTGGGGACCCCTCTGGGGGTCCCCCATGTATTCAGGGCTAACTCTAAACGTGAGTAGCAGCAGATTTATGAATATTTGTTTGTTTGTTTATGTCGGACTTCTGCGTTGTTTGCGGCGTGAGTTTCGGAGCTATAATCAAATGGTTTGCAGATTCGGAATCACAAGAATCTTTTAAAATGGCATACAGCTTGGCAATGCAAGTGAAACAGAGGCTTGGCTAAACGTGATTGTTTGTCAAAATACGGCCGGCGGGCCCAGACCTGTTAAGAGGTTAACACAAAGCAATCTGCTGGACATTATCCACATCCACTCTCAGGCTTACCATATCACCACCAATTCCTCCTCTTTGCGATAATGGCAAATGGCAACTGGTCAAAAGTGTAATGTAATCCTACTCCTCCTCCAGCATTTTTGTTTTCATTTGTTGTTAACTTTTTTTTCTCTCTCTCTCACAAAAACTCACAAACCACTGCATCCTCCTCCTCCAACTACTATCCTCCTGTACTGTGTGCGTGCTGTTTGGAAGGTGGGAGGGCATGTGATCCATTCTAGCCGCATGATAGGGCCACTGGGATTACCGTAATGGACGTTGCGTCCGCGCATGCATTACCGTAATGTCAGTTAGGGCTGTGCAGCAAGATTTTATTTTATTATTATTATTATTTTTTTAACGGGTTAAGTTTGCAAATAACGAGCCAACCAAGAAACCTAACCCCTAAAGGGAGGAGCTATGTAATATGTAGGGTTAGGTATTAGATGGAAATTGGAGGGACTTGATAGAAAATCGGCTATACCGGAATCCTATCAAACGGCTTCAATATTCACCCAAAAAACTGAAATATAATATTTTATTCCGAAACCAAATCATACAATAATGACTATGATTGAAATTAATACAAACTTGAATCCATAAATACAATTGTTTTACTAAAAACACATCCTAACACAACCTAACACCTCCTAACATACACATGCATAGAGACACACAAAGCTGGATAGCGCCAGAACATTTTATACTACATTTTATACTACTGAACTTGGTTCAGTAGTATAAAAATGCATATATACATGTTGCTTGTGTAGAAAAGTTCTCATCATTTTCATATGCATGAAACGTAGGTTTTCTAGTGAAGAGAGCTGTGGCTTTTTCATATACTGTATGTGCCAGGTATATTCATGGCTATTTTTAATGTCTGTAGCATATAGAAGTTTAAGCACGAACATTTTCACAGCAGGAAATATGCTTTGGCACACTGCCAACACAGCTGCCTTGTGTAGAATGCTCTCTGTCTGGGAGAACAACCTGAGACTGAGACAAGTGCCCGTCCCTCCCTAACGTTTGGGCCGTGCTGTTATCTCCTATTCGTCTACATGAGATACGACATCCTGGGGGAGAGTGTGTTTCCCAGCGACTCCCCAATCTCGCATGAATAGAGTCCTAGCCTCACCTTGACCGCCTCCGTTGCGTCAGGCTGTGCATGAGAGGGAGATCGAGGCAAAGGGGGAACATGGTTGTGTTTCTGTGTGTGTGTGTGTGTGTGTGTGTGTGTGTGTGTGTGTGTGTGTGTGTGTGTGTGTGTGTGTGTGTGTGTGTGTGTGTGTGTGTGTGTGTGTGTGTGTGTGTTTGTTAGTTTGTATATTGTAATGAGGGTTGCATACATGTACAGTAGCCTATGTGTGTGTCCACTAAACACAGACAGAGCTGTATGTGTTGCTCAAATTAACTTCACCTTGTTGTAAAACTGAAGACAGCTCTCCACTCCTCCTCTCTCCCTCTCTTTCTGACCGTCAAACTCAGACTGAGAACCACAGCGTAAAGCTCTTCTCTCTTCCTCACTTTTGCATAATACGGCCGACCGGCCGGTCCTTTATCTCGCTAGCGCCCCCACTACAAACAGTGCTGGCGGCTGACGGTATTGCACCATAGTACTACACCATACAGTAGGTTAAATGGGAAATCCCTGATATCGATAATTATCGCGGGAGATAATACCGCGGTATATCGAAATATCGATATTTTGTCCCAGGCCTAGTAACTTGGTGGGTTTAGCACCCCACTGGGGGTTCGCAGGCGGCGTCGGGGTTTGCCCTAAGAGGTGAAGGGGCATTCAGTAACTCGGAGCTCAATACAAAAACCATTCAAGTTAGACTCATTCCCTGCGCCCCAGCCTCGACACAAATGTTTGCTGAACCGGAGGGGACGTGCAGTTCGAAGGAGAGACCCTCCAGACCCCTCCAGACCGTCTTTCCCTGAATTTTGAGCCTTTAGACAGAAATAGCCTTGTTTAGGGGCAGTGTTTGCTTTTTTGAAACCACGCAGCGGCTGTGCACGCCACAGACCCGAGGCTCATACAGATGAATTTGGCTCTGCCTTGAGGTTCAGAAAACTGTTTTCCGTTTTGCTCTACGACCCTTAGAACCTAAAATAATCTGTTGTGACCCCTGGTAGGGGTTGCTTTTAATTGGGTGAAAAAACAAGGGGGTTTGATAGGTAGGTGGGCGGAGGCCTCATTTTCAAGCCTGCCTAAATTTTGGTGATTTTAGGTATTTTTAGTGACCTCTCGTGAACTGTCGATGTTATGATCATAATGAAGACGTCTAGTTGTTCAACAGGCCATCCTGAAAAAAGAACTGATGGCGATTGGACACCTGCAGCCCCCTTCATTTAACATTTATTCAGTCAAAGGTCAAGCAATCAAATGGATTTAGAGATTTGAAGAGGTTTCGATAGGAATTTGGATGGCCATTACTTGAATTTCACTGGGCGTTATAATGCTCTTGGAAGGTCTGCGAGGTCTGTTCTTTGGACGAGGCATAGACATGTTTCTTGTGTTTAATGTGTTCCGAGCACAAAGCACCGAGTCCTGCATATCCGACTTGAGTCCGCCGTAAAAGAACCTTGATTAGGGTTGTATTTTTAGTTATTGGGTGCATACCTTTTTTAAAACCATTCAAGTTAGACTCAATCCCTGCGCCCCAGCCTCGACACAAATGTTTGCTGAACCGGAGGGGGCGTGCAGTTTGAAGGAGAGACCCTCCAGACCGTCTTTCCCTGACTTTTGAGCCTTTAGACAGAAATAGCCTTGTTTAGGGGCAGTGATTGCTTTTTTGAAACCACGCAGCGGCTGTGCACGCCACAGACCCGAGGCTGATACAGATGAATTTGGCTCTGCCTTGCGGTTCAGAAAACTGTCTTCCGTTTTGCTCTACGACCCTTAGAACCCCAAATAATCTGTCCTGACCCCTGGTAGGGTTTGCTTTTAATTGGGTGAAAGAACAAAGGGGTTTGATAGGTAGGCGGGTGGAGGCCTCATTCTCAAGCCTGACTAAATTTTGCTGATTTTAGGTATTTTGAGTGATCACTTGTGAACTGTAGATGCTATGATCATAATGGTGATGTCTAGGCGTTCAACAGGCCATCCTGAAAAAGAACTGATGGCGATTGGAAACCTGCTGCCCCCTTCATTTGACTTTTCTTCATTCAAAGGTCAAGCAATCAAATGGATTCAGAGATTTGAATAGGTTTCGATAGGAATTTGGATGGCCAATACTTGAAATTCACCGGGTGTTATAATCCTTTTGGAAGGTCTTTGAGGTCTGTTCTTTGGACCAGGCATAGACAGGTCCCTTGTCTTTACTGTGTTCCGAGCACAAAGCACCGAGTCCTGCGTATCCGACTTGAGTCCGTCGTAAAAGAACCTTGATTAGGGTCGTATTTTTAGTTATTGGGTGCATACCTTTTTTAAAACCATTTAAATTAGACTCATTCCCTGCGCCCCAGCCTCGACACACATGTTTGCTGAACCGGAGGGGACGTGCAGTTCGAAGGAGAGACCTTCCAGACCGTCTTTCCCTGACTTTTTAGCCTTTAGACAGAAATAGCCTTGTTTAGGGGCAGTGTTTGCTTTTTTGAAACCACGCAGCGGCTGTGCACGCCACAGACTCGAGGCTGATACGGACGGATTTGGCTCGGCCTTGCGGTTCAGAAAATGTCCGATCCTTGTAAAAAAACCCTAACCCTAACCTCCCATTGAGAATATTTTGGCTATCCCTTTACTTATCAAATCCATGTTATTAAGGCCCAAATACCCACAAAAGATCCCTGAAACCCTAACCTAAGTCGTAGAGAAGAACAATGATATTTTTCATCAGCTCGATGCACTGAAGAAGGGGGTATAGGTTTCGCCACAACCGCACCTACCTTTTCCCTTAATTGGTATGTTGATATGTGTTTCATTGGTTCAATATCCCATATCATATCAAATCCCCATGTTAAAACACCCAATAACCTGCAAATGTTTCTTTCCCCTAAAACAATCCTGAGTGGCTAACCCTAACCCCAACCCTAACTATTTGGTGAAAAACTGAGTGTCATTGATAATGAATTGGGCACCCCATTATTTCTTGAAATCCATTCATTGTTAACCTAATACAACACACAAGTTAAGTTATGACACTAAGTTCCTATATAAAGAAAATTAATAACATTCCCATGATAAATAGAATGATGATTCAGATATAATTGTAAACAGCCTTTATTTCCATAAATCCAAAAATAAACGAAAACCGACCAGCCTCTGGTGACATAAATAAAAAAGAGAGACAGCTGTCCTCATTCAAAGGGGTTCGGGATAACTTAAAACGACCAGCCTCTGGTGACATAAAAAAAAAACAGCTGTCTTCGTCAATATCCTTTGAAGGGGTCAAAAACTACAAAAAAAAAATGACCAGCCTCTGGTGACCTAAAAAAAACAAAAAAAGAGACAGCTGTCCTCATTCAAAGGGGTCCGGGATGAGGGACTCTTCAGGCTCTTCAGGTTTTAGGCTCGTCAGGCTCTTCTTCAATATTTTTTCAAGGGGTCAAAAACTACCAAAAAAAATTACCAGCCTCTGGTGACCTAAAAAACAAACAAAAAAAGAGACAGCTGTCCTCATTCAAAGGGTTTCGGGATAACTAAAAACGACCAGCCTCTGGTGACATAAAAAAAAACAGCTGTCTTCGTCAATATTCTTTGAAGTGGTCAAAAACTACCAAAAAAATGACCAGCCTCTGTTGACCTAAAAAAAAAAAAAAAAAAGACACAGCTGTCCTCATTCAAAGGGGTCCGGGATGAGGGACTCTTTCACGCTCTTCTTCATTTGGGGGGGAGGGGGGGGGGGGGTGGGTTTAGGTTTAGGGTTAGCTCTTCTGCGTCTATAAACACAGAGGGGTCAGAGCCAGAGGGGTTGGAAAGTGCTTGGCCTGAGGCAGTGGGGGCAGGTGGAAGGAAAGACACATTTATATCCGCCTGGGCAGGGGCTGGCGCTGGGCCTGAGGATCCAGAGGGAGAGGGCTGCTGGGGGGCCTTCTGACTCTGCTGGGCTGCTGGGCTGCTGCTGTCCACATTCCATTTGGAAGGTAAGCTGCCCTGTTGAAGGAAACATTATTATGGATGTCAATACTTGTCAATACTGTCAAACGAAAGTATTGTTACAATTTGGAATAATTATTGCCCTTACGTTTAACCATCTTTCCATGAGGAGCTTGAGCTGTTAAAACAAACATTACAAATATGGATGTTAGACACCATTATTATTCAATGTCCATTGAATGGATCTGATAGGAATTTGGGCAGACAATTTTCTATCAAATTAATAGTTTCCCACCCAAAAAGTGACCCCCTACTAAGGTTGTCAGGGCCAATGTCATATCAAGTCTTATTTTAAATATTCCAATAAATGCCAATAAATTCCCAATAAATCCAAAATTTACTCACCTTCATTTGTCTCCCCCTCAAGCTCTGCAGAGGTGCATGAACTGCATGAACGCATATGTTTTCCAGGAGGTGTTGGAACATACATTATTGATCTAGTCACACACACAAGTATTCTTACAATTTGAAGAGTAAATGTAAATGTCTTACCTAACCCTTTGAGGATTCGGATATGTGGATTTAAGGCTTCTTCTTTCACTCCCCGGAGGGCCTTCTTGGTGTTTGGCGTGAACCTGACGCTCTTCAGTACTCGCCTCCTCTTTGCCTCCTTGGGGGAGGGGTGGAGGCGAATGCTCGCCTTGGAGTGCAGGCTAACCCGTTGCCACCATTTCTTTTGTGCGCTATAGAAGGATGCGGAAGGACCAGGTCGATTTTTTTTCTTTTTCTTCACCACCACCTCCACCTCCTCCTCCTGCTCTTCTTCCTCCTTCTCCTGCTCCTCCTGCTCCTCTTCCTCCTCTTCTGTTCCCTCCTCTTCCGATGAGCTCGAGGAACTTTCTGTAATTACATTGAGTATATAACATAATTAGTTAACACATTTTTCAAACACATTTTAAATCAAATCAGTGAATCTTTTGACCCAATAACCCAATAACCTCACCTGCTGAACTAACGATAATGAATAATTGAATAAATAAATACCTTTATGAATGAATAAATTAATACATTAATAAATGAATGAATATTGGTATCCTAGTTGTTAGGCAAAAGAAGGTTCCAGGGTATTTGTTCTATGTTAAATGGTCAAAGACGATTTCCTATCAAGTACCTTGTTAAAAATTCAATTTGCATAGATTTGTTCCTGCCCCTAACACAAGTCTTCTTAAAACCGAACCGGGAATTCAACCTACCTCGTGGGAGCGGGCGGGCTTGATGCCGTTCAGGAGGAGCTGGACCTGTTGAGAGAAAAATAATTAACTTTGTTGTTACGCAACACACAATTCTATTTGTTCTATGTTAAATGGTCAAAGACGATTTCCTATCAAGTACCATGTTAAAAATTCAATTTGCCTAGATTTGTTCCTGCCCCTAACACAAGTCTTCTTAAAACGGAACCGGGAATTGAACCTACCTCCTGGGAGCGAGGGGGCTTGAAGCCGTTCAGGAGGAGCTGGACCTGTTGAGAGAAAAATAATTAACTTTGTTGTTACGCAACACACAAGTCTATTTGTTCTATGTTAAATGGTCAAAGACGATTTCCTATCAAGTACCATGTTAAAAATTCAATCTGCCTAGATTTGTTTCTGCCCCTAACACAAGTCTTCTTAAAACGGAACCGGGAATTGAACCTACCTCCTGGGAGCGGGGGGGCTTGAAGCCGTTCAGGAGGAGCTGGACCTGTTGAGAGAAAAATAAATAACTTTGTTGTTATGCAACACACAAGTCTATTTGTTCTATGTTAAATGGTCAAAGACGATTTCCTATCAAGTACCATGTTAAAATTTCAATTTGCCTAGATTTGTTCCTGCCCCTAACACAAGTCTTCTTAAAACCGAACAGGGAATTGAACCTACCTCCTGGGAGCGAGGGGGCTTGAAGCCGTTCAGGAGGAGCTGGACCTGTTGAGAGAAAAATAATTAACTTTGTTGTTACGCAAAACACAAGTCTAGTTGTTCTATGTTAAATGGTCAAAGACGATTTCCTATCAAGTACCATGTTAAAAATTCAATTTGCCTAGATTTGTTCCTGCCCCTAACACGAGTCTTCTTAAAACGGAACCGGGAATTGAACCTACCTCCTGGGAGCGGGGGGGCTTGAAGCCGTTCAGGAGGAGCTGGACCTGTTGAGAGAAAAATAAATAACTTTGTTGTTATGCAACACACTAGTCTATTTGTTCTATGTTAAATGGTCAAAGACGATTTCCTATCAAGTACCATGTTAAAAATTCAATTTGCCTAGATTTGTTTCTGCCCCTAACACAAGTCTTCTTAAAACGGAACCGGGAATTGAACCTACCTCCTGGTAGCGGGGGGGCTTGAAGCCGTTCAGGAGGAGCTGGACCTGTTGAGAGAAAAATAAATAACTTTGTTGTTATGCAACACACTAGTCTATTTGTTCTATGTTAAATGGTCAAAGACGATTTCCTATCAAGTACCATGTTAAAAATTCAATTTACCTAGATTTGTTCCTGCCCCTAACACAAGTCTTCTTAAAACCGAACAGGGAATTGAACCTACCTCCTGGGAGCGGGGGGGCTTGAAGCCGTTCAGGAAGAGCTGGACCTGTTGAGAGAAAAATAATTAACTTTGTTGTTACGCAACACACAAGTCTTCTTAAAACTGGAACAGGAATGAACCTGCCTCCGTAACTATCCTTACAATTTGAAGAGTAATTGTAAATGTCTTACCTAACCCTTTGAGGCCCTGCCTTCTTGGCATAGATGGGATACCCTTGACAACTCCGATCAGTTTTGTCACCACCACCTCCTCCTGCTCTTTTTCCTCCTCCTCCTGCTCCTCCTTCTCTTCTGTCTCCTCCTCTTCTCTTTCCTCCTCTTCCTCCTCATCCTGTGATGACCTCGAGGAAGTGTCTGTAATTACATCGAAAATAACATAATTAGTCTTATAGTTTGACGTCTTTCAATGGTCAAAAATAAATATTTTGGTTTAAACAGATCTAGCTCATATTTACAGAATTGGAACTCACCGATCGATTTGTCATCAAGTTGTATGACCTCGTTATCATAGTCAGTGTCACCATCAGAATTTATCCCTTTCTCTTTACCACTCAGCTCGTCATCGTCGTCGTACCTCTTGTCTAAGAGGTCCCGTGCCGTTTTTGCCGTTTCCAGGTTGTGCTGCATAGCCTGGGCAACGGCCTCCTGCCCGAGCCTATCCTGGGTACGATGTGTCTGTGGATGGAAGAGAAGGTCTAAGTAATAAAACTTAATTTTACGATCTGTCTGTTGAAAGTCTTTGGTTTGTAAAATGTACCTTGCTGGTTGTAGAAGTCCTCATCCTGTTAACACTTGGGTGACTGAAAATAAAAAACTACCACTACGCCTGCATTTATCGTTCATTTTGACCGTTATTTTCTCTCCCTTTTTGCCCAGGAGCGCAACACTTCCTCCCCCTGCTGCCAGCGGGGGTTCTATTGTCTTCCGAATTTGAATTAGCATTTCAATTGACCTCTCAAACACTCTCGTTTTCAATGTTAACTTCATGGTTTGGGAACAGGCTTGAGAAAATGACCTAGGCCTACTGTATCATGATCTTACTTTTAATGTCACTGGTTTAATTTCGTATCGCTTAGCAGCGCAGCCCAGCATCCGCCGAGGCCTTTGTATTATAACAGATTGTTGAGTTTTGAAAGTCATTTTAAAACAGTTCAGTTTTGCATGCAGGAATAAATCAATGGTCAGCGTCTTTGCGCACAGTGCGCCATGCAGTTTGAGTGGTTATAGACACGTTTGTTTATCCAGAAACATATCTTTTATGGCTTTGTTTTATTTACGGTTTGGGAGATTCAAGGCCAACACAGCACGCACCGCGCTATTGATTAGTAATCTAATGTGGAGATTAGATTAGACACATGACAAAATAAAATAATTAGGCCAAAGCTTTCATATGTCCCGACTTTATTATTCTTATTACTATTATTATTACCCATAGTTATTAGTTATTATTATTAGGCCTACTATTACTACTGCATAGTACTGTGTTCTATCCCTGTCATTCCATGTTATATGAGATACTTAAATTGTTTCCTGTTTCGATGCAAAATCTGTCTGTGTGCGTGAGCGAGAGAGGTTGCTTTCACGAATGTTTTTTTTTTACATGTGGTAGGGCTATACATGTATGTCTAATAAAATATTCTGTCATCCAATCAATGTGTGTTGAGCTTGAAATATGAACACGGCGGTGACTGTGACAGAGAGACAATAATTCTCTGTAGGCAGCCTACAACTAGTAGTAATTCATTTCTGTTGCTTGATAGGCTATTATAAAACTCTCATTATTTTGGGGTTTTGCTGTGTTTAGTCCCCTTATGCCCGTATGCTTATATTATCAAACAATGATGGTAATAGTGGTAAATAATACTACTATTACAAATAATAATAATAATAATAATAATAATACAGGCATACTGATGAATGAATAAATAACAGCAACGAAGAAAGTGTCATAATTCAACAACGTTTATTGTTTTCAACAGTTTACATCAGAATATAAAGCAAGTGTGTAATAAAAACAGGCAAAAAATAAAACATGCTGGCATGCAACTTCAAGTTCACCACAAAAAAAAATGTTCGTTCTGGTGCATTTACAGGCACTTTGGACAAGTCATGGAGAACTCCCCAGCACACGAGCCACACGCTCTGATGCCACATTTCTGACAGGAATCTAGAGTTTTGTTTCCGCATCTGTTCAGCTGACACTGCCTTCTCCTCTTCGGGGTGTCTGTGTCAGGTGTCTGGGGAGTGTTTGGTGTTCGGACCCTCTTTGCAGCTCGTGGTGTGTTTGGTGTGGTCGGCAGCGGCTGTGGGGGAGAGAGAGAGAGAGAAAGGAGTGAATACATGATTTGTAATGCACAATACATGTGTACATTTGCGTGTGTATATATATATATATATATATATATATATATATATATATTGTAACTAATGACTATAAAAACAATGTAATTACCTGTAGTGCTGTCCGCGATCGCCTAGGTGTATGCACTGGCATGGCTCGGCCCCTTTCCTCCATGTATTCCTTGTATAGCTGAAGTCCGAGTTCCTGTAGGAATTCTCTTCTGGTGAGTCGGGGTTTGCGCATGCAGTCTTTGAACAACACATATGCATTGATGGCAGCCAGGTCCAGCAAGTTGTAAAAGACAGCCACTGGCCAGCGACTGGTGCAGGTTTTCACGGTGAAGTTGCGTGCCATCTGATCCAAAATGTCCACTCCCCATTTGGTCTGATTGTAATCCGTCACAGACTCTGGCTTTGTCTTGGGGTCTGTGCCAATCACGATGGTAGGGTGCATGGTGCTCAAGATGCAAACATTTTTGTTGGGTTTGCTTTGGTAAATGGTCAGCGTCGCATCTGAGGCTTTCAGCAATCTGTTGCTGTGGAGCAGACCCTTCTCCCGTGCGCTCGGAGGTAACTCGCGCCTCTGTCTGTTCACAGTCCCAAGCAGCGTTGTATTTGATGCTAGAAGACTCTGTGCCAGCTTCATCGAAGTGAAAAAGTTGTCCATTGTGATGTTTCGTCCTTTGTTGAGGAATGGTTTTACCAATCTCTGCACGACATCTTGGGACAGAGGAACGCCAGGGCTACAAAGAGAGGGGGAGAGAGAGGGGGAGGATAATGGTTATTACAACATAATACAGGCAGCCTAATATATATTGTGGATGTATAGACATTTTATACATGTTTAGGAAAAGAACATTAAATTACCTGCGGTAACTGCCCTTTCCAAGGTAGGGGAATCCATTTAGGAAGTATTTGGTATTCAGGTCAGCAGCAACCCAAAATTTAATTCCAAACTTGTCTGGTTTGTTGGCCATGTATTGTGTAAATCCGCATCTTGCCTTTGTGGGGAAGAGCTGCTCATCCACTGTGATGTTGACTCCAGGCACAAAACACGCTTGACAGTTTTCTGTGAACGCGTCCCAGACATGAGACATTGCAGCAAACTTGTCCTGTTCTTTGCGGGCCTCCCTGGTGTCCTTGTCATCAAAACGCAGGTAGCGCATGATTGATTTGAACCGATCACGCGACATGACTTCCTTTACCAGGTGATTTCAATATTTTTGGTCCCACAGTTGATTCAAGGGAAAGCCATTGGTTAGCATGGCCCGCAAAAAAAACACACTGATGAATGCTTTCAGTTCCGTCACAGACAAATCCCAATCACCATTATTTTCATCACTGCGGGCCATTTTAACTGTGCAGTCTTTTATGTTCTCCAGCATGTTGTTGTCCAGCAAGCACAGAAAACTGCTCAACTCATCCTGAATTCTGACCTTGGCAAAAGCAGTAGGGCCTGGTGTATCTGTGAAAATATTGCGCCGTGGTAGGAATGTGACACTGTAATCCTTTCATGTATAAGGCAAAATAATGTGACTTCACAGTGTGTGTATATATATATATATATATATATATATATATATATATATATATATATATATATATATAATATATATATATATATATATATATATATATATATATATATATATATATATATATGTACAGTATAT
Source organism: Nannobrachium achirus (assembly GCF_963921795.1). Lineage (NCBI taxonomy): Eukaryota > Metazoa > Chordata > Actinopteri > Myctophiformes > Myctophidae > Nannobrachium > Nannobrachium achirus. The sequence continues at coordinate 55,394,835 of NC_137829.1, read as the reverse complement.
TACATTACATCAGAGATACCTTATGCACATTTATAACTAATTGTCAGATCAGATATGATTCTAAGAGAGAGAGAGAGAGAGAGAGAGAGAGAGAGAGAGAGAGAGAGAGAGAGAGAGAGAGAGAGAGAGAGAAAGAGAAGAGAGAGAGTGTATAACGTTATGGACATTTATAACTCAAATTATCAGATATGATTGATTTCTAAATGACCACTGACATTAATTTGGGTTAGACATTGGTTTCCAAGAGCTAAGATTATAGACACAAGCTCACAATGCTATGCACATAAGCCAAAGTCTGGTTTTGAAGTGGACATACAAGGTTTCCACCTGAGAGAACGACAATACAAATACATTCTAACTTGGAGAACTTGGCTATTTGTACTTTATATACGTTAGTAAATCCAATTTCCAATATTTTAACTTCTACTCCACTAGGCCACATTTATTTCAAAACGTATTTACAAATTATAATATAAAATAGGCCTATACATAAACCACTTTAATTCACACACTACTGTGTGAATTGTTTCGAAACTAACAAATTGGCCTATTTCAAAACAATACTAACACATTGGCTATTCAAATTACACAGCTATCAGTAAGGAATGCAGCCACTGATCAATGGATTGAAACATTTATTTGAAGTTAACAAATGGAAATGTTAAATGTACATAATAATAATGTCGCTACACAATAGTTTTTACAGTTCAGAGAGTTCAGAGAGAGAGAGAGAGAGAGAGAGAGAGAGAGAGAGAGAGAGAGAGAGAGAGAGAGAGAAAGAGAAGAGAGAGAGTGTATAACGTTATGGACATTTATAACTCAAATTATCAGATATGATTGATTTCTAAATGACCACTGACATTAATTTGGGTTAGACATTGGTTTCCAAGAGCTAAGATTATAGACACAAGCTCACAATGCTATGCACATAAGCCAAAGTCTGGTTTTGAAGTGGACATACAAGGTTTCCACCTGAGAGAACGACAATACATTTTGTTTCGTTCATGTTGTCATAATATGATGAGAACACAAACGTTTACACAGTGGTGGAATTTTTATAATTAAGTAAAAAGTATCAATACTGCAATGTAGAATCACTCTGTTACAAGTAAAAGTCCAGAATTTAAAATGTACTTGGGTAAAAGTACAAAAGTATTGGTAACCAAATGTACTCAAAGTACCAAAAGTAAAAGTACAAAATGTTTGAAAATAGCAGATCTACAAGCTCGTTGTGAGCTTGTAGATCGGCTATTTTCAAATAGCCTTGGTATAACATAGGGCTAAAGTGGTTTATGTATGTTTTATAAGATTAGAATGTAGGCTATATCTGCAAAGTAACTAACTGGAGTTTTCAAATAAATGTAGTGGAGTATTTGGTTCCGAGATGTAGTGGAGTAGAAGAAAAAGTATTGGAAATTGGAAATACTCAAGTAAAGTAAAGTAAAGTACAAAAAAATACATTCTAACTTGGAGAACTTGGCTATTTGTACTTTACGTTAGTAAATCCAATTTCCAATATTTTAACTTCTACTCCACTAGACATTTATTTCAAAACGTATTTACAAATTATAATATAAAATAGGCCTATACATAAACCACTTTAATTCACACAGTACTGTGTGAATTGTTTCGAAACTAACAAATTGGCCTATTTCAAAACAATACTAACACATTGGCTATTCAAATTACACAGCTATCAGTAAAGAATGCAGCCACTGATCAATGGATTGAAACATTTATTTGAAGTTAACAAATGGAAATGTACATAATAATAATGTCGCTACACAATAGTTTTTACAGTTCACCTTTGAAAGAGAGAGAGAGAGAGAGAGAGAGAGAAGAGAGAAAGAGAAGAGACAGAGTGTACAACGTTATGGACATTTATAACTCAAACATTTATAACCCTCAAATTATAACTCAAATGATCAGATATGATTGACGAACGCAAACACCATCGCAGGACAGAGAAGAATTAGGCGATAATGATAGGCTACAGCTGGGGGGAAAAAACAGCCTCGCCAAACGTGTGTCTGTAGAATGAAACCAAATGGACCCGGACGGTTCCATTTGGTTTCATTTGGCTCATTATATATGGTATACTGTATATATTATACTCTCAAGTACTACAAATACCGCAAAACTGTAGGCCTACGTAACGTTACTTTACACCACCGCATATCTGCATTCTCTATCGCAACGAAATGAAGAACTGTTACGTGGTGCGATAATGTGCGATAACAATACAATTGATACATTGATATTATCATTATTATTTTCAATTATAAAATACAACATTAGAGATAGTGTATTTAGTCATGTTATCTTTGCTGACAGGGACATGTAAATGTTCTATTAGAAGGAACAAAGGCGCACTCCAGGGGGGCTGTAGGTGTGAAGTCTCTTGCTGCTGGGAGAAATGGGGGAGAACGGTCATTTCTGCCGATAAGTGCCGTCAGAGTGGTATAATTGTATTTTATTTCATAATTAGGAAACGTTTCAGAAGTGGAAATAAAACGAGAACATATATCTTGAGTATTTAGGAAAAGTCATGGAAGGGGAAATTTCTGAGACATTCAAGGGGAGAGTTATTGCACTTTGAAATCTCAAAATCGGCCTAAAGGACCGGTTAGTCACCCGTGTGTTAAGGCTGACCTTTCCCGGGAGACCGGCCTCCTCCCACTGCTGTTGCACATACTTCCCGAGATCCCTCACTGTCCCCCCGGCCTTGTTACAAAAAACTTGTTTTGACGTGACGTTGTTAATGACGCACGTATTGTTAAGCTGGGTCAGCCACTTATGTTCAACTGGCTTGAGTCGCAGGGCGGCCGGGCCCTTTGTAGATGAGGTCTTGTGATCCCTGACCTAAAACAGAAGAAGCACATTGTGTGAAGATTTAAACACATTCAGTGACCCAAGGTCTAAAATCCATTCAAACCTCACCATATAAGTGACCCAAACCCAAGAATTGACACGTCCCTAACCCAGTCGGCGGTTGGTGAAAATAGAATTTGCCTTCTACTTAGTTATAAAAAATGGATGGATTTGATAGGAATTTGGGCAGACAATTTGCTATTAAATTAATAAAGTTTCCCACCCAAAAAGTGACCCCCTACTAACCCTAACACAGAAACCTCTTAGGAGCCATCCAATGTTATTTGGTGTCTACAGGCCCCCTAAAGATTCTACCAAGGTTCCATAAAAATAGATTTAGACAATACCAATGAGAGGTGTTAGAAGTCTTGACTTACATGAATCACCTGGAGGTCCTTTGCCATTTTTGCTTTCTTTAATTATTCAACCGTCATGTTGGTCAGGACTTCTGGCCGGTGTCCTGTCCTCAGGATGAGGTATCCTGCCAAGAGCCCTTGGACCTCCTTTAGGGTATTGTTTTTAAAGTCCCTCAGCAGTCGGTCTAAATAGAAAAGGTTCATTTTTAGTTTTTTTTACAACTGGCACAGATATAAAGATATGGGTATGTTTACTTACTCAGCAGCTTCGGCAACCTCTCTATGGCCATGTTGAGGAATGTATTTTCGTTTTCGACACTGAGCTCCTCGTCTGTAAATATATGTGTATATATATATATATATATATATATATATATATATATATATATATATATATGAGGTTAAGTCTTAATATGTGTTTTGACACACCTTGCTTTATAGGTCTGGTAATAGACTCACCTGATTTTTCTGGGAGAATACTTTGTTGGTCCTCCCTAACCCTTGGCGTATTGCTGTGTTTTAGGGACTCCAAACTGTACTGGATGGTCATGATATCGTGCTTTGACAGGCGCGATTCTTTTTGAAGGGTGGTACACAGGACGTGAGTAAGAAAACGAAAGAAGTCTAACAGATATGACCTAATTGTGGTGGGGGCTAGTTTGTGACGCTGATCTGAGATAAATCTGTGGGAAAAAAAGATATAAGAGTTAAAATAACAAATCTGGAGTTTGAGTATGTATTAAAAGGCAACTTTTTGGACTCCACCTACTTGCTCAGCTGATCTGTGTTCTTTAGTGGGCGGAGGTCAGCCTCCCCCTCGCAGCCCATGGCAATGCAAATTGTCCTTGCATGGCTGGCCTAGTGACCCTTTTTTTCTTTCCACCTTGAATTGTCCTTCATGGCCGCCCAATGGTCCCTAAAGTGCCGAGTTGCTTCAACTGTACACAAACACAAACACGCACAAGCACAAACACACACACACACACACACACACACACACACACACACACACACACACACACACACACACACACACACACACACACACACACAAAACATATATGTGATTGATTTCATGATTCTTTTTCACATATCGGAAGAGGTCACGTTACAATGTCTTAAAGTACCAAACAATACTCACTAAAGAAGTCCTGCTTGGTATTTTTTCTCTTGACCTTGGCCTTCCTGCCAGGTCTTTCCGGAGAATTATCCGCCTCCCTCTGGGTCCTCTGCTGGGTCCCAGCCACCATAAAGGCCCTTTTATTTATTAGGGGCGTGAGATGGGCCCTTTTGAAGATCTCCAACTCACTGATCCTTGTTGTAAGAGACTTAATATGGTCTCTCAACAAATTGTTTTCGTCCAGCAGCTCCTCTGCCGTGGAGGAACTGGAGCTGAAACTAAAATTATTAACCTAGTTGTTATGCTAGCTCAGGTATTGGGTGAAATATATAAGAGATTTGATATGGTAGTGGGTGCCCCAATGTCCTATGAATCCATTCATTATCTTCACCCAAAAACTTGAATATACACATTCTGATACATCCTCGAATGATGATTCCGATTAGAAAGAAATATCATGGAGAAAAAAATCACCAAACCCTTAACAGACAACCCCATCCCAAAACCCAACAAAGACCCTGAACAATGACAAAAAAATTCCCCCATACTTACAATTGGAACGGCAGTTCAACCTACCTCCTTCCACAAGGTCCAGCTCGCTGACCATCGCCACGCCGGAGGCTCTTAGATTAGCCAGCTTCCCCAGCGTTAATTGCTGTTTGGCGGCGATGAACAATCTTCGGTTTTCTGTCTCCTGTTGAAGAGTACAGTCTGGTTAACCACACAATTTTGATCCAGTGAGGTCCAGTCAACATACACTCTAATTTGACCAAATCTTTAATAAGTAGCAAGCAAAAAAAATAACTTACACCTAGGCCATGCTTGTCTCTAAAGTGCTTGTCCAGCCTTGTGTTTTTTTTTTTTCACATAACACACAATCGAGGGTGTCCCCGTCGTGAAGACAAGGTAAGCAACATCAGTTTTGAAAGTGTCTGCTTATTGCACCAGTACAGAATAATCATGGTCTCATTAAAAAATGACGGTCATGGGATCGACTTTACCTGCCATTGGCATAATCTTGAATAAGGAGTCTCTCGACAGCATTTGTCACCTTGTGTTTTCTTTCCAGGTGGGATTTTAAAAAACAATCCCCTTGGCGACAGCCGACCATGGGACAGGCGACTAAGGCAACGTGGAATTTACTCTCATTCTAGATGAGTCAAAAAAGGTGATTGTCAGTAATTGGGTCACATAGCAATTTTAATTAGAAGGACGTTGGGTCTAGAGCCAAACTTCATGACAAGCTGTAAGAAATGAAACCTGCTGTTTTGCGTAAGTTGTTCTGTTTGGATTTGATCAAGTAACTCAATAATACCCAATAAAAACCTCATATTATAACAAAAATTTAACAAACCAATCATATAATCCTAACATGTGGGAAGATCCGAACAGCGCTGGGCAGAATAAGTTTAGCAGGGTTAGGGGTTTTGCAGAATTTTGGGCCATTGAACAATAGGGCTTGATATAACATCAGGCCTGACCAAAGTACCGGTTTGGTTAGGGTGCTAACTTGTAATTGGGTTAAAGTGCAAGGAAGTTTGATAAATAGTTGTGAAAGCAAGCAGCAACCAGCCAAAACACCCAAACAATATAGCCCAACCTGACCAGTTAACATAACATAATACAGAAAAAAATGATATGTAGGTATTAAATGGAAAATGAAGGTATCAAATGGCTTCAATATTCACCCAAGAACTGAAATATAATATTTTATCCCGCAACAAAATAATAAAATAATGACTCTGATTGAAATTAAAACAAACTTGAATCCATAAATACAATTGTTTTACATACAAGGCAATCCCAAGGTGTTTTGAATGCAATGCAAGTCAAAGATGTAGCAAAGAAAGCTTGAATCGATAAAAACAATTGATTTACTAAAAACCTAACCTTAGATAATATGTATTCAATGCAAAACATCTGGGCTAATTCGATAAACCTATAATATTACTCACAAGCATTTTGGTGCAACCTTCCTTCTCTCTTTCCTCACTCCCTGTTTGGTGCAACCTTCCTTCTCTCTTTCCTCACTCTCTGTCTCTCAAACAACACCAGGTGAGTTAAGTTTGCACATAACGAGCCAACCAAGAAACCTAACCCCTAAAGGGAGGAGCTTGGTAATTTGTAGGGTTAGGTATTAGATGGAAAATCAAGGGACTTGATAGAGAATTGGTTAAACTGGAATCCTATCAAACAGCTTCAATATTCACCCAAAAACTGAAATATAATATTTTATCCCTAACCCAAATCATACAATAATGACTCTGATTTCAACGTGAATCCATAAATACAATTGTTTTACTAAAAGTTTAACCCTGGATAATCTGGCATCGAGCTATACCATCTAGGCTAATTTAATAAAAAAAACACAACATCAACTCACAAGCATATTGATGAATATTCCTTTTCACTCTCTTTCCTCCCTCTCTGTCTCTCTCACAGAAAGGTTGGGTAAACTGAAAACCAAAAGATATCCTTTCTCCTCTTTTACCCTAACACAAGTTACCTCCCCTAGACCCAATATAAAGTTCCTAACACATCCTAACACAGCCTAACACGCCCTAACACATCCTGACTAAGGTTCACTTGACCAGTTAATATAAAATGATACAGTAAAAATGATAAAAATGACACATTATACTTATGAAGCATACTGTAAAATACAAGTCAATCCCAAGTGTTTTGAAGACAATGCAAGTCAAAGACATAACAAAGAAAGCTTCAATCGATAAAAACAATTGTTTTACTAAAAACCTAACCTTAGATAATATGTATTCAATGCATAACATCTGGGCTAATTCAATAAACCTATAATATTACTCACAGGCATGCTGGTGCAACCTTCCTTCTCTCTCCTTCCTCACTCTCTGTCTCTAGAACAACACCAGGTGAGTTCAGTTTGCAAATAACGAGCGAACCAATAAACCTAACCCCTAAAGGGAGGAGCTAAGTAATTTGTAGGGTAATGTATTAGATGGAAAATGAAGGGACTTGATAGAAGATTGGTTAAACCGGAATCCTATCAAACGAATTCGATATTCACCCAAAAAATGAAATATAATATTTTATCCCTAACCCAAATCATACAATAATGACTCTGATTGAAATGAATACAAACTTGAATCCATAAATACAATTGTTTTACTAAAAGTTTAACCCTGGATAATCTGGCATCGAGCTATAACATCTAGACTATTTAAATAAGAAAAAAAACACAACATCAACTCACAAGCATATTGTTGAATATTCCTTTTCATTCTCTTTCCTCCCTCTCTGTCTCTCTCACAGAAAGGTTGGGTAAACTGAAAACCAAAGATATTTCTCCTCTTTTACCCTTACACAAGTTACCTCCCCAAGACCCAATATAAAGTTCCTAACACATCCTAACACAGCCTAACACGCCCTAACACATCCTGACTAAGGTTCACTTGACCAGTTAATATAAAATGATACAGTAAAAATGATGATAATGATACATTATACTTATGAAGCACACTGTAAAATACAAGTCAATCCCAAGTGTTTTGAAGACAATGCAAGTCAAAGATATAACAAAGAAAGCTTGAATCGATAAAAACAATTGTTTTACTAAAAACCTAACCTTAGATAATATGTATTCAATGCATAACATCTGGGCTAATTCAATAAACCTATAATATTACTCACAGGCATGCAAGTGCAACCTTCCTTCTCTCTCCTTCCTCACTCTCTGTCTCTAGAACAACACCAGGTGAGTTCAGTTTGCAAATAATGAGCGAACCAATAAACCTAACCCCTAAAGGGAGGAGCTAAGTAATTTGTAGGGTAATGTATTAGATGGAAAATGAAGGGACTTGATAGAAGATTGGTTAAACCGGAATCCTATCAAACGAATTCGATATTCACCCAAAAAATGAAATATAATATTTTATCCCTAACCCAAATCATACAATAATGACTCTGATTGAAATGAATACAAACTTGAATCCATAAATACAATTGTTTTACTAAAAGTTTAACCCTGGATAATCTGGCATCAAGCTATAACATCTAGACTATTTAAATAAGAAAAAAAACACAACATCAACTCACAAGCATATTGTTGAATATTCCTTTTCACTCTCTTTCCTCCCTCTCTGTCTCTCTCACAGAAAGGTTGGGTAAACTGAAAACCAAAGATATTTCTCCTCTTTTACCCTAACACAAGTTACCTCCCCAAGACCCAATATAAAGTTCCTAACACATCCTAACACAGCCTAACACGCCCTAACACATCCTGACTAAGGTTCACTTGACCAGTTAATATAAAATGATACAGTAAAAATGATGATAATGATACATTATACTTATGAAGCACACTGTAAAATACAAGTCAATCCCAAGTGTTTTGAAGACAATGCAAGTCAAAGATATAACAAAGAAAGCTTGAATCGATAAAAACAATTGTTTTACTAAAAACCTAACCTTAGATAATATGTATTCAATGCATAACATCTGGGCTAATTCAATAAACCTATAATATTACTCACAGGCATGCAAGTGCAACCTTCCTTCTCTCTCCTTCCTCACTCTCTGTCTCTAGAACAACACCAGGTGAGTTCAGTTTGCAAATAACGAGCCAACCAAGAAACCTAACCCCTAAAGGGAGGAGCTAAGTAATATGTAGGGTTAGGTATTAAATGGAAATTGGAGGGACTTGATCGGCTATACCGGAATCCTATCAAACGGCTTCAATATTCACCCAAAAAACTGAAATATAATATTTTATCCCGAAACCAAATCATACAATAATGACTCTGATTGAAATTAAAACAAACTTGAATCCATAAATACAATTGTTTTACATACAAGGCACTCCCAAGGTGTTTTGAATGCAATGCAAGTCAAAGATGTAGCAAAGAAAGCTTGAATCGATAAAAACAATTGATTTACTAAAAACCTAACCTTAGATAATATGTACTCAATGCAAAACATCTGGGCTAATTCGTTAAACCTATAATATTACTCACAGGCATTTTGGTGCAACCTTCCTTCTCTCTTTCCTCAGTCTCTGTTTGGTGCAACCTTCCTTCTCTCTTTCCTCACTCTCTGTCTCTCAAACAACACCAGGTGAGTTAAGTTTGCACATAACGAGCCAACCAAGAAACCTAACCTAAGGGAGGAGCTTGGTAATTTGTAGATGGAAAATGAAGGGACTTTTGATTGGTGAAACCCATCATTCATCAAATACCGTTCCTAACACCACCCATATCCAATCAATTGCACCTGAGTTAGGGTTAGGTTATACAAGGGAGGAGAGTCCATTTTCCCATTTCCACTCACTGCCACAGAGAGAGACAGAGAGAGAGAGAGAGAGAGAAAGAACATCAAGTGAACAACACGAACAACTACGTCGAAATCTGATCTACATGCCTGTGAGTTACTATCATATATTTTGTTGGATACTGTTTAACCCTAACCCTAATTAACTTTGCTACAAGTACAATTGATTTATAATGAACATGTGTGTACATTTTGGGGAGCAGAGACTTATTCTATCATAAATGGTTTTAACAAAACGTATTGATCTAATCCTAAATGTAATGTAATGTAATTCTAAAACCTCTCTGGTAACTTGCCATGTTGTCTGACATGCCTTTTCTTTTCCACTTACTGCATGTCTTATGAAACAAAAAGAAGAACAATAACTGAACAACACTAACAAAACAAGTAGTACTCTAAAACATCTGATCAACACGCCTGTGACTTACTATCAAATCATTGAGTTGACCTTGACGCGGCTCTGCTAACATGACAACATTAATTTGATTGGAGTTGGTTGGTTTATTTTATAATCTGCTTGGAGATTATAAGTACATTTCAATCACAACTCACTACAAACTATGCTATGGTAACATGTTAGCATGTTAGGCTTACCCAATTTTATATCAAACCCATTGATTCCCTAACCCCCTAACCCTAACCCTTCCCAGAATCTCATCAATCCCCTTTGTTATGTAGGCCAATTACTGAAACCAACCCTCATCTAATACGAATCAATGAGAGATTGCTTGACCAGCTGAGACATGTTATATAACAAAACCTCTCTGGTAACTCTACTAATCCCAATTTTTACCTTTTGTATTAGTATCTTCAGAAAGAGGAGTGCCCCATTTGTGGGATGATAGTCTACATAACTCCCCACCTGAGAACTGTGCACACTTTTGGGGACGAAAACAATGCAGAAAGGCACCTTGTCGAAGACTTTGCTTATGGAAGGTAAGTAAAGTTGACTCCATGTGTCATTGTTTGCTGAGAAAATGATTGTTGTTTAATGGTGTAATACAATTAAACTGCTTTCTACACACACTGATTTGACATACCTTGTCTACACTTGTTTTGCAACTCTAAAGTCAAAAGAGGAGACCGATTGGTCTGCCTTGTTTGTGGCAAGGGGGACGTGGACATGATGGATAACCATCTATCCAATACCCACAGCCTAGAAGTAAGTTAATAATCCTGCAAGGGGTCAAAGTAAAATGCAAGTTTATAAGAATCTCATTGACCCAACATCCTGTGATTGACCTGGCTGTACATTGCTTTTCAAAAGGGGGAAGAGAAACAGAATTTTTTGATCGGCTCAAAGAGGTTGAGGACCGTGGAAAAATTAGCTGCACTACGTGATTCAGGGGTCCCGCTCATCAGCAGACTGGACCTGCATATATACGGTAGGTTCAATTACCGTTCCATTTGTAAGTTTACTTGTGTTGTTTAAGGTCAACTACATTAATAATGTTTGTTTTAACAGCTCCAGCTCCTCAGGCTCCAGCTCCAGCTCCTCAACCGGCCGCCCCTCAACCGGCCGCCCCTGCCCCTTAGGCTCCCCCTCAAATGGCCGCCCCTCCGGATGCCCAGGCCCAGCGCCCCTCCAGCCCCTCCAGGCCCTCCGCCTCCAAGCCCAGCGCCTGTTGAGGCTGACCAGCAGCCCTTTCCCCAGCATCTGAAGGAGTTGAAAGCTGGGGAGGGGGCTGCTGGTCAGCCTCAACAGGCGCTGGGCTTGGAGGCGAAGGGCCTGGAGGGGCTGGAGGGGCTATCCCAGTGCCGTTCATGTCCCTTGTATGTAAATAAAGATTGTTTTTTTCTTTGAAAGTTAAATCTGAATTGTCATTCTAGGATGTATCATGGGAATGTTCTTAAGCTTCTTGATGGGTTTTGGGTAGGGGTCTAGCTCAGGGTTCAGGGAAAATGTTAATGTTAGGTTCCTTTATGCTAAAGTGGTGTCCATTTGTCTCTAGACCTTTCAGCAACCTCAAGAGCCTTTGCTTAGGGTTTTAGGGATCTGGGCCGTAATAAAATTAATTTTGATAAGTAATTGAAAAGGAGATAATTCCTCAAAATTGGGTCATTTTCGCAGGGGCCAGAGAGTTTCTAAACCCTAACCCAAACCGCAGAGCCAACACGATTCCGTTGGTATCAGCCTTGAGTCTGTGGCGTGCACGGCCGCTGTGTGGATTCAAAAAAGAAAATACTACCCCTAAACTAAGGCTACTGCTGTCTAAAGGCTCAGAGGTCTGTAAAGACGGTCTGGAGGGTCTCTCCTTCAAATTGCACGTCCCTTCCAGGTCAGAAAACACGTGTTTTGAGGCTGTGGCGCAGGGAATGATTCTAACTTGAATGGTTTTAAAAAAGGTATGGACCCAATAACTAAAAAACAACCCTAACAAAGGATCACGTGTGACAGGCTCAAGTCGGAGACGCAGGACCCTGTGCTTTGTGCTCGGATCACAGTAGAGACAAGTGACTAGTGTATGCCTGGTCCAAAGAACAGACTCGGATCACAGTAGAGACAAGGGACTAGTGTATGCCTAGTCCAAAGAACAGACCTCACAGACCTTCCAAGGCGATACTAAGGCCCAGTGAAATTCATGTATTGACAAGCCGAATTCTTATCAAAAGCAATTCAAGTCCCTGTCTCCATTTGATAACGTGACCTTTGACTAAATATCAGTCACATAAAGGGGGGCAGGTGTCCAAACACTATCAGTTCTTTTTCAGGATGGCCTGCTTAACACCTAGACGTCTCCATTATGATGATAGCCTCTACGGTTCACTAGAGGTCACTCCCAAAATACTTCATATCACGGAAATCTAGCCAGGCCGAGAATGAGGCCTCCGCCCAACTAACTATCAAACCCCCTTGTTTTTTCACCCAATTAACATTGATACTCTAACCTACATTTTTAGGGGCATGGTCCTAGCATTTATGGTTCACAAGACGTCATTAGATATGGTTGGCATACCCAGCTCATTATCAAACCCCTAGTTAAATGTCAACCAATAAAATGTCAAACCCTAACCCAGGGTTGAAGGCAAAAATCTTCTCTAAAGTAATATGTTTTGTAGTGACTTTAAATCTATATTGCACCACATTTCTACTGTAAAATCTTACCAAAATGTTATCAAAGGTACAGTAGGACATTCTTAAGTGATTAACATTAAAATGATGAACAGAACTATAATGGAAGTTTTTTTGGGGTAAATCTCAAAGTCCAGAGATTTTCATTAAGTAATATGAGTATTTGTAGGTGACTTTGAACTTCTATAAGTCCACATAAATACTGTAAAATCTTACCAAAATGTTATCAAAGGTACAGTAGGACATTCTTAAGTAACTTTCATTGAACTAATAAACAGAAATACTATGGAAGTGTTTTGGGTAAATCTCAAAGTCCAGAGATTTTCTAAGTAATATGTTTTGTAGTGAATTTAAATCTATATTACTCCACATTTCTACTGTAAAATCTTACCAACATGTTACAATAGGACATTCTTAAGTGATTAACATTGAAATGATGGTAAGAACTATTATGGAAGTGTTTTAATTGGAATGATTATAATTTGAATAGTTAAAAAAAAGGTATGGACCCAATAACTAAAAAATGACCCTAACAACGTGCGACAGGCTCAAGTCGGAGACACAGGACTATATGCTTTGTACTCAATAGACAGACAAATGATGCATTTACACAGTGTTCTACAAAGCTACATCATTAATTCAAATCATTTTAAAAACTACTAAAATCGCACTTGGTTTTAGGATGTACTTACATCTTAACTTGGTGGAGGTGGTTCAGGAGGGTTTGGTTTGGGGGGTACATTGGAGGGGGCCTGGGGAGGTTCCTCCTCCTGGCTTGGTGGGTCCATTCTGTAAATTATGAAGAAGTTTTCAGATTGCAAATGAAACAAACCTTATTGGTTAGGGTCTATGGTCTGTGGGGTCTTCAGTCTAGATAATAGTTAACATGTAGAACAATTTGATAATTATACAATATTAACTCACAAGCGTGTTGAAGAAAGGGTGGTTATTTCAGTCCTTCTTCTGTGTCTCTCCAAGTGTTTTAGTATCTGGCAGAGTCACTCGCCTGAGGCCAAATATATGAGTTTGTCATCAGCTGGAATAACCCACACCTGCTCCGGCTTTATTAACTTCAGGTGGTTAAATGCCATTAATGCCATTTAAACCAATAACTTATCAAAGACCATTAGTATAAGGCCCAATTAGCATAAATGACGCTAATATTACCATTCCCCTCCTCGCTTCTCCTCTCCTCCTCCAAATTTTATATCACTGATAAATACAAAATATTACTCAGTAGTCCACTTAAACAGGTAGGGGAACCTTACGGTGAGAATGTTACTCCTGCTCCGTGCCGGCCTTGAACCTGTGACCAACGGTTCTCTAGGCGGACGTCTTGACCAGTAGACTGTTGAGCCACCCTCCCTCCCCAGGAGGTGAACTTTCTCTATGAGCAGCCTAGATTCAAAGGTGGCATGGTTCTAGGGCTCGTAGAGATATGAAAAACACATGCTTGCACTCAGCTCGCCGAGCTGAACAAGAATCCCTTTACTGTTTTGCCCTACAGCACCTAGAACCCTAACAAATCTGCTTTGAACCCTGGGTAGGGTTTGACATGTTATTTGGTGAAATTAAACTAGGGGTTTGATAGAGAGCTGGGTATGCCAACAATATCTAATGACCTCTCGTGTTGGCCCTTGTGACCTGTAAATGCTAGGATCATGCCCCTATAAATTTAGGTTAGGCTTTCAGTGATAATTGGCTGAAAAAACAAGGGGGTTTAATAGGTAGGTGGGCGGAGGCCTCATTCTCAAGCCTGCCTACATTTTGGTGATTTTAGGTATTTTTAGTGACCTCTCGTGAAATGTCGATGCTATGATCATAATGGAGACGTCTAGTTGTTCAACAGGCCATCCTCAAAGAGAACTGATGGCGATTGGACACCTGCTGCCCGCTTTATTTGACTTTTCTTCAGTCAAAGGTCAAGCAATCAAATGGATTTAGGGATTTGAATAGGATTTGATAGGAATTTGGATGGCCAATACATGAATTTCACTGGGCGTTATAATCCTCTTGGAAGGTCTGTGAGGACTGTTCTTTGGACCAGGCATAGACATGTCCCTTGTCTTAACTGTGTTCCGAGCACAAAGCACAGAGTCCTGCGTATCTGACTTGAGTCCGCCGTACAAGAACCTTGATTAGGGACGTATTTTAGTTATTGGGTGGATACCTTTTTTAAAACCATTCAAGTTAGACTCATTCCCTGCGTCCCAGACTCGACACACATTTTTGCTGAAACGGAGGGGACGTGCAGTCCGAAGGAGAGACCCTCCAGACCTTTTTCTCCTGACTTCTAAGCCTTTACACAGAAATAGCCTTGTTTAGGGGCAGTGTTTTCTTTTTTGAAACCAAGCAGCGGCTGTGTACGCCACAGACTCCAGGCTGATACCGGCGGTTTTGGCCCGGCCATGCAGTTCAGAAACTGTCTTCCATTTTGCTCTACGACCCTTGGAACCCCAAATAATCATCCGTGACCCCTGGTAGTGTTTTGCTTTTAATTGGGTGAAAAAACAAGAGGGTTTGATAGGTAGGTGGGCAGAGGCCTCATTCTCAAGCCTGCCTAGATTTTTGTTAGGGGAAGTGCTTGCTCTTTTAAAACCACGCAGCTCCCGTGCAAGCCAAAGGCTCAAGGCTGATACCGACGGATTCGGTTCGGCCTTGCGATTCAGAAAGTGTCCGCCCTCTGCGAAAAGAACCCTCCTTTGCGAATATATCGGCCTTCCGATGTCCTATCGAATCCATGTTATTACGGCCCAATTACCTCCAAAAAATCACAGAAACCCTATCCTAACCGGGGTGAGGCTCCCGAAAGGCGTGGAGGAGAATGGAAGCCACATTCTTCATCAGCTCGCTGAGCCGAAGAAGGGGGTATACGTTTCGTCACCATCGCACTTACGGTTCTCTTAATTGGCTAGGGTTAGGGGTAGGCTTTATCGCTTTACTACTCAGAGACGATAAGACGTTAGACCTTGGTTCTGAGATATGTTATAGAGCTCATTGAGACAAACACTTTGATATGTGTTTCATTGGTGAGCGACACAGCTGCGCCATCATCTCCAATTTGCCTGTGGTACATAGACTCTAAGACCTTAAGAGCATCTCTTAGGGTAAACTGCAATTTCAAAATCCTCGTAGAAGGGTCTGAGTGGGACAAATCTTATATGTGGGCGTTCGGCTAGTCCAGACGGACGCGTTGATGTGTGTTTCATTTACGTTAGACACTCCTGAGTGGAAAGAGCTGCACTTATTGTTAGAAATTAGGTTACGATTCTAGGGGTCGTACAGTAACGAAACAGACATCCGGGAACTCCGCTCGCTAAGCCGATCGAGAATCTGTCCTCCGTTTTGCTCTACGGCCCTTAGAACCCCAAGTAATCTGCCATGACCCCTGGTAGGGTTTTGCTTTTAATTGGGTGAAAAAACAAGGGGGTTGATAGGTGGGTGGGCAAAGGCCTCATTCTCAAGCATGGCTAGATTTTTGTTAGGGGAAGTGCTTGCTCTTTGAAAACCACGCAGCTCCCGTGCAAGCCAGAGGCTCAAGGCTGATACCGACGGATTCGGTTCGGCCTTGCGATTCAGAAAGTGTTCGCCCTCTGCGAAAAGAACCCTGCTTTGCGAATATATCGGCCTTCCGATGTCCTATCAATTCAATTCATTTTCGGGTTAGGCTATTGGTTAACATGGGCTTTGATAGCATTTGGGTTAGGGTTAGGCTATTGGGTGTGGAGAATTTGGCGACCCAATATCCTATCAAATCAATTCATTCCCACCCAACTTCCTATCAAATCAATTCATTTTCACCACATTGAGTGAAATCTTCTAAGTCCAGACCTTAGGGACCCAAAAAAGTGTGACTACAAATCATTACCATTCGACTCCAAATCATCTGCAATAAGTAAATGAAGCCAGTCTTGACGCATATTCACATGAAAACAAACTATATTTATTGAAATAAAATACATTTATTCCCCTCCTCGCTTCTCCTCCCCTCTTCCAAATCTTATATCACTGATAAATACAAAATATTACTCAGTAGTCCACTTAAACAGGTAGGGGAACCTTACGGTGAGAATGTTACTCCTGCTTCGTGCCGGCCTTGAACCCGTGACCAACGGTTCTCTAGGCGGACGTCTTGACCAGTAGACTGTTGAGCCACCCTCCCTCCCCCGGAGTCGAACTTTCTCTATGAGCAGCCTAGATTCAAAGGCGGCATGGTTCTAGGGGTTGTAGAGATATGAAAAACACATGTTTGCGTTCAGCTCGCCGAGCTGAACAAGAATCCCTTTACTGTTTTGCCCTACAGCACCTAGAACCCTAACAAATCTGCTTTGAACCCTGGGTAGGGTTTGAAATCTTATTTGGTGAAATTAAACTAGGGGTTTGATAGAGAGCTGGGTCTGCCAACCATATCTAATGACCTCTCACAATATCCTATCAAATCAATTAATTTTCACCCAATAAGTGTCAACTTCATGTTTCCCAGTTATTGGGTGAAATAGAATGGCATTGATAGGGAATTGGGTGACCTATTATCCTATCAAATTCCATTATTTTTCACCCAATGAGTGTCACTTCCTCACCACCCTTGAAATATGGAGTTCAAAACAAGGAGTTAAGGCAAAGTTAATGAGGAGGGGCCTCAGTTAATGGGAAGGAGTAAGGTTGCTGTCTTATTGAATATATTTGCAGAGTTTCTCTCAAATTTCTCTAGCCTGATGCTCAAAAATCATTGAGTCTCAAGATCCCATTTTTTGTATGTTATAAGGCTTGCCGAGACAAATATTCTCAGATATGTTTTCTTTTTCTACGACATTCCTATTGTATCAAACCCATGCATTTCACCCCTAATACGTCTCACTTCCTATTTCCCCATATATTGGGTGAAATACGAATGGCATTGATAGAGAACTGGTTAACCCAAAATCCTATCAAATCCCTTCAAATCTCACACAAAAACTGAAATTCAATATTTTATCCCGCAACCTCATCATACAATAATGACTCTGATTGAAATTAAAACAAACTTGAATCCATGAATGCAATTGTTTTACTAAAAACACATCCTAAGACCTCCTAACAGACATACATACATACATAGAGACACACAAAGCCAGCTGTAGATAGCGTCAGAGAATATATTTTATTAACTTGTTTTTTTCTTGTGGTTAGGTTGGAGCTGGTTGAAGCTGGCGGATCTGGTGGAGGTCCTCCAGGATCTCCACCAGCTCCACGCCTGGCACCGGTACCATGTCGTCTATAGCCGAGCTCCAAAAAAAACAGATATTCGCGCAGTATCTGAAATCTCCTCCGGCCTCGGACCTCAAGGATATACTCCTGCTCGTCGCTGTCTTCCTCCTCCTCTACTTGATCTTCCTCCTCCTGTCTTTGCTGCTCATCCTCCTGGTCCTCCTTTTCAATAAACAGACAAATGATGCATTTACACAGTGTTCTCAAAACTACATCATGAATTCCAATGAATTAAGTTGTTTCTAAAAACTACTAAAATCGCACTTGGTTTTAGGATGTACTTACATCTTCATTTGGTGAAGGTGGATCAGGAGGGTTTGGAGGACCGTGGAAAAATTAGCTGCACTACGTGATTCAGGGGTCCCGCTCATCAGCAGACTGGACCTGCATATATACGGTAGGTTCAATTACCGTTCCATTTGTAAGTTTACTTGTGTTGTTTAAGGTCAACTACATTAATAATGTTTGTTTTAACAGCTCCAGCTCCTCAGGCTCCAGCTCCAGCTCCTCAACCGGCCGCCCCTCAACCGGCCGCCCCTGCCCCTTAGGCTCCCCCTCAAATGGCCGCCCCTCTGGATGCCCAGGCCCAGCGCCCCTCCAGCCCCTCCAGGCCCTCCGCCTCCAAGCCCAGCGCCTGTTGAGGCTGACCAGCAGCCCTTTCCCCAGCATCTGAAGGAGTTGAAAGCTGGGGAGGGGGCTGCTGGTCAGCCTCAACAGGCGCTGGGCTTGGAGGCGAAGGGCCTGGAGGGGCTGGAGGGGCTATCCCAGTGCCGTTCATGTCCCTTGTATGTAAATAAAGATTGTTTTTTTCTTTGAAAGTTAAATCTGAATTGTCATTCTAGGATGTATCATGGGAATGTTCTTAAGCTTCTTGATGGGTTTTGGGTAGGGGTCTAGCTCAGGGTTCAGGGAAAATGTTAATGTTAGGTTCCTTTATGCTAAAGTGGTGTCCATTTGTCTCTAGACCTTTCAGCAACCTCAAGAGCCTTTGCTTAGGGTTTTAGGGATCTGGGCCGTAATAAAATTAATTTTGATAAGTAATTGAAAAGGAGATAATTCCTCAAAATTGGGTCATTTTCGCAGGGGCCAGAGAGTTTCTAAACCCTAACCCAAACCGCAGAGCCAACACGATTCCGTTGGTATCAGCCTTGAGTCTGTGGCGTGCACGGCCGCTGTGTGGATTCAAAAAAGAA
Organism: Nannobrachium achirus; assembly: GCF_963921795.1. Lineage (NCBI taxonomy): Eukaryota > Metazoa > Chordata > Actinopteri > Myctophiformes > Myctophidae > Nannobrachium > Nannobrachium achirus. The sequence goes on along the minus strand of NC_137829.1, from coordinate 55,375,674 downwards.
AATACTACCCCTAAACTAAGGCTACTGCTGTCTAAAGGCTCAGAGGTCTGTAAAGACGGTCTGGAGGGTCTCTCCTTCAAATTGCACGTCCCTTCCAGGTCAGAAAACACGTGTTTTGAGGCTGTGGCGCAGGGAATGATTCTAACTTGAATGGTTTTAAAAAAGGTATGGACCCAATAACTAAAAAACAACCCTAACAAAGGATCACGTGTGACAGGCTCAAGTCGGAGACGCAGGACCCTGTGCTTTGTGCTCGGATCACAGTAGAGACAAGTGACTAGTGTATGCCTGGTCCAAAGAACAGACTCGGATCACAGTAGAGACAAGGGACTAGTGTATGCCTAGTCCAAAGAACAGACCTCACAGACCTTCCAAGGCGATACTAAGGCCCAGTGAAATTCATGTATTGACAAGCCGAATTCTTATCAAAAGCAATTCAAGTCCCTGTCTCCATTTGATAACGTGACCTTTGACTAAATATCAGTCACATAAAGGGGGGCAGGTGTCCAAACACTATCAGTTCTTTTTCAGGATGGCCTGCTTAACACCTAGACGTCTCCATTATGATGATAGCCTCTACGGTTCACTAGAGGTCACTCCCAAAATACTTCATATCACGGAAATCTAGCCAGGCCGAGAATGAGGCCTCCGCCCAACTAACTATCAAACCCCCTTGTTTTTTCACCCAATTAACATTGATACTCTAACCTACATTTTTAGGGGCATGGTCCTAGCATTTATGGTTCACAAGACGTCATTAGATATGGTTGGCATACCCAGCTCATTATCAAACCCCTAGTTAAATGTCAACCAATAAAATGTCAAACCCTAACCCAGGGTTGAAGGCAAAAATCTTCTCTAAAGTAATATGTTTTGTAGTGACTTTAAATCTATATTGCACCACATTTCTACTGTAAAATCTTACCAAAATGTTATCAAAGGTACAGTAGGACATTCTTAAGTGATTAACATTAAAATGATGAACAGAACTATAATGGAAGTTTTTTTGGGGTAAATCTCAAAGTCCAGAGATTTTCATTAAGTAATATGAGTATTTGTAGGTGACTTTGAACTTCTATAAGTCCACATAAATACTGTAAAATCTTACCAAAATGTTATCAAAGGTACAGTAGGACATTCTTAAGTAACTTTCATTGAACTAATAAACAGAAATACTATGGAAGTGTTTTGGGTAAATCTCAAAGTCCAGAGATTTTCTAAGTAATATGTTTTGTAGTGAATTTAAATCTATATTACTCCACATTTCTACTGTAAAATCTTACCAACATGTTACAATAGGACATTCTTAAGTGATTAACATTGAAATGATGGTAAGAACTATTATGGAAGTGTTTTAATTGGAATGATTATAATTTGAATAGTTAAAAAAAAGGTATGGACCCAATAACTAAAAAATGACCCTAACAACGTGCGACAGGCTCAAGTCGGAGACACAGGACTATATGCTTTGTACTCAATAGACAGACAAATGATGCATTTACACAGTGTTCTACAAAGCTACATCATTAATTCAAATCATTTTAAAAACTACTAAAATCGCACTTGGTTTTAGGATGTACTTACATCTTAACTTGGTGGAGGTGGTTCAGGAGGGTTTGGTTTGGGGGGTACATTGGAGGGGGCCTGGGGAGGTTCCTCCTCCTGGCTTGGTGGGTCCATTCTGTAAATTATGAAGAAGTTTTCAGATTGCAAATGAAACAAACCTTATTGGTTAGGGTCTATGGTCTGTGGGGTCTTCAGTCTAGATAATAGTTAACATGTAGAACAATTTGATAATTATACAATATTAACTCACAAGCGTGTTGAAGAAAGGGTGGTTATTTCAGTCCTTCTTCTGTGTCTCTCCAAGTGTTTTAGTATCTGGCAGAGTCACTCGCCTGAGGCCAAATATATGAGTTTGTCATCAGCTGGAATAACCCACACCTGCTCCGGCTTTATTAACTTCAGGTGGTTAAATGCCATTAATGCCATTTAAACCAATAACTTATCAAAGACCATTAGTATAAGGCCCAATTAGCATAAATGACGCTAATATTACCATTCCCCTCCTCGCTTCTCCTCTCCTCCTCCAAATTTTATATCACTGATAAATACAAAATATTACTCAGTAGTCCACTTAAACAGGTAGGGGAACCTTACGGTGAGAATGTTACTCCTGCTCCGTGCCGGCCTTGAACCTGTGACCAACGGTTCTCTAGGCGGACGTCTTGACCAGTAGACTGTTGAGCCACCCTCCCTCCCCAGGAGGTGAACTTTCTCTATGAGCAGCCTAGATTCAAAGGTGGCATGGTTCTAGGGCTCGTAGAGATATGAAAAACACATGCTTGCACTCAGCTCGCCGAGCTGAACAAGAATCCCTTTACTGTTTTGCCCTACAGCACCTAGAACCCTAACAAATCTGCTTTGAACCCTGGGTAGGGTTTGACATGTTATTTGGTGAAATTAAACTAGGGGTTTGATAGAGAGCTGGGTATGCCAACAATATCTAATGACCTCTCGTGTTGGCCCTTGTGACCTGTAAATGCTAGGATCATGCCCCTATAAATTTAGGTTAGGCTTTCAGTGATAATTGGCTGAAAAAACAAGGGGGTTTAATAGGTAGGTGGGCGGAGGCCTCATTCTCAAGCCTGCCTACATTTTGGTGATTTTAGGTATTTTTAGTGACCTCTCGTGAAATGTCGATGCTATGATCATAATGGAGACGTCTAGTTGTTCAACAGGCCATCCTCAAAGAGAACTGATGGCGATTGGACACCTGCTGCCCGCTTTATTTGACTTTTCTTCAGTCAAAGGTCAAGCAATCAAATGGATTTAGGGATTTGAATAGGATTTGATAGGAATTTGGATGGCCAATACATGAATTTCACTGGGCGTTATAATCCTCTTGGAAGGTCTGTGAGGACTGTTCTTTGGACCAGGCATAGACATGTCCCTTGTCTTAACTGTGTTCCGAGCACAAAGCACAGAGTCCTGCGTATCTGACTTGAGTCCGCCGTACAAGAACCTTGATTAGGGACGTATTTTAGTTATTGGGTGGATACCTTTTTTAAAACCATTCAAGTTAGACTCATTCCCTGCGTCCCAGACTCGACACACATTTTTGCTGAAACGGAGGGGACGTGCAGTCCGAAGGAGAGACCCTCCAGACCTTTTTCTCCTGACTTCTAAGCCTTTACACAGAAATAGCCTTGTTTAGGGGCAGTGTTTTCTTTTTTGAAACCAAGCAGCGGCTGTGTACGCCACAGACTCCAGGCTGATACCGGCGGTTTTGGCCCGGCCATGCAGTTCAGAAACTGTCTTCCATTTTGCTCTACGACCCTTGGAACCCCAAATAATCATCCGTGACCCCTGGTAGTGTTTTGCTTTTAATTGGGTGAAAAAACAAGAGGGTTTGATAGGTAGGTGGGCAGAGGCCTCATTCTCAAGCCTGCCTAGATTTTTGTTAGGGGAAGTGCTTGCTCTTTTAAAACCACGCAGCTCCCGTGCAAGCCAAAGGCTCAAGGCTGATACCGACGGATTCGGTTCGGCCTTGCGATTCAGAAAGTGTCCGCCCTCTGCGAAAAGAACCCTCCTTTGCGAATATATCGGCCTTCCGATGTCCTATCGAATCCATGTTATTACGGCCCAATTACCTCCAAAAAATCACAGAAACCCTATCCTAACCGGGGTGAGGCTCCCGAAAGGCGTGGAGGAGAATGGAAGCCACATTCTTCATCAGCTCGCTGAGCCGAAGAAGGGGGTATACGTTTCGTCACCATCGCACTTACGGTTCTCTTAATTGGCTAGGGTTAGGGGTAGGCTTTATCGCTTTACTACTCAGAGACGATAAGACGTTAGACCTTGGTTCTGAGATATGTTATAGAGCTCATTGAGACAAACACTTTGATATGTGTTTCATTGGTGAGCGACACAGCTGCGCCATCATCTCCAATTTGCCTGTGGTACATAGACTCTAAGACCTTAAGAGCATCTCTTAGGGTAAACTGCAATTTCAAAATCCTCGTAGAAGGGTCTGAGTGGGACAAATCTTATATGTGGGCGTTCGGCTAGTCCAGACGGACGCGTTGATGTGTGTTTCATTTACGTTAGACACTCCTGAGTGGAAAGAGCTGCACTTATTGTTAGAAATTAGGTTACGATTCTAGGGGTCGTACAGTAACGAAACAGACATCCGGGAACTCCGCTCGCTAAGCCGATCGAGAATCTGTCCTCCGTTTTGCTCTACGGCCCTTAGAACCCCAAGTAATCTGCCATGACCCCTGGTAGGGTTTTGCTTTTAATTGGGTGAAAAAACAAGGGGGTTGATAGGTGGGTGGGCAAAGGCCTCATTCTCAAGCATGGCTAGATTTTTGTTAGGGGAAGTGCTTGCTCTTTGAAAACCACGCAGCTCCCGTGCAAGCCAGAGGCTCAAGGCTGATACCGACGGATTCGGTTCGGCCTTGCGATTCAGAAAGTGTTCGCCCTCTGCGAAAAGAACCCTGCTTTGCGAATATATCGGCCTTCCGATGTCCTATCAATTCAATTCATTTTCGGGTTAGGCTATTGGTTAACATGGGCTTTGATAGCATTTGGGTTAGGGTTAGGCTATTGGGTGTGGAGAATTTGGCGACCCAATATCCTATCAAATCAATTCATTCCCACCCAACTTCCTATCAAATCAATTCATTTTCACCACATTGAGTGAAATCTTCTAAGTCCAGACCTTAGGGACCCAAAAAAGTGTGACTACAAATCATTACCATTCGACTCCAAATCATCTGCAATAAGTAAATGAAGCCAGTCTTGACGCATATTCACATGAAAACAAACTATATTTATTGAAATAAAATACATTTATTCCCCTCCTCGCTTCTCCTCCCCTCTTCCAAATCTTATATCACTGATAAATACAAAATATTACTCAGTAGTCCACTTAAACAGGTAGGGGAACCTTACGGTGAGAATGTTACTCCTGCTTCGTGCCGGCCTTGAACCCGTGACCAACGGTTCTCTAGGCGGACGTCTTGACCAGTAGACTGTTGAGCCACCCTCCCTCCCCCGGAGTCGAACTTTCTCTATGAGCAGCCTAGATTCAAAGGCGGCATGGTTCTAGGGGTTGTAGAGATATGAAAAACACATGTTTGCGTTCAGCTCGCCGAGCTGAACAAGAATCCCTTTACTGTTTTGCCCTACAGCACCTAGAACCCTAACAAATCTGCTTTGAACCCTGGGTAGGGTTTGAAATCTTATTTGGTGAAATTAAACTAGGGGTTTGATAGAGAGCTGGGTCTGCCAACCATATCTAATGACCTCTCACAATATCCTATCAAATCAATTAATTTTCACCCAATAAGTGTCAACTTCATGTTTCCCAGTTATTGGGTGAAATAGAATGGCATTGATAGGGAATTGGGTGACCTATTATCCTATCAAATTCCATTATTTTTCACCCAATGAGTGTCACTTCCTCACCACCCTTGAAATATGGAGTTCAAAACAAGGAGTTAAGGCAAAGTTAATGAGGAGGGGCCTCAGTTAATGGGAAGGAGTAAGGTTGCTGTCTTATTGAATATATTTGCAGAGTTTCTCTCAAATTTCTCTAGCCTGATGCTCAAAAATCATTGAGTCTCAAGATCCCATTTTTTGTATGTTATAAGGCTTGCCGAGACAAATATTCTCAGATATGTTTTCTTTTTCTACGACATTCCTATTGTATCAAACCCATGCATTTCACCCCTAATACGTCTCACTTCCTATTTCCCCATATATTGGGTGAAATACGAATGGCATTGATAGAGAACTGGTTAACCCAAAATCCTATCAAATCCCTTCAAATCTCACACAAAAACTGAAATTCAATATTTTATCCCGCAACCTCATCATACAATAATGACTCTGATTGAAATTAAAACAAACTTGAATCCATGAATGCAATTGTTTTACTAAAAACACATCCTAAGACCTCCTAACAGACATACATACATACATAGAGACACACAAAGCCAGCTGTAGATAGCGTCAGAGAATATATTTTATTAACTTGTTTTTTTCTTGTGGTTAGGTTGGAGCTGGTTGAAGCTGGCGGATCTGGTGGAGGTCCTCCAGGATCTCCACCAGCTCCACGCCTGGCACCGGTACCATGTCGTCTATAGCCGAGCTCCAAAAAAAACAGATATTCGCGCAGTATCTGAAATCTCCTCCGGCCTCGGACCTCAAGGATATACTCCTGCTCGTCGCTGTCTTCCTCCTCCTCTACTTGATCTTCCTCCTCCTGTCTTTGCTGCTCATCCTCCTGGTCCTCCTTTTCAATAAACAGACAAATGATGCATTTACACAGTGTTCTCAAAACTACATCATGAATTCCAATGAATTAAGTTGTTTCTAAAAACTACTAAAATCGCACTTGGTTTTAGGATGTACTTACATCTTCATTTGGTGAAGGTGGATCAGGAGGGTTTGGTTCTGGGGATACATTGGAGGGGGCCTGGGGAGGTTCCTCCTCCTGGCTTGATGGGTCCATTCTGTAAATTATGAAGTTTTCAGATTGCAAATAAAACAAAAGTTATTGGTTAGGGTCTATGGGTCTTCAGTCTAGGTAATAGTTAACTCATTTAATGCCACCCTTTCACCACTAGAGGGGGCCCAGTGTGCCACAGACAATCCCATAGAGATATGCTGGTATATGCAGAAGCCCTGCAGCCATGACTTGCCTAAACACTTTCCTTTGTGCATGTACAGGAAGAGGATGAAGTTAGCTTGAAGTTAGCTATTGGCTACCAAGCATTTTAAAAGCCTTATTTTCGTCAACTTAGCCATGATTAAACCTTGCACACCTCATGCATGGGAAAAAAACAGAGAAGAATGAGCTCTAAAAAATCCAATGCAATCCTGGATTGCATTGTTGTGGGTTTGTGCAGTTTGTTCACAGCTTTCAAACAAAAAAATCCGATTGGAAATCCGTTCAGGCATTCTTGAGATAATAGCCATTATGTTTTACACTGTTGTGAGCTTGGAGGTCTGCTACCTGAGTTGTATGGGGGTTGTATGGGGGTTAAACATGCAAAATCGCGATTGAAATCATGTTCACTAGTTTTGATGGGGTCCAAAAAAAAAAATTTAAAAAAAAATTTTTCAAAAAATTTTTTTTTTTTTTTTTTTTGAATCACGTGTATATACGTGATTGGCACTGTGGGATGCGCTAATATATCACGTGTATACACGTGATTGGCACAGAATGAGTTAACATGTAGAAAAATTTGATAATTATAAAATATTAACTCACAAGCGTGTTGAGGAAATGGTGGTGATTTCAGTCCTTCTCCTGTGTCTCTCCAAGTCTTTTAGTATCTGGCAGAGTCACTCTCCTGAGGCCAAGTATATGAGTTTGTCATAAGCTGTAATAACCGACACCTGCTCCAGCTTGATTAACACCAGGTGGTTAAATGCCATTAATGCCAATTAAACCAATAACCTATCAAAGACCATTAGTAAAAGTGGCTGGCCTGTTCCCACTTCCTCCCCCCAATGAGCATGTCACACTGCTTATAAAGGGAGGCATTGGAGTGGCATGCACAGTCATGGCTCAGGAGGGACACATGGAGCACAGCTGGAAACTCTCAGGTGATTACTTTAACATTTAGAAGCTTTCATTGATTTAGAGCTTACAGGTAGTTTGCAATTGTATTGAGTTAGCTAGTTCTGTATAACTCTCAGGTGATTAAGGTAGTTTGCAATTGTACTGAGTTAGCTAGTTTGGTATCTATGGGAGCTTTTTAGCTGTAAACCCCATTGTTTCTGATCTGACTCTGTGAGTGGCTGGCCTGTTCCCACTTCCTCCCCCCAATGAGCATGTCACACTGCTTATAAAGGGAGGCATTGGAGTGGCATGCACAGTCATGGCTCAGGAGGGACACATGGAGCACAGCTGGAAACTCTCAGGTGATTACTTTAACATTTAGAAGCTTTCATTGATTTAGAGCTTACAGGTAGTTTGCAATTGTATTGAGTTAGCTAGTTCTGTATAACTCTCAGGTGATTAAGGTAGTTTGCAATTGTACTGAGTTAGCTAGTTTGGTATCTATGGGAGCTTTTTAGCTGTAAACCCCATTGTTTCTGATCTGACTCTGTGAGTGGCTGGCCTGTTCCCACTTCCTCCCCCCAATGAGCATGTCACACTGCTTATAAAGGGAGGCATTGGAGTGGCATGCACAGTCATGGCTCAGGAGGGACACATGGAGCACAGCTGGAAACTCTCAGGTGATTACTTCAACACTTTAGAAGCTTTCATTGATTTAGAGCCATCCAGTGAGTTAAAACATCAGCAAGTGGACCATTCAGATCCAGCAATCTGAGCTATCAGTCGGGGCGGGTGGGGCTCCTAGCCATGGTAGGCAACCCACCTAGGAGAAGGTCACTCTGAGGTAAAAACCAGGACTGTGAGAATTTGCGACCCCACAGTCCTTAAACTAGCATTGAAAAGCCAACCATGAAGAACAAAGTCATCCCAAATCCTATACTTCCAGCGGCGGGAGTCCGCAGGAGCATCGCGGCGGATGGTGGTGCTGGTCCTCCTTCCGGAGGACATCATGACGACAGGACCTCAAACCCACGGGAACGAGGGAGGGTTCTGTCTGACCACAGCATCCCACCCAATGCACTCATGCGTTGTCGGAGACCATTTGTAATGGGGACCTTCAACGCATGCACAGTGAGAGAAGAAGCTAGACTGGTGGAATTGGCACACTGTGCTGAAGAGCAGGGGGTAGAGATCCTGGGAGTCCAGGAACACAGAAGAGTCCACACTGTTGACCCCACTGATGACCAGATAGTTGACCAGATAGTTTACCGCAAAGTGGAGAAACGCACGTTCATCACTGCATCTGCGTGGCGAAACGGGGCCCAGGCTGCAACAGGGGGTGTAGGACTAATGCTGGGTTCTCTGGCGCGCAGGGCCCTTCGACGGGTTCACAAGCACACCGAAAGGATCCTAATGGCTGAGTTTGCAGGTAACCCAGTAACAACAGTCTTAGTGGTGTACTCGCCCACTAACACGGCATCGCATGAGGATGTTGAGAAGTTCTATGAGGACCTCACAGCAGCAGTCCGAGGTGTCCCAGCGCACAACTTCCTGGCAATCCTTGGCGACTTCAACGCCAGGATTGGACAGGAGGACGCTCCATTCCCATACCATGAGTCTACCAACCGCAACGGCGCATACCTCACAGCCCTTCTCATGGAACACCAGCTCCTGGCAGCGAACACCATGTTCCGGAAGAGAACAGGGAAGAGATGGACCTTCCGAGACCGAGCCTCAAGGCCTGGGGAGCTACCTAGGCTATACCAGTTGGACTACATCCTAGTGAGGCAAAAGTGGAGGAATTCCATCCTGAACGCTGAGCCATACAGCACGTTCAGCTCTGTAGGCTCTGACCACCGTGTGGTCTCCATGAGGGTACGACTGAGCCTCAGGGTCCCCAAGCCAAGCCCCAAGATTCGGCATGACTGGAAGGCATTCACGACCAATCCGGGCCTCCAAACCAGGTACTCGGAGGAAGTCAGGAAGCGCTTTCGGCAGCTGGATAGGGGAGAGGAGCCCAGCCGTGAATATGGGAGATTCATCACAGCGAATGAGGAGGCGACCAGACTGTGCGTGCCAGTGCTGAACAGAGTAAGAGCACCACCACGGTCCAGACACCCGAAGGTTGTAGCAGCACGAGGCAGGATGGAGGAAGCACGACTCAACTTTGAGCGTGAACCAACAGAGGAGGGTCGCGAGACACTGAACGAGGCCAAACAGTCTCTCTTCAGCACCTACGACGCCATCAAAGGGGAAGAAGTGATGGAAAGTGTGCGAAGAGTGCAGGCAGCGCAAGGTGAAAGGCAATACGGGGAGGCCTGGAAGGTAATAAATGAGATGACAGGGCGGAAGAGGGCCAAGGAGGGCCAGGTGGAGGGACACAGTCCAGAGGAGAGGGTGGCAACATGGTTCGACCACTTCCAGAGGCTCCTGGGAACATCAGTGGAAGAGGGAGAGGAGGAAAATATACCGACAGTCCTCCAGGGCCTGAACATCGACGATGGACCCTTCACAATCAGCGAGCTCGCCAGGGCAAAATCCACCCTAAGAGAGGGAAAGAGTGCTGGGCCGGATGGCATACCCCCAGAGGTCTTGAAGAACTGCGACCTAGACAACCTCATCCTAGACTTTTGCAACAATGCTCTACAGCACAACAAGCAACCTGAAATATGGTCTCTGTCTAATATCATCCCGGTGCCTAAAGCTGGAGACCTCTCAAAGCCAGACAACTACAGAGGCATCAGCCTGACATGTATCACTGCTAAGGTCTTCAACCGAATGATACTGAACAGGATACGGCATGCCATCGACCCTCACCTGAGAGAGAACCAAAATGGTTTTCGAGAGGAGAGAACAACCGTAGCACAGATCCTGGCATTAAGGAGATTAATAGAGGAGGTGAAAAAGAACAACCTAGCAGCTGTACTGTGCTTCATTGACTTCAAAAAGGCTTTTGATTCTATCCACAGAAGCAAGATGGTGAAGATCCTTGAGGCCTACAATGTCCCTCCCAACATTCTCCGGGCTATCGAGACCATGTACGCAAAAACAAGGGCCAAAGTGGTGACCCCAGATGGCAGCAGTGAGGTGTTTGACATCCGAGCTGGGGTAATGCAAGGAGACACCCTAGCCCCCTACCTCTTCATCATAGTTCTAGATTATGCGCTCAGGAAAGCCATAGGGGGACGGGAACAAGAGCTTGGCTTCACGCTAACACCAAGGAGGTCAAGACGGCATCCCGCAGTAGTTCTGACAGACCTGGACTATGCGGACGACATCAGCCTGCTCTCCGACAGCATGGAACAAGCACAAGAACTCCTGAACAGGGTGGAGATAGAGTGTGCCAAAGTTGGTCTCAGGCTAAACGCTAAGAAAACTGAGGTTATCACCTATAACCTACCTGATCACTCACCTCTGACAACAACAGAAGGAGCTGTGTTGAAGGAAGTCAAGGACTTCAAGTACCTGGGCGCATGGGTCGACTCAACTGAGAAAGACCTTAAAGTAAGGAAGGCACTCGCTTGGAGGGCCCTGAACGGCATGAACAGTGTATGGAACTCTAACCTCCCCCGCCAAATCAAACTTAGCTTCTTCTTTGCAACGGTGGAGTCTGTTCTCCTCTATGGCAGTGAATGCTGGACCCTGAAGCCAACCCTGCAGAAGTCTCTAGACGGGTGCTACACTAGAATGTTGCGTGCAGTACTCAACATCAACAGGAGTGCACATGTTACAAACGAGAGCCTGTATGAGGGAATACCAAAGGTAAGCGAGAAAATTGCCACCAGAAGAATGAGACTAGCAGGACACTGCCAAAGACACCAGGAGCTTCCAGCCAGCAAATTGGTACTGTGGGAGCCAACACACGGGCACCGGCCGCGAGGACGTCCCACAAAAACATACGTGGACATACTCAAGGAAGACGTAGGGACACAGAACACCAATGAGCTGGCCAGATGTATGGAGAACCGAGATGACTGGAAACAACGATGGAGGGCTCGTCTGAGGACGACCTAGAGAGAAAAGTTCCAATTAGCATGAAAAATCCCGAACCTTACCATTCCCCTCCCCCAATAGAAAAATTCTTGAGGGGGATCTGACCAAGATATAGTGTGGAAACCTTTATCTATGAGTTAGGGCCCCCCTAGTGGTGAACAAAAGAACCTCTGGGAACTCAGATTGGGTTTGCACATAACGAGCCAACCAAAAAACCTAACCCCTAAAGGGAGGAGCTTGGTAATATGTAGGGCTGGGTATTAGATGGAAATTGCAGGGACTTGATAGAAAAACGGCTTCAATATTTACCCAAAAAACTGAAATATAATATTTTATCCCTAACCCAAATCATACAATAATGACTCTGATTTAAATTAATACAAACTTGAATCCGTAAATACAATTGTTTTACTAAAAGTTTAACCCTGGATAATCTGGCATCGAGCTATAACATCTTGGCTAATTGGAGGGATACCGACACCTCATCCGGCTTGATTAACACCAGGTGGTTAGATGCCATTAATGCCAATTAAACCAATAACCTATCAAAGACCATTAGTAAAAGTTCAAATTACCATGAAAAATCCCTAACCTTACAATTCCCCTCCCCCGATAGAAAAATAGCTGAGGTGGATCTGACCAAGATATACTGTGGAGACCTTTGTCTGTGGCTGAGGAGATGACGATGCATCTCTTGGGCCCATGATGTAAAGCGCACCTAGACAAACACGTGGATATATGTTTGGTTTCTATGCAACATTCCTAGGACGAGGTAAAGGTTTGCTCAGTTATTGGCGAAAAATGGGTGGATTTGATAAGGAATTGCCAGAACCATTATTCCATCAAATCCTATCATTGTCTCAGCCAAAAAGCATTAATTCCAAATTGACGCTAACCCTGTGAGGAGATAGCTTTCTTTCGAGACATCCACGCGTTCGTCTTGGAGTGCTCTGCAACATATCTTGGAACCGAGATCTGACGTCTTATGGTATTGGCGTTATTAAGGCGAAAAGAGTAACCCTAGGTAACTAGGGTTAGACTTGGTTCATGAACCGATGCATCTCATGGGCCCATGTTGTAAAGCGCACCTAAACAAACGTGTGGATATATGTTTGGTTTCTATGCAACATTCCTAGGAAGAGGTAAATGTTTGCTCAGTTATTGGTGAAAAATGGGTGGATTTGATAAGGAATTGCCAGAACCATTATTCCATCAAATCCTATCATTGTCTCAGCCAAAAAGCATTAATTCCAAATTGACGCTAACCCTGTGAGGAGATAGCTTTCTTTCGAGACATCCACGCGTTTGTCTTGGAGTGCTCTGCAACATATCTTGGAACCGAGATCTGACGTCTTATGGTATTGGCGTTATTAAGGCGAAAAGAGTAACCCTAGGTAACTAGGGTTAGACTTGGTTCATGAACCGATGCATCTCATGGGCCCATGTTGTAAAGCGCACCTAGACAAACGTGTGGATATTTGTTTGGTTTCTATGCAACATTCCTAGGAAGAGGTAAATGTTTGCTCAGTTATTGGTGAAAAATGGGTGGATTTGATAAGGAATTGCCAGAACCATTATTCCATCAAATCCTATCATTTTCTCAGCCAATAAGCATTAATTCCAAAATGACGCTAACCCTGTGAGGAGATAGCTTTCTTTCGAGACATCCACGCGTTCGTCTAGGAGCCCTCTACAACAAATCTTGGAACCGAGATCTGACGTCTTATGGTATTTGCGTTATTAAGGCGAAAAGAGTAACCCTAGGCTAACTAGGGTTAGACTTGGTTCATGAAGCGATGAATCTCATGGGCCCATCTTTTACGAAGTTGTAAAGCGCACCTAGACAAACGCGTGAATATATGTTTGGTTTCTATGCGACATTCCTAGGACAAGGGCAGGTGCAATTTATTGGATTGGGGTGGGGTTAGGAACAGTATTTGATGAGTTATGGGTTGAAGATGAATGACGATTCAGATTTCGTTTTGGAAAAAAAAAACAATCTTTATTTCAAAACAAGGGACTTTATTTCTTCAAATTAAGAGAAATATTTAAGAGACAAATCAAGAGGCTCTGGACTTGAGGATCCTGAGGGGCTGATGGGGCTGGAGCGGTGCTGGCCCTGGGCCCTCCGGAGCGGTTGGAATCTGCTCATCGTCCCAAGGAGCTGGTGTTGGGGAGGTGGCTGTTGTTCAGCCTCATCAGGCTTTGGGCTTGAGGGGCGCTGGGCCTGGGAACCCGGAGGGGTGGTCAGCTGCCGATCGGCTACCAGAGGAGCTGACGCTGGTCCCGAGGCAGTGGGGGCTAGTAGAGGGAAAGACGGATGAGGGGAAGAAATTAAGAAAATATGCAACAGTTCTTGTAATCCATACAAACACTCATTATGATTGAGTTAACCAAACAATTATTCTTCAAGACCCATGTATTGCTTTTATATAGATTTTGTCAGGCCCGTTTTCTATCAATTGGCATATAGCATTATTGATCTAGTCACACACACAAGTATTTTTACAATTTGACAGATGATGGCTGCAAACATAAACATATTCTTGAGTGAAAACAGGATTAGTCACAAACACATTCAATTAAACTATGGTAAAAATAAAAAGGATACTTACAATAGAGGTTCTCCTCGCCCCGAGTGGATTTGCTCGTCGCCTTCCCGCCCTTTTGGCCTCCCCGCCTAACCTTGCTCGGGGTTACTGCCTTTCTAAAGGCCTCCAGCTCGCGCAGCCTTTTCTTGAGAACTATGTTCTCTTGCCAAAGCTTGTGTGCATATTTCCTCATGGTGAGGCAGCGCCTCTGCGAGCATCCTGGGGTTGAATTTAAACAAACATAATTAATACAGATAGATATCCTTGCTGTCAGGGTTAGCCCATATAGTTATTATTCAAGGTTGATTTGGTTAGGCAGAATTTCATATCAATCCCTATCTTAAAAGACCCAATAAATGCAATATAACCTAAATTGAAGGGTAATTGTTCTCACCTTGTGGACCTACAGGGCCAGGTGCACCTGATGTGGAAGGGGCCTCGCCATCAAGGAGAGGTTGGTTGGCTCTATACCAGAGGTCTTGCACATCAGGTGTAGCTGTTGAAACAAACATCATTAATGTAGTTGTCCTTAAAGAACACAAGTATTCTAACAATTGGAAAGGCAATTGTTCTTACTCAGCAGTTCTTGGTCAGCCTCAAGCTGCGGAGGGGTGGCGGCCATTTGAGGGGGAACCTGGGGGGCAGCTTGTTCAGGGGGATCCTGAGGGGCGGCAAATTGAGGTGGAGGCTGAGGGGCGGCCATTTGAGGGGGAGCTTGGGGGGGAGCCTGGGGGGCAGCCTGTTCAGGGGGAGCCTGAGGGGCGGCGGCGTGAGGAGCTGGAGCTGTTAAAACAAACATTATTAATGTAGTTGACCTTAAACAACACAAGTAAACTTACAAATGGAACGGTAATTGGACCTACCGTGTTGATTAAGGTCCAGCCTGCTGATTAGCGGGACCCCTGAGGCTCGAAGTTCCGCCAACTTCTCGACTGTCCTGATTCTTTTTGAACCAGTAACAAACCGCTCTTTCTCTTCCCCCTTTTGAAAAGCAATGTACAGCCAGGTCAATCACAGGATGTTGGGTCAATGAGATTCTTATAAACTTGCATTCTACTTTGAACCCCTTGCAGGATTATTAACTTACTTCTAGGTTGTGGGCATCAGCTAGATGTTTGTCCATCCTTCCAATGTCTCCCTTGCCACAAATGAGGCACACTAATTTGTCTTTGTGGACTCTAGAGTTGCAAAACAAGTGTAGACAAGGTATGTCAAATCAGTGTGTGTAGAAAGCAGTTTAATGGTATTACACCATTAAACAACAATCATTTTCTCATCAAACAATGACACTGCTGGAGTCAACTTTACTTACTTTCCATAGGCATAGTCTTGTACAAGAAGCCTCTCTACATTATTATCCTCTCCAAATTTGTGCCCATTCTTGAGGTGGGAAGTGAGGTACACATCTTTCCCGCATATGGGGCATTCAACTTTGTCGACGGAAGACTAAAACAAAAGTTAAAAATTGTGATTAGTAGAGTTACCAGAGAGGTTTTGTTATATAACATGTCTCAGGTCAAGCAATCTCTCATATATTGGTGTTAGGGTTGGTTTCAGTAATTTGGCTACTTAACAAAGGGGATTGATGAGATGCTGGGAAGAGTTAGGGTTAGGGAATCAAATGGGTTTGATGAGAAATTGGGTAGGCCTAACTAGCTAACATGTTACCATAGCATAGTTTGTATTGAGTTGTGATTGAAATGTACTTATAGTCTCCAAGCAGATTATAAAATAAACCAACCAACTCCAACAAGCTATGTTAGCAGAGCAGGGTAGCTTGATAGCTGGGCAGAGGCATCAAATTAATGTTGTCATGTTAGCAGACAACTCAATGATATGATAGTAACTCACATGCATGTTGATCAGATGTTTTAGAGTACTACTCGCTTTGTTAGTGTTGTTCAGTTATTGTTCTTTTTGTTTCAGATGACATGCAGTGAGTGGAAAAGAGAAAATGGACTTCTCCTCCCAGCAGGTGTAATTGATTGGGGTTAGGGTGGGGTTAGAAAATGGACTTCTGCTCCCAGCAGGTGTAATTGATTGGGGTTAGGGTGGGGTTATTTGATGAGTTATGGGCCTAAACTAACATGGCATGTCAGTGACTTTCATGGCAGACAACATGGCACGTTACCAGAGAGGTTTCAGACTTACATTACATTACATTTAGGATTGGGTCAATACGTTTTTTTAAAACCATTTACGATAGAATAAGTCTTTGCTCCGCAAAATGTAGGGTTAGGGTATGGCAGACACACATGGCTTCTCACTGGAACGGTATTTGATGAGTTATGGGCCTTAACTATCATGGCATTTCAGTGACTTTCATGGCAGACAACATGGCAAGTTACCAGAGAGGTTTCAGACTTACATCACATTACATTAAGGACTGGGTCAATACATTTTTTTAAAACCATTTACGATAGAATAAGTCTCTGCTCCCCAAAATATGCACACATGTTCATTATAAATCAATTCTACTTGTAACAAAGTAAAAAAAGGGTTAGGGTTAAACAATATCCAACAAAATGATAGTAACTCACAGGCATGTTGATCAGATCTAGATCCTGTTGTTGGTGTTCTTTCTGTGTCTCAGTGTGTCTCTAATTTCTCTCTGCTTCTCTCTGGTTATCTCTGTGTCTCTCTCTGACAGTGAGTGGGAAAGGAAAATGGACCTTTCCTTCACCCTTTTATAACCTGCAAGCAGGTGCAATTGATTGGATGTGGGTGGAGTTAGGAACGGTATTTGATGAGTTATGGGCCTAACCTAACTTGTTGATATGATATTGGATATGAAAAAACATCAATATGTTAAAACCATTTAAGATGAAGGGTTAGGGTTATTAATGACATTTTGGCCGATATGGATATCCGATAAAATTAATCTGTGTTATAGTTAGATTTAACTTAAATACCTTCATATTTCACATGTTGAGCTTATAGATCTGTTCAATGTTCACATTCGCTGCTAGGCTCCTCTCCCTTATCCAGCTGCCGCTTCTTACCCTCCTCCGTGTACCTGATTTGAAGGCCACGATCGGTTGTGAATGCCTTCCAGTCATGCCGGATCTTGGGGCTTGGCTTACCAGTAGACTGTGAACCACCCTCCCTCCCCCGCAAGTCAACATTCAATTTAAGCAGCCTGAATTCAAAGGCAGCATGGTTCTAGGGGTCTTAGTGAAATTAAACATGCATGTTTGCACTCGCTTAACCAAGCCGAACTAACCCAGCACCAGGAACCCCAACAAATCTGCCTTGAACCCTGGGTTAGGGTTTCTAACTAGGGGTTTGATAATGAGCTGGCTATGCCATCCATATCTAATGACGTCTCGTGAACCCTAAATGCTAGGACCATGCCCCTAAATTAAAAATGTAGGTTAGAGTTTCAATGTTAATTGGCTGAAACAACAAGGGGGTTTGTTAATAAGTTGGACGGAGGCCTCATTCTCAGCCTGGCTAGATTTTCGTGATATGAAGTATTTTGAGTGACCTCTTGGGAACCGTAGATGCTATCATCATAATGGAGACGTCTAGGTGTTCAGCAGCCTACCCTGAAAAAGAACTGATAGTGATTGGTCATCTGCCGACCCCCTTTATGTGACTGATATTCAGTCAAAGGTCACGTTATCAAATGGAGACAGGGACTTGAATTGCTTTTAATAAGAATTTGGCTTGTCATCGCATGAATTTCACTGGGCCTTAGTAAAGCCTTGGAAGGTCTGTGAGGTCTGTTCTTTGGACCAGGCATACACTAGTCCCTTGTCTTTACTGTGATCCGAGCACAAAGCACAGAGTCCTGCCTATGCGACTTGAGCTTGTCACACGTGAACCTTTGTTAGGGTCGTTTTTTAGTTATTGGGTCTATACCTTTTTTAAAACCATTCAAATTAGAATCATTCCCTGCGCTCCAGCCTCAACACACGTGTTCACTGAAGCGGAGGGGAGGTGCAGTTCGAAGGAGAGACCCTCCAGACCGTCTTTTCCGGACTTATGAGCCTTTAGACAGCAGTAGCCGAGTTTAGGGGCAGTGGTTTCTTTTTTGAATCCACTCAGCGGCCTTGCACGCCATATACTCAAGGCTGATACCAACGGAATCGGCTCGGCATTGCAGTTCAGAAACTCTCCTGCCTCTGCGAAAAAGACCCCGTTTCGAGAAGATATCTCCTTTTCAATTACTTATCAAAATTAATTTTATTACGGACTAGATACCTATAAAAGATCCCTACAACCCTAACCGAAGGCTCTTGAGCTTGCTGAAAGGTATAGAGACAAAAAGACACCAAATTCTTGATAATCCCATCCCCCACAATGCCAATGCCAAATTAAACCAATAACCTATCAAAGACCATTAGTAAAGGTTCCACTTAGCATGAAAAATCCCTAACCTTACAATTCCCCTCCCCGATAGAAAAATCCTTGAGGGGGATCTGACCAAGATCCAAGATATACTGTGGAGACCTTTGTCTGTGGCTGAGGAGATGCCACTCTTTGCCAGCCCCCCCAGAACCCCCTTTACCTATGGTACTGCCGAGCAAATATCCTATTTATTTATAAACATGTTTTAAAAAAGTAAAGCACGTAATCATAACAACACAATCGGATCGCTCCGTGAACGGGTTTTTTTTTGTTTGGCCAACCTTTTTTCATGGTCCAGAAGTCTGTTCTCGTCCGGTCATTAACATAGAGCGATACGGGGAAAACATCCATAGGGAAGCGGTGCCCGAGCGTGATTGAGTCCGCGATCAAAGTACAGAAACATAGATGCTTGTAATCCAGTGATTTTGTCTGATGTTGCTGTCGAGTGTCTTCTCCGTGGAATGAGGGAGTAAGCAGCCAGGCATGCATGCTGCCAGAATGTAAGTAAACGGCGTGGCCTGCTGGATAATACGAGTAGCACACCCACGTCCAGAAAATGTGTGAGAGGGGATGTTAACCCTTTCAGATGGCTCCAAAAAGACACAGAGAAGAACGGCCGATCGTTTTTTTTTTTTATTATTATCATTTATATCAAAAGTACGGGAATGTACGACCTGGCGCACTGGGTGGTCCGGGCAAGTACGGGCAAGTGCGGACGGCTTACAAAGTGTTTAATGCCAATTAAACCGATAACTTATCAAAGACCATTAGTAAAAGGCCGAATTAGCATAAAGGACCCTAACATTACCATTCCCCTCCTCGCTTCTCCTCCCCCTCCTCCAAATATTATATCAATGATGAATACAAAATATTACTCAGTAGTCCACGTGTTGTAGGGGGAACCTTACGTGAGAATGTTACCCCTGCTCCAAGCCAGCCTTGAACCTGTGACCACGGTTCTCTAGGCGGACGTCTTGACCAGTAGACTGTTGAGCCACCCCCCCTCCCCAGAGGTCAACTTTCTCTATGAGCAGCCTAGATTCAAAGGCGGCATGGTTCTAGGGGTCGTAGAGAAATGAAACACACGTGCTTGCGCTCAGCTTGCCGAGCCGAACAAGAATCCTTTTACTGTTTTGCCCTAGAGCCCCTAGAACCCCAACACATCTGCTTTGAACCCTGGGTTAGGGTTTGACATGTTATTTGGTGAAATTAAACTAGGGGTTTGATAGAGAGCTGGGTATGCCAACCATATCTAATGACCTCTCGTGAACCATAAATGCTAGGATCATGGCCCAAATGTATGTTAGAGTGTCAATGGTAATCGGGTGAAAAAACAAGGGGGTTTGATAATAAGTTGGGTGGAGGCCTCATTCTCAGCCTGGCTAGATTTCCGTGATATGAAGTATTTTGAGTGACCTCTCGTGAACCGTAGACTCTATCATCCTAATGGAGACGTCTGTGTTCAGCAGGCCATCCTGAAAAAGAACTGATAGTGATTGGACACCTGCTGCCCCCCTTTATGTGACTGATATTCAGTCAAGGGTCACGTTATCAAATGGAGACAGGGACTTGAATTGCTTTTGATAATAATTCGGCTTGTCAGTACATGAATTTCACTGGGCCTTAGTATCGCCTTGGAAGGTCTGTGAGGTCTGTTCTTTGGACCAGGCATACACTAGTCCCTTGTCTCTACTGTGATCCGAGTACAAAGCACAGGGTCCTGCTTCTCCAACTTGAGCCTGTCGCACTTGATCCTTTGTTAAGGTCGTTTTTTTTAGTTATTGGGTCCATAACTTTTTTTAAACTATTCAAGTTAGAATCATTCCAATCAAAAAACTTCCATAATATTTCTTACCATCATTTCAATGTTAATCACTTAAGAATGTCCTACTGTACCTTTGATAACATTTTGGTAAGATTTTACAGTAGAAATGTGGAGTTATAGAAGTTCAAAGTCACCTATAAATACACATATTACTTAAGTGAAAATCTCTGGACTTTGAGATTTCTTAAAGGGTTTGACATGTTATTGGTTGACATTTAACTAGGGGTTTGATAATGAGCTGGCGGTTTAGAAACTCTCTGGCACCTGCGAAAAAGACCCAATTTTGAGGAATTATCTCCTTTTCAATTACTTATCAAAATACATTTTATTACGGCCCAGATCCCTAAAACCCTAAGCGAAGGCTCTTGAGGTTGCTGAAAGGTCTAGAGACAAATGGACACCACTTTAGCATAAAGGAACCTAACATTAACATTATTCCTGAACCCTGAGCTAGACCCCTACCCAAAACCCATCAAGAAGCTTAAGAACATTCCCATTATACATCCTAGAATGACGATTCAGATTTAATTTTGTGAAAAAAAAAACTTTATTCGAATTCATAGGGTACTGGGATAGGGGAGCCTGAGTGGCTGGAGGGGCTGGAGGGGCGCTGGGCCTGGGTATCTGGAGGAGTGGGCTGCTGGGGAGGGGGCTGCTGGTCAGCCTCAACAGGTGCTGGGCTTGAGCTGCCCGAGGGGCTTGACGGGCTTGAGGGGCGCTGGGCCTGGGAACCCGAAGGGGTGGTCAGCTGCCGATCGGCTACCTGAGGACTTTGAAAAAGGCGTGGAACAACACCTGGAACGGATCGCAAACAACAAATATTAGTGATCTTGTCGTCCCTGCTGTCAAACATGAGTTCTTGGAATTGAAAAAATAATTTTACTTGCCTTCTACAATGTCCAGGTTGCTGACCATGGCTGTTGACGGGTTGCTGGCCCTCAGTGTGGCCAAGTTTATGAGGCATTTGAGCCTTTTTGCCCTTCTTACAACTGATCTGTGGGCAGTGCTCTGTTGAAAATACATAAAAAGCCTGATCAATTTTAAAGTCATATCGCCAAATGTTAAACTTAATGTATTTCCCCCAAAAAAACAAAATGTCTCTTGTGTCAGTTGACTCAAAATTGCAAAATACACAAATGTCTAGAAATAACTCTATTTGTTTCTCTCAATAACATACATTCAACAGGATGCCATGGTCGCGCACCAGGTGTTTGTTGTCCATTGGTTCATTCCGTTCTTTACAGTTTGGCTCTGGGGAAAAAAGCAGCTCCCTGCAACTAAATAATAAGCAAAGACATTCTTATATGCTTGACCAGCTCATCACAATTTTCTAAATATTAATTGGGTAAACCTAACTCTGGATTTGATATGAGATTTGGAGACCCAACACCTTATCAAATCCATTCATTTCTCATCCAATTAATTATCAACCACCTAACTTAAGTTAATCACTTGACAAAAATGTGATTTAACTTCACCTTTCAACAGCCAAGGTCTTCAATAGGATTCGTTCCTGGTGGTTGCTCACTCTGTGCGCGAACCTGAGGTGGGTGTTTATAGGTAAAGTGTTTCCGCACAGTGGGCAACGGACTCTATCTCTCTCCTTTAAATTGTTAGAAAAGTGGAATAAGATAGAGAGAAAGAGAGGAGTTTTCAACACATGATTCTATAAAAACTGGTTAAGTATTTGGCAGATTGTCTAAAGACGTGAGATAAGGGTGATATGCTATAATAGCCACGGCTTTAAATATCACAATTGACTGCCATCAATTTCAAATTTTAAGAGTTGCAAAAACTGTGAATATTGAATATCCATAGCATAACTTTTATTCCAGAACAGAGTATGTGTATTACTTACAGCCATGCTGTCTCCTGTAGTGTATTTTAGTGTCTGGCAGAGTTTTTGGAAATAGAATGGCATTGATGTAGAATTGGGTGACCCATTATCCTATCAAATTCCATTATTTTTTTTCACCCAATGAGTGTTATTTCCTCACTCCCTTGAAACATGGAGTTCAAAACAAGGGGGTAAGGCAAAATTAATGAGGAGGATGCTCACTTAATGGTAAGGAGTAAGGTTGCTGTGTTATTCGGTATATTTGCAGGGTTTGTCTCAAATTTCTCTAGCTTGATGCTCAAAAACCATTGAGTCTCAAGATCCCATTTTTTTGTATGTTATAAGGCTTGCCGAGACAAATATTCTGAGATATGTTTTGTTTTGCTACAACATTCCTAGCAGAAAATAACATGATGGAACACTTGCAGGGTTCCTCTCGACTTTCTCTAGCCTATTTATCAAAACTTAGAGTCTCAAGATCCCTTCTTTTAGTATTTTATATGGCTTGGTGAGACGAACATGTTGAGGTATGTTTTGTTTTTTTATGACATTCCTATTGTATCAAACCCATTCATTTCAAACCTAATACGTCTCACTTCCTATTTCCCCAGATATTGGGTGAAATATGAATGGCATTGATAGAGAATTGGCTAACCCAAAATCCTATAAAATCCCTTCAAATCTCACACAAAAACTGAAATAAAATATTTTAAACCGCAACCACATCATACAATAATGAATCTGATTGAAATTGAAACAAACTTGAATCCATGAATGCAATTGTTTTACTAAAAACACATCCTAACACCTCCTAACCGACATACACACATACATAGAAACACAAAAAGCTAGCTGTAGATAGCGTCAGAATATACATTTTATTAACTTATTTTTTTCTTGTGGTTAGGTTGGAGCTGGTGAAGCTGGCGGATCTGGTGGAGGTCCTCCAGGATCTCCACCAGCTCCACGTCTGGCACCGGTACCATGTCGTCTATAGCCGAGCTCCAAAAAAAACAGATATTCGCGCAGTATCTGAAATCTCCTCCGGCCTCGGACCTCAAGGATATACTCCTGCTCGTCGCTGTCTTCCTCCTCCTCTACTTGATCTTCCTCCTCCTGTCTTTGCTGCTCATCCCAAGTGGGTCTGTCTGCAGACCAAAGATTAGGGGGCGGATTGTGGGGGGGATGCTATTGGATAGTATGAGAATGAATCAATCCGCCCCCTGGAATCTCAATCCACCCCCTATGACGTTGCACGGACGGGGCGGAAATGAGCCCAGGGGGTCCCCGGACCCCCAAGAGAACCAGGGACCACCCTCCCCACCCCAAACCCGAGTTAAGACACCCATCTGGGCCACTTTCCACCCAGCACCACCCTCTTCACCTCCGTGATGGAGGGTGTGCTCACTTTGTGCGGGAGGATTTTTCAAAGGACAGGGGCAGGGGAGATTTGCCCAGGCTCTGGTACCTCCAGAGCACCAGGGCCGACTCTCCACACCCTCTAGCCCGACTCGGGGCTCCCTCCTCGGCCACTTTCCACCCAAAGCCGGCCTCTATACCTCCGTGATGGAGGAAGTTCCCACTTTGCTCAGGAGAGTTTTACAAAGGAAGGAAGGGGGGAGAGAGCCTGGGAGCCTGGAGCTCGGAGCTCCAGGGCCCAGGGGCCGGCCCCTCACTGCTCGAGGCCGACCTGGGGGCCTCGGCCTCGGCCGAGGGACCACCCACGGACCCCCTGGAGCCCGAAAAAAAAAAATCCATAGTGGATACCCAAACTCGCCAAACGCTTTAGGCTCCTATTCTACCGCCCTTTGGGCCTCGCGCTCGAGCCTGGTACCGTTGGAACCGGCTCGCCGCTCCGCACACGATGGTGCCATCGCGGACCCCCGCGGACCCCCAGGGCCGACGCCAGGCCCCAAAAACCGGCCTGGGGACCACTTTTTCTTCTAAGTCGTTTTTTCTTCTAAGTCCAGCTGGACTCGTCCGTGCAACGTCATAGGGGGTGGATTGAGATTCCAGGGGGCGGATTGATTCATTCTCATACTATCCAATAGCATCCCCCCCACAATCCGCCCCCATTCTCATACTATCCAATAGCATCCCCCCCACAATCCGCCCCCTAATCTTTGGTCTGCAGACAGACCCGTCTCGCTCATCCTCCTGGTCCTCCTTTTCAATAAACAGACAAATGATGCATTTACAAAGTGTTCTCAAAACTACATCATGAATTCGAATGAATCAAGTTGTTTCTAAAAACTAATAAAATCGCACTTGGTTTTAGGATGTACTTACATCTTCATTTGGTGGAGGTGGATCAGGAGGGTTTGGTTCTGGGGGTACATTGGAGGGGGCCTGGGGAGGTTCCTCCTCCTGGCTTGATGGGTCCATTCTGAAAAATTATGAAGAAGTTTTCAGATTGCAAATAAAACAAAAGTTATTGGTTAGGGTCTATGGGTCTTCAGTCTAGGTAATAGTTAACATGTAGAACAATTTGATAATTATAAAATATTAACTCACAAGCATGTTGAGGAAATGGTGGTGATTTCAGTCCTTCTCCTGTGTCTCTCCAAGTCTTTTAGTATCTGGCAGAGTCACTCTCCTGAGGCCAAGTATATGAGTTTGTCATTAGCTGTAATAACCAACACCTGCTCCAGCTTGATTAACACCAGGTGGTTAAATGCCATTAATGCCAATTAAACCAATAACCTATCAAAGACCATTAGTAAAAGTTCCAATTAGCATGAAAAATCCCGAACCTTACCATTCCCCTCCCCCAATAGAAAAATCCTTGAGTGGGATCTGACCTAGATATACTGTGGATGCATTTGTCTGTGGCTGAGGATTGGTTTTAAAATATGAATGGCATTGATATAGAATTGGGCGACCCAATGTCCTATCAAATCCTTTTCATTTTCACCCAAAAAGTCTCCACTCACTGGTTCCCCAGTTATTAGGTGAAATTGAATGGCATTGATAGAGAATTGGTTAAACCCAAAGTCTTATCAAATCCCTTCAAATCTCACCCAAAAACTTAAATGTAATATTTGATCCCGCAACCACATCATACAATAATGACTCTGATTGAAATTAAAACAAACTTGAATCCATAAATACAATTGTTTTACTAAAAACACATCCTAACACAACCTAACACCTCCTAACATACACATACATAGAGACACACAAAGCTGGATAGCGCCAGAACATACATTTTATTAACCTAAATTTTCGTGTGGTTAGGTAGGAGCTGGTGAAACTGGTGGCACTGGTGGAGGTCCCCCAGGATCTCCACCACCTCCGCGTCTGACAGCTCCTGTATTTGCTGCTCCTCCTCCTGGTCATCCTTTTCAATAGAGGGCTGGGTATTAGATGGAAATTGCAGGGACTTGATAGAAAAACGGCTTCAATATTCAAACCAAGGGTTCTTCGCTTTCGCTCCGTTCCCATTCGCTTAAACCAGCTTAGATGAACGTTAGCATAACAAAACACGCTAATCTACATATTTCTCCGCAACCGCTTGACCTTTTCTCGATCTAACAACTCAGGCAGTGTCCGGGGGGGCGTACCGACGTATTCAATGGGTTAACTGGGTTCTGATTCGCCCTTTCGGTAAAGAGCCACGATGTAAACAAACCAAGCTAAGCTAACACTGGAATCAAGGTTTACAGCCAAAATTAAGTGCTTTATCACTAATTAGATTAAAAATCGTTACTTTTGTCAGATGCCCAAATGTTCAAAGAGTATGTATATCAGCTAAAAACGAATTACTTTATTTTTCGGGCGTTTTTTTGAAAAATAAAAATAAATACTTTATCGATAATTAAATAAAAAATCGTTACTTTCATCAGATTCCCGATGTTTCAAATAGGCTTTCTGGTAAATATCAGCTAAAACGGAATTACTTTTTTTTTCGACAATTTTCAGGAATCAGAGGTTATAAAGGCTGAACCCAGCTCAGCTCATTCATTCCACGGAATCCAGCGAAGCGAGAGGTCACACTGCCTGCGAGCAAGGAAACCAGCCTAACCAGAACCCTAACCCGAACCCCTAACCCTTTTCAATCTTTTATTTTGTGCAGCGGGAGCCCTGTGCCTTTTCTTTTTTGCTATTTAAAATAACTTTAAAAATTTTCTAAATTTTATTTGGCGTTTTTCTTTTATTTTTTTTGGGTCCCAAATTTTATTTTGTGCAGCCATTTTTTTGGGGTGTCCAGTTTGAACCATTTTGAAAAACAATGGAGAGCTTGTTGATGGAAGAGGCCGAGAGGTTGGCGAGGGAAGAGCGCTCCTTGGCCACCCAGGAAGAGGCCGCCCTGGGGGTCCGCCTTTTGCCCGGCGTGGCTCCCCGGCCTAGCCTCACCACTCTGATGCCAAGGAGCTCCTCGGCCACCCCGGCTGCTACCCCAACCAATGTCCCTAGCCCTGTACCCTCCTCCTCTAACCCGAGGAAGAGGGAACGTCCTTTAAGCATCTCCTCAGAGTCAGAGGAGGATATTCCTCCAGGCCAACGTGCCCCTTCCCAAAGCCCTGCCAACAGCCCTGTCGCCACACCCGCCCACAGCCCTTACTTGAACCTGGGCTCTGGGGAACCATCCCCTAGCTCTCCTACCATCCCAAATGTGTGGCCTGCTTCCCCCGCCTCCTCTGGGTCCCCCCTGATTGAAATGGACTATGATGACTGGCTGAAGGTCTACGGACCCCTGGCTGTCCCTGCCCCTGTGCCCCAGCCCTCCTCAGGGCCAGGCAGTCCAGGGGACTCCGAAGACTCGGACAACTGGCCCCTGGCCGAGTATGAAATGCGCTTGGAGCGTCGAGCCAGGGCAGCCTCTGTGCCCCTGTGCCCTGATCCTGAACCCTTGCTCCCCTCGCCTGGCCCTGTTGAAGGGCCAGGTGAGTTGGCACGGGCAGATGACCCAGCATTCCGTGACTGGGTTAATAACGTTTTTAACGGCCCGGAGGGGGAGTTGGGGTCCTCATTTGGAGAGGAGGAGGAACTCGTATTGGAGGAGGTCCAGGAGGGGGAGGAAGTGAAGGAGGAGGAGGAGGAGGAGGAACGAGGATTTGAGGAGGTGGCGACAGCTAACGTCGCCAGCCTCCTCAATGTTTACGAACCATTTCGGGAGTCACCCATAGCTGAGTTCCTCCGCAGGGAGTCGGGGCCCCTGCCTGTAGTCCACCCTGTCTATGTCCCTGTCGCAGAGAGCTCTCTGCGCTTCCATTTCGAGAGGTACATAGACGGGGTGGTCATCGAGCCGGGGACCCTCTCTAATGTCACCCTTCCCATCCACTTCCTGTTCCTGCCCACCTCCCTCCCCAAACGGCATATCTTTTTTTTGTTATTTAAAATAACTTTAAAAATGTTCTAAATTTTATTTGGCGTTTTTCTTTTATTTTTTTTAAGCCAACTCTCCTTAAATCAGGTGCACTGAGTCTGAATAAACAGGTTTTATTTCACTAGAGTAACAGGAAGTGCCTCAAATAGCCACTTCCTGGTGTGTTTCAGGCAGTTCCAGGTCAGTAGGTGTTCCGATATATTTTTTATCCAAAACTACACGTAATTTTAGACCTAAGGTTGAAATTAGTAAGGCGAATATCCTATTGTGATTTTATAGTAATTAATTGTATGTTTTTTTTTTCTACGATGCCTCCAAAGTGCTGTAATTTGGGATCTAAGCTTGATTGGTTCCATGGTTTCAGTTGTATGGTTCCAACAAATGGATCCTGTTTGTTTACTGGAGCCTGATAACACCTTTGGACTCTTTAGTCGTGCGTCTTTGAATCACATCACAGACTGTTAAGTCGGTGATGTGACTCAAAGACGCACTTAAGCCCGCACGCCACGTCAAGGCAGAGTCCATGTGCGGGTGTTTTTTTTTTTTTTTTTATACAAACAAGAACAATAAATGAAAAAAAATGGCCAGCCTCTGGCGACTCTTGGGAAGGGAGGGATGAACTTAAAGTAGTGGTAGGGGGGGGGGGGGGGGGCATTAAAAAAAACCTACCACGAATTCTGGTATAGTAGAGTATATATATATATTTTTTTCTTTTCTTTTTTTTTCTTTTTTTTTGTATTTTTGTTTTTTACATAGACACACACACACGCACAAAAGACAGACATCACACACAGATATATAAGAAAAAAAAATGGACAGCCTCTGGCGACTCTTGGGAAGGGAGGGATGAACTTAAAGTAGTGGTAGGGGGGGGGGATTAAAAAATAGAGAACAACCCTCCAATACAGTATACAGTATACTGTTATTTAATTTTAGTTTTTTTGTATTTTTAGTTTTTTAGTTTTTTTAGTTTTTTAGTTTTTTTTTAACACACAAGACAGACATCACAAACAAAAATAGAAAAAAATAAGGAAGGGATGAACTTAAAATAGGGGAGGGGGGAGTATAAAAATGCAACCAACATAAGTTAGTGGCCGGCCCGTTTATGCAGCCTTGCCCTAACCCTAATCCTAACCCTAACCCAACATAAGTTAGTGGCCGGCCCGTTTATGCAGCCTTGCCCTAACCCTAACCCTTTACTGACGCCTTGCCCTCAGCTTGTCCCTTTTAAGGCAAAATCCCTTGAAGTGTCTCGCTGCCACATCATCAAGTCCTTCGTGAACTGTAAACGCTAGGATCATGCGACTATGAATTTAGGTTAGGGTTTCAGTGTTAATAGTGACCTCTCGTGAACCGTGGATGCTATGATCATAATTGAGACGTCATCCTGAGAAAGAACTGGTGGTGAATAAACACCTGGGGAGGTTCCTCCTCCTGGCTTGGTGGGTCCATTCTGTAAATTATGAAGACGTTTTCAGATTGCAAATAAAACAAAAGTTATTGGTTAGGGTCTATGGGTCTTCAGTCTAGGTAATAGTTAACATGTAGAACAATTTGATAATTATAAAATATTAACTCACAAGCGTGTTGAGGAAATGGTGGTGATTTCAGTCCTTCTCCTGTGTCTCTCCAAGTCTTTTAGTATCTGGCAGAGTCGCTTTCCTGAGGCCAAATATATGAGTTTGTCATTAGCTGTAATAACCGACACCTGCTCCAGCTTTATTAACACCAGGTGGTTAAATGCCATTAATGCCAATTAAACCAATAACCTATCAAAGACAATTAGTAAAATTTCCAATTAGCATGAAAAATCCCTAACCTTACCATTCCCCTCCCCCGATAGAAAAATCCTTGAGCGGGATCTGACCAAGATATAGTGTGGAAACCTTTGTCTATGAGTTAGGGCCCCCCTAGTGGTGAAAAAAAGAACCTCTGGGAACTCAGATTGGGTTTGCACATAACGAGCCAACCAAAAAACCTAACCCCTAAAGGGAGGAGCTTGGTAATATGTAGGGCTGGGTATTAGATGGAAATTGCAGGGACTTGATAGAAAAACGGCTTCAATATTCACCCAAAAAAATGAAATATAATATTTTATCCCTAACCCAAATCATACAATAATGACGATTTAAATTAATACAAACTTGAATCCGTAAATACGATTGTTTTACTAAAAGTTTAACCCTGGATAATCTGGCATCGAGCTATAACATCTTGGCTAATTGGAGGGATACCGACACCTCATCCGGCTTGATTAACACCAGGTGGTTAGATGCCATTAATGCCAATTAAACCAATGACCTATCAAAGACCATTAGTAAAAGTTCCAATAAGCATGAAAAATCCCTAACCTTACCATTCCCCTCCCCCTCACCCTAACCCTAAATTCCTTGAGCGGGATCTGACTAAGGGTCTTTAAATTCTGGTGGTTGAATGCTATTAATGTAAAAGGAACCAATAACTTAGCAAAGACTATTAGCAAAAGAACCTATTAGTATAAAGGACCGTAAAATGACCATTCCCTTCCTCCTCATCCTCTTCTCCTCCCCTGCCTCCTTATCTTATATCTATGATAAGATAACAAAATATTATTCATTAGTCCACTTACACAGGTTGGGGAACTTT
Source organism: Nannobrachium achirus (assembly GCF_963921795.1). NCBI lineage: Eukaryota > Metazoa > Chordata > Actinopteri > Myctophiformes > Myctophidae > Nannobrachium > Nannobrachium achirus. Next base: position 55,345,545 of record NC_137829.1, on the reverse strand, counting down.
ACGGTGAGAATGTTACTTCTGCTCCGAGCCGGCCTTGAACCTGTGACCAACGGCTCTCTAGGCGGACGTCTTTACCAGTAGACTGTTGAGCCACCCTCCCTCCCCCGGAGGTCAACTTTCTCTATGAGCAGCCTGAATTCAAAGGTGGCATGGTTGCAGAGAAATGAAACACACGTGCTTGCGCTCAGCTTGCCAAGCCGAACAGGAATTCTTTTATCGTTTTGCCCTAGAGCCCCTGGAACCAAAACAAATCTGCCTTGAACCCTGGGTTAGGGTTTGACATGTTATTGGGTGAAATTAAACTAGGGGTTTGATAGAGAGCTGGGTATGCCAACCATATCTAATGACCCCTCATGGTGACCTTCGTGAACTGTAAACGCTAGGATCATGCGACTATGAATTTAGGTTAGGGTTTCAGTGTTAATAGTGACCTCTCGTGAACCGTGGATGCTATGATCATAATTGAGACGTCATCCTGAGAAAGAACTGGTGGTGAATAAACACCTGGGGAGGTTCCTCCTCCTGGCTTGGTGGGTCCATTCTGTAAATTATGAAGACGTTTTCAGATTGCAAATAAAACAAAAGTTATTGGTTAGGGTCTATGGGTCTTCAGTCTAGGTAATAGTTAACATGTAGAACATTTTGATAATTATAAAATATTAACTCACAAGCGTGTTGAGGAAATGGTGGTGATTTCAGTCCTTCTCCTGTGTCTCTCCAAGTCTTTTAGTATCTGGCAGAGTCGCTTTCCTGAGGCCAAATATATGAGTTTGTCATTAGCTGTAATAACCGACACCTGCTCCAGCTTTATTAACACCAGGTGGTTAAATGCCATTAATGCCAATTAAACCAATAACCTATCAAAGACCATTAGTAAAATTTCCAATTAGCATGAAAAATCCCTAACCTTACCATTCCCCTCCCCCGATAGAAAAATCCTTGAGGGGGATCTGACCAAGATATAGTGTGGAAACCTTTGTCTATGAGTTAGGGCCCCCCTAGTGGTGAACAAAAGAACCTCTGGGAACTCAGATTGGGTTTGCACATAACGAGCCAACCAAAAAACCTAACCCCTAAAGGGAGGAGCTTGGTAATATGTAGGGCTGGGTATTAGATGGAAATTGCAGGGACTTGATAGAAAAACGGCTTCAATATTCACCCAAAAAAATGAAATATAATATTTTATCCCTAACCCAAATCATACAATAATGACTCTGATTTAAATTAATACAAACTTGAATCCGTAAATACGATTGTTTTACTAGAAGTTTAACCCTGGATAATCTGGCATCGAGCTATAACATCTTGGCTAATTGGAGGGATACCGACACCTCATCCGGCTTGATTAACACCAGGTGGTTAGATGCCATTAATGCCAATTAAACCAATAACCTATCAAAGACCATTAGTAAAAGTTCCAATAAGCATGAAAAATCCCTAACCTTACCATTCCCCTCCCCCTCACCCTAACCCTAAATTCCTTGAGCGGGATCTGACTAAGGGTCATTAACTTCTGGTGGTTGAATGCTATTAATGAAAAAGGAACCAATAACTTAGCAAAGACTATTAGCAAAAGAACCTATTAGTATAAAGGACCGTAAAATGACCATTCCCCTCCTCCTCATCCTCTTCTCCTCCTCCCCTGCCTCCTTATCTTATATCTATGATAAGATAACAAAATATTATTCATTAGTCCACTTACACAGGTTGGGGAACTTTACGGTGAGAATGTTACTTCTGCTCCGAGCCGGCCTTGAACCTGTGACCAACGGCTCTCTAGGCGGACGTCTTTACCAGTAGACTGTTGAGCCACCCTACCTCCCCCGGAGGTCAACTTTCTCTATGAGCAGCCTGAATTCAATGGTGGCATGGTCGCAGAGAAATGAAACACACATGCTTGCGCTCAGCTTGCCAAGCCGAACAGGAATCCTTTTATCGTTTTGCCCTAGAGCCCCTGGAACCAAAACAAATCTACCTTGAACCCTGGGTTAGGATTTGACATGTTATTGGGTGAAATTAAACTAGGGGTTTGATAGAGAGCTGGGTATGCCAACCATATCTAATGACCCCTCGTGGTGACCTTCGTGAACTGTAAAGGCTAGGATCATGCGACTATGAATTTAGGTTAGGGTTTCAGTGTTAATAATGACCTCTCGTGAACCGTGGATGCTATGATCATAATTGAGACGTCATCCTGAGAAAGAACTGGTGGTGAATAAACACCTGGGGAGGTTCCTCCTCCTGGCTTGGTGGGTCCATTCTGTAAATTATGAAGACGTTTTCAGATTGCAAATAAAACAAAAGTTATTGGTTAGGGTCTATGGGTCTTCAGTCTAGGTAATAGTTAACATGTAGAACAATTTGATAACTAGAAGAGAAAATTTCTAAGAAATTTTAAGTGTGCCTGCAGCTCGCTAAGTCTGTGCAACCTTGTGTAGCGGTTGGTGTTAGCATTAGCGTTATTTCATTTGACGCAACCCGCGTGTCTGTATGACAAACGGTTCACGAGATCAAGGGTCACTTCCTGTTTGGTGAGGGGCACTTCCTGTTTGGCGAAATAGGCCCCAATTAAGGTCATGGACGATTAATGAATTAAAGCTGCAAGCAGCGATGACCGGGCCCTCGCAGCTCTACCCACGTCACAAGGCCAGCAGCCAATCAGAAACCAAACAGGAAGTCAGCCATTTCGACTAATTAGTGGCGTTTTGGAGCATTTTTGGCCGTTATCACGGGTCGCACTTTAACGACAGTTTTTTGAGAAAAAAATTGTTTTGTGAGAAAAACAAATTTTGAGAAAAAAACTTTTTTGAGAAAAATACATTTTGAAAAAAAAAATGTGAGAAAAAAATTTTTTTTGAGAAAAAAAAATGTGAGAAAAAAATTTTTTGAGAAAAAAAAAATTGAGAAAAAAAAATTTTGAGAAAAAAAAATTTGAGAAAAAAAATTTTGAGAAAAAAAAAATTTGAGAAAAAAAAATTGAGAAAAAAAAAATTTGAGAAAAAAAAATTTTGAGAAAAAAATGTTGAGAAAAAAAATTTTGAGAAAAAAAAAATTTGAGAAAAAAAAAATTTGAGAAAAAAAATTTTGAGAAAAAAAATTTTGAGACAAAAAAATGAGAAAAAAAAATTTTGAGAAAAAAAAAATTTGAGAAAAAAAAATTTGAGAAAAAAAAATTGAGAAAAAATTTTGAGAACAAATTTTTTTGAGAAAAAAAAAATTGAGAAAAAAAAAAATTTGAGAAAAAAAGAAAAGGTATGACACCAGCCGCGAGTCTGTACGACAAACGGTTCATGAGTTATAGAGGCACTTCCTGTTTGGTGAAGGGCACTTCCTGTTATAGAGGGGGCGGGGCTTAATCAATTACAGCTCATCCCTATTGGTCGGAAAAAAGACCAAAGTTGTGTGAGCATTTTACATTTTAAATGACGTTGCTAGGCAAAAGTATGGCAGAGTTATGTGGCGCCAAAGTTTCTGTTTTTTTTTCGGAGTCCCCCATTCAAAGTCAATGGGGTTTTTTGAGCGTAGTTTTTTACGAATTTTGTCGCAATGGTAACGCGGATCGGAAAGAAAAGTAATAGCACACCATTCCCGGCCGAGCCGCACATTTTGATGTATATATTGCGGGGGTGGCGTAAATCGTGCGGCAGTTATTAAGTGCCGAAATTTCCCCCATTCTAAGTCAATGGGGTTTTTGGGCGTCGTTTTTTGCGAATTACGTCGCAATGGTAACGCGGATCGGAAAGAAAAGTAATAGCAACCTATTCCCGGCCGAGCCGCACGTTTTGATGTATATATTGCGTGGGTGGCGTAAATTGTGCGGCAGTTATTACGTGCAGAAATTTGTGGCGAAACTATGGACTTAATTAAGTATGGCGGATTACAATAAGTGTTTTGCTATTGCATAGCAGGCACACTTAATTATAAAATATTAACTCACAAGCGTGTTGAGGAAATGTTGGTGATTTCAGTCCTTCTCCTGTGTCTCTCCAAGTCTTTTAGTATCTGGCAGAGTCGCTTTCCTGAGGCCAAATATATGAGTTTGTCATTAGCTGTAATAACCGACACCTGCTCCAGCTTTATTAACACCAGGTGGTTAAATGCCATTAATGCCAATTAAACCAATAACCTATCAAAGACAATTAGTAAAATTTCCAATTAGCATGAAAAATCCCTAACCTTACCATTCCCCTCCCCCGATAGAAAAATCCTTGAGGGGGATCTGACCAAGATATAGTGTGGAAACCTTTGTCTATGAGTTAGGGCCCCCCTAGTGGTGAACAAAAGAACCTCTGGGAACTCATATTGGGTTTGCACATAACGAGCCAACCAAAAAACCTAACCCCTAAAGGGAGGAGCTTGGTAATATGTAGGGCTGGGTATTAGATGGAAATTGCAGGGACTTGATAGAAAAACGGCTTCAATATTCACCCAAAAAACTGAAATATAATATTTTATCCCTAACCCAAATCATACAATAATGACTCTGATTTAAATTAATACAAACTTGAATCCGTAAATACGATTGTTTTACTAAAAGTTTAACCCTGGATAATCTGGCATCGAGCTATAACATCTTGGCTAATTGGAGGGATACCGACACCTCATCCGGCTTGATTAACACCAGGTGGTTAGATGCCATTAATGCCAATTAAACCAATGACCTATCAAAGACCATTAGTAAAAGTTCCAATAAGCATGAAAAATCCCTAACCTTACCATTCCCCTCCCCCTCACCCTAACCCTAAATTCCTTGAGCGGGATCTGACTAAGGGTCTTTAACTTCTGGTGGTTGAATGCTATTAATGTAAAAGGAACCAATAACTTAGCAAAGACTATTAGCAAAAGAACCTATTAGTATAAAGGACCGTAAAATGACCATTCCCCTCCTCCTCATCCTCTTCTCCTCCCCTGCCTCCTTATGATAAGATAACAAAATATTATTCATTAGTCCACTTACACAGGTTGGGGAACTTTACGGTGAGAATGTTACTTCTGCTCCGAGCCGGCCTTGAACCTGTGACCAACGGCTCTCTAGGCGGACGTCTTTACCAGTAGACTGTTGAGCCACCCTCCCTCCCCCGGAGGTCAACTTTCTCTATGAGCAGCCTGAATTCAAAGGTGGCATGGTCGCAGAGAAATGAAACACGTGCTTGCGCTCAGCTTGCCAAGCCGAACAGGAATCCTTTTATCGTTTTGCCCTAGAGCCCCTGGAACCAAAACAAATCTGCCTTGAACCCTGGGTTAGGTTAGGGTTTGACATGTTATTGGGTGAAATTAAACTAGGGGTTTGATAGAGAGCTGGGTATGCCAACCATATCTAATGACCCCTCGTGGTGACCTTCGTGAACTGTAAACGCTAGGATCATGCGACTATGAATTTAGGTTAGGGTTTCAGTGTTAATAGTGATCTCTCGTGAACCGTGGATGCTATGATCATAATTGAGACGTCATCCTGAGAAAGAACTGGTGGTGAATAAACACCAGCAGTCCTCCTTTACGGGACATGTCTTCAGTCAAAGGTCAGGCAATCAAATGGAGTTAGGGATTTGAATAATTTTCGATAGGAATTTGGATGGCCAATACTTGAATTTCACGGGGCGTTATAATCCTCTTGGAAGGTATGTGAGGTCTGTTCTTTGGACCAGGCATAGACAGGTCCCTTGTCTTTACTGTGTTACGAGCACAAAGCACCGAGTCCTGCGTATCCGACTTGAGTCCACCGTAGAAGAACCTTGGTTAGGGTCGTAATTTTAGTTATTGGGTGCATACCCTTTTTAAAACCATTGAAATTAAAAACCATTCAAGTTAGACTCATTCCCTGCGCCCCAGACTCGACACACATGTTTGCTGAACCGGAGGGGATGAGTTTGTCATCAGCTGGAATAACCCGCACCTGCTCCGGCTTTATTAACTTCAGGTGGTTAAATGCCATTAATGCCAATTAAACCAATAACTTATCAAAGACCATTACTATAAGGCCCAATTAGCATAAAGGACCCTAATATTATCTTTCCCCTCCTCGCTTCTCCTCCCCTCCTCCAAATCTTATATCACTGATAAATACAAAATATTACTCAGTAGTCCACTTAAACAGGTAGGGGAACCTTACGGTGAGAATGTTACTCCTGCTCCGTGCCGGCCTTGAACCCGTGACCCAACGGTTCTCTAGGCGGACGTCTTGACCAGTAGACTGTTGAGCCACCCTACCTACCCCGGAGGTGAACTTTCTCTATGAGCAGCCTAGATTCAAAGACGGCGTGGTTCTAGGGGTCGTAGAGATATGAAAAACACATGCTTGTGCTCAGCTCGCCGAGCTGAACAAGAATCCCTTTACTGTTTTGCCCTACAGCACCTAGAACCCTAACAAATCTGCTTTGAACCCTGGGTAGGGTTTGACATGTTATTTGGTGAAATCTAACTAGGGGTTTGATAGAGAGCTGGGTATGCCAATAATATCTAATGACCTCTCGTGGTGGCCTCTCGTGACCTGTAAACGCTAGGATCATGCCCCTATAAATTTAGGTTAGGATTTCAGTGCTAATTGGGTGAAAAAACAAGAGGGTTTGATAGGTAGTTGGGCGGAGGCCTCATTCTCAAGCCTGCCTACATTTTGGTGGTTTTAGGTATTTTGAGTGAACTCTCGTGAACTGTCGATGCTATGATCATAATGGAGACATCTAGTTGTTCAACAGGCCATCCTCAAAGAGAACTGATGGTGATTGGACACCTGCCGCCCCCTTCATTTGACTTTTCTTGAGTCAAAGGTCAAGCAATCAAATGGATTTATAGATTTGAATAGGTTTTGATAGGAATTTGGATGGCCAATACATGAATTTCACTTGGCATTATAATCCTCTTGGAAGGTCTGTGAGCTCTGTTCTTTGGACCATGCAGAGACAGGTCCCTTGTCTTAACTGTGTTCTGAACACAAAGCAAAGAGTCCTGCGTATCCGACTTGAGTCCGCCGTACAAGAACCTTGATTAGGGTTGTATTTTCAGTTATTGGGTGGATACTTTTTTTAAAACCATTCAAGTTAGACTCATTCCCTGCGCCCCAGACTCGACACACATGTTTGCTGAACCGGAGGGGATGAGTTTGTCATCAGCTGGAATAACCCGCACCTGCTCCGGCTTTATTAACTTCAGGTGGTTAAATGCCATTAATGCCAATTAAACCAATAACTTATCAAAGACCATTAGAATAAGGCCCAATTAGCATAAAGGACCCTAATATTACCATTCCCCTCCTCGCTTCTCCTCCCTTCCTCCAAATCTTATATCACTGATAAATACAAAATATTACTCAGTAGTCCACTTAAACAGGTAGGGGAACCTTACGGTGAGAATGTTACTCCTGCTCCGTGCTGGCCTTGAACCCGTGACCAACGGTTCTCTAGGCGGATGTCTTGACCAGTAGACTGTTGAGCCACCCTCCCTACCCCGGAGGTGAACTTTCTCTATGAGCAGTCTAGATTCAAAGGCGGCGTGGTTCTAGGGGTCGTAGAGATATGAAAAACACATGCTTGCGCTCAGCTCGCCGAGTTGAACATGAATCCCTTTACTGTTTTGCCCTACATCACCTAGAACCCTAACAAATCTGCTTTGAACCCTGGGTTATCAAAATACATTTTATTATGGCCCAGATCCCTAAAACCCTAAGCGAAGGCTCTTGAGGATGCTGAAAGGTCTAGAGACTAATGGACACCACTTTAGCATAAAGGAACCTAACATTAACATTTTCCCTGAACCCTGAGCTAGACCCCTACCCAAAACCCATCAAGAAGCTTAAGAACATTCCCATGATACATCCTAAAATGACGATTCAGATTTATTTTGGGGGGGAAAAAAACATCTTTATTCAAATTCAAGGGATATTAACGTGATCAGGCACTGGGATAGGGGAGTCTGAGTGGCTGGAGGGGCTGGAGGGGCGCTGGGCCTGGGCATCCGGAGGAGTGGGCTGCTGGGGAGGGGGCTGCTGGTCAGCCTCAACAGGTGCTGGGCTTGAGCTGCCCGAGGGGCTTGACGGGCTTGAGGGGCGCTGGGCCTGGGAACCCGAAGGGGTGGTCAGCTGCCGATCGGCTACCTGAGGACTTTGAAAAAGGCGTGGAACAACACCTGGAACGGATTGCAAACAACAAATATTAGTGATCTTGTCATCCCTGCTGTCAAACATGAGTTCTTAGAATTGAAAAAATAATTTTACTTGCCTTCTACAATGTCCAGGTTGCTGACCATGGCTGTTGACGGGTTGCTGGCCCTCAGTGCGGCCAGGTTTATGAGGCATTTGAGCCTTTTTGCCCTTCTTATAACTGATCTGTGGGCAGTGCTCTGTTGAAAATAAATACAAAGCCTGATCAATTTTAAAGTCATATCGCCAAATCTTAAACGTAATGTATTTTCCCCCAAAAAAACAAAATGTCTCTCGTGTCAGTTGACTCAAAATTGCAAAATACACAAATGTCTAGAAATAGCTCTATTTGTTTCTAACAATAACTTACATTCAACAGGATGCCATGGTCGTGCACCAGGTGTTTGTCGTCCAGTGGTTCATTCCGTTCTTTACAGTTAGGCTCTGGACAAAAAAGCAGCTCCCTGCAACTAAATAATAAGTGAAGACATTCTTATATGCTTGACCAGCTCATCACAATTTTCCAAATATTAATTGGGTAAACCTAACTCTGTATTTGATATGAGATTTGGAGACCCAACACCTTATCAAATCTATTCTTTTCTCATCCAATTAATTATCAACCACCTAACTTAAGTTAATCACTTGACAAAAATGTGGTTTAACCTTCACCTTCCAACAGCCAAGGTCTTCAATAAGATTCGTTCCTGGTGGTTGCTCACTCTGTGCGTGAACCTGAGGTGGGTGGTTATGGGAACAGTGTTTCCGCACAGTGGGCAATGGTAGCTATCTCTCTCCTTTAAATTGTTAGAAAAGTGGAATAAGATAGAGAGAAAGAGAGGAGTTTTCAACAAATGATTCTAAAAAACTGGTTAAGTTTTTGGCAGATTGTCTAAAGACGTGAGATGGGGGTGAAATGCTATAATAGCCAAGGCTTTAGACATCACAATTGACTGCCATCAATTTCAGGTTTTAATAGTTGCAAAAACTGTGAATAAAGAATATTCATAGCATAACTTTTATTCCAGAACAGAGTATGTGTATTAATAACTTTTATTCCAGAACAGAGTATGTGTATTACTTACAGCCATGCTGTCTCCTGTAGTGTATTTCAGTGTCTGGCAGAGTCACTCTCCTGAGGCCAAATATATGAGTTTGTTATTAGCTGGAATAACCGACAACTGCTCCGGCTTGATCAACACCAGGTGGTTAGATGCGATTAATGCCAATTAAACCAATAACCTATCAAAGACCATTAGTAAAAGTTCCAATTAGCATGAAAAACCCCTAACCTTACAATTCCCCTCCCCCGATAGAAAAAATCCCTGAGGGGAAAAATGACGTTAAAACGACATCAAAAAAATGACGTTAAAACGACATCAAAAAAATGACGTTAAAACGACATCAAAAAAATGACGTTAAAACGACATAAAAAAATGACGTTAAAACGACATCAAAAAAATAACGTTAAAACGACATAAAAAAAATAACGTTAAAACGACATAAAAAAAATAACGTTAAAACGACATAAAAAAATAACGTTAAAACGACATAAAAAAAATGACGTTATAACGACATAAAAAAATGACGTTAAAACGACATAAAAAAAATGACGTTAAAACGATATAAAAAAAATGACGTTAAAATGACATCAAAAAAATAACGTTAAAACAACATAAAAAAAATGACGTTAAAACGACATAAAAAAAATGACGTTAAAACGACATAAAAAAAATGACGTTAAAACGACATAAAAAAAATGACGTTAAAACGACATCAAAAAAATGACGTTAAATCGACATCAAAAAAATAACGTTAAAACGTCATCAAAAAAATAACGTTAAAACGACATAAAAAAAATGACGTTAAAGCGACATCAAAAAAATGACGTTAAAACGACATAAAAAAATGACGTTAAAACGACATAAAAAAAATAACGTTAAAACGACAAAAAAAATAACGTTAAAACGACATCAAAAAAATAACGTTAAAACGACATCAAAAAAATAACGTTAAAACGACATAAAAAAAATAACGTTAAAACGACAAAAAAAATGACGTTAAAACGACATAAAAAAATGACGTTAAAACGACATCAAAAAAATGACGTTAAAACGATATAAAAAAAATGACGTTAAAATGACATCAAAAAAATAACGTTAAAACGACATCAAAAAAATGACGTTAAAACGACATCAAAAAAATGACGTTAAAACGACATCAAATGACGTTAAAACGACATAAAAAAATGACGTTAAAACGACATCAAAAAATGACGTTAAAACGACATAAAAAAAATGACGTTAAAACGACATAAAAAAAATGACGTTAAAACGACATCAAAAAAATGACGTTAAAACGACATAAAAAAAATGACGTTAAAACGACATAAAAATAATGACGTTAAAACGACATAAAAAAAATGACGTTAAAACGACATAAAAAAAATAACGTTAAAACGACATAAAAAAAATGACGTTAAAACGACATAAAAAAAATGACGTTAAATCGACATAAAAAAAATAACGTTAAAACGTCATCAAAAAAATAACGTTAAAACGACATCAAAAAAATGACGTTAAAGCGACATCAAAAAAATGACGTTAAAACGACATAAAAAAATGACGTTAAAACGACATAAAAAAAATGACGTTAAAACGATATCAAAAAAATGACGTTAAAATGACATCAAAAAAATAACGTTAAAACGACATAAAAAAATGACGTTAAATCGACATAAAAAAATGACGTTAAAACGACATCAAATGACGTTAAAACGACATAAAAAAATGACGTTAAAACGACATCAAAAAATGACGTTAAAACGACATCAAAAAAATTACGTTAAAACGACATAAAAAAAATGACGTTAAAACGACATAAAAAAAATGACGTTAAAACGACATAAAAAAAATGACGTTAAAACGACATAAAAAAATGACGTTAAAACGACATAAAAAAAATGACGTTAAATCGACATCAAAAAAATAACGTTAAAACGTCATCAAAAAAATGACGTTAAAACGACATAAAAAAAATGACGTTAAAACGACATAAAAAAATGACGTTAAAACGACATCAAAAAAATGACGTTAAAACGACATAAAAAAAATTACGTTAAAACGACATAAAAAAATGACGTTAAAACGACATAAAAAAAATGACGTTAAAACGACATCAAAAAAATAACGTTAAAACGACATAAAAAAAATTACGTTAAAACGACATCAAAAAAATGACGTTAAAACGACATAAAAAAAAGACGTTAAAACGACATAAAAAAAATGACGTTAAAACGACATCAAAAAAATTACGTTAAAACGACATAAAAAAAATGACGTTAAAACGACATAAAAAAATGACGTTAAAACGACATAAAAAAAATGACGTTAAAACGACATAAAAAAATGACGTTAAAACAACATCAAAAAAATGACGTTAAAACGACATAAAAAAATGACGTTAAAACGACATAAAAAAAATAACGTTAAAACGACATAAAAAAAAATGACGTTAAAACGACATCAAAAAAATGACGTTAAAACGATATAAAAAAAATGACGTTAAAAAGACATCAAAAAAATAACGTTAAAACGACATAAAAAAAATGACGTTAAAACGACATAAAAAAAATGACGTTAAAACGACATCAAATGACGTTAAAACGACATAAAAAATGACGTTAAAACGACATCAAAAAAATTACGTTAAAACGACATCAAAAAAATGACGTTAAAACGACATTAAAAAAATGACGTTAAAACGACATAAAAAAAATTACGTTAAAACGACATCAAAAAAATGACGTTAAAACGACATAAAAAAATGACGTTAAAACGACATCAAAAAAATGACGTTAAAACGACATAAAAAAAATGACGTTAAAACGACATCAAAAAAATGACGTTAAAACGACATAAAAAAAAAATGACGTTAAAACGACATCAAAAAAATGACGTTAAAACGACATCAAAAAAATGACGTTAAAACGACATCAAAAAAATGACGTTAAAACGACAAAAAAAATGACATTAAAACAACATCAAAAAAATGACGTTAAAACGACATAAAAAAAATGACGTTAAAACGACATCAAAAAAATGACGTTAAAACGACAAAAAAAAATGACGTTAAAACGACATAAAAAAAATGACGTTAAAACGACATAAAAAAATGACGTTAAAACGACATCAAAAAAATGACGTTAAAACGACATAAAAAAATGACGTTAAAACGACATCAAAAAAATGACGTTAAAACGACATCAAAAAAATGACGTTAAAACGACATCAAAAAAATGACGTTAAAACGACATAAAAAAAAATGACGTTAAAACGACATCAAAAAAATGACGTTAAAACGACATAAAAAAAAATGACGTTAAAACGACATCAAAAAAATGACGTTAAAACGACATAAAAAAAATGACGTTAAAACGACATCAAAAAAATGACGTTAAAACGACATCAACAAAATGACGTTAAAACGACATAAAAAAAATGAAGTTAAAACGACATCAAAAAAATGACGTTAAAACGACATTAAAAAAATGACGTTAAAACGACATCAAAAAAATGACGTTAAATCGACATAAAAAAAATAACGTTAAAACGTCATCAAAAAAATAACGTTAAAATGACATCAAAAAAATGACGTTAAAGCGACATCAAAAAAATGACGTTAAAACGACATAAAAAAATGACGTTAAAACGACATCAAAAAAATGACGTTAAAACGATATAAAAAAAATGACGTTAAAATGACATCAAAAAAATAACGTTAAAACGACATAAAAAAAATGACGTTAAAACGACATAAAAAAATGACGTTAAAACAACATCAAATGACGTTAAAACGACATAAAAAAATTACGTTAAAACGACATAAAAAAAATGACGTTAAAACGACATAAAAAAAATGACGTTAAAACGACATCAAAAAAATGACGTTAAAACGACATAAAAAAAATGACGTTAAAACGACATAAAAAAATGACGTTAAAACGACATAAAAAAATGACGTTAAAACGACATAAAAAAATGACGTTAAAACATTAAAAAAAAATGACGTTAAAATGACATCAAAAAAATAACGTTAAAACGACATCAAAAAAATGACGTTAAAACGACATAAAAAAAATGACGTTAAAACAACATCAAATGACGTTAAAACGACATAAAAAAATGACGTTAAAACGACATCAAAAAATGACGTTAAAACGACATAAAAAAAATGACGTTAAAACGACATCAAAAAAATGACGTTAAAACGACATAAAAAAATGACGTTAAAACGACATCAAAAAAATGACGTTAAAACGATATAAAAAAAATGACGTTAAAACGACATAAAAAAAATGACGTTAAAACGACATAAAAAAAATGACGTTAAAACGACATCAAATGACGTTAAAACGACATAAAAAAATGACGTTAAAACGACATCAAAAAAATGAAGTTAAAACGACATAAAAAAAATGACGTTAAAACGACATCAAAAAAATGACGTTAAAACGACATAAAAAAAATGACGTTAACTCATTTAATGCCACCCTTTCACCACTAGAGGGGGCCTAGTGTGCCACAGACAATCCCATAGAGATATGCTGGTATATGCAGAAGCCCTGCAGCCATGACTTGCCTAAACACTTTCCTTTGTGCATGTACAGGAAGAGGATGAAGTTAGCTTGAAGTTAGCTATTGGCTACCAAGCATTTTAAAAGCCTTATTTTCGTCAACTTAGCCATGATTAAACCTTGCACACCTCATGCATGGGAAAAAAACAGAGAAGAATGAGCTCTAAAAAATCCAATGCAATCCTGGATTGCATTGTTGTGGGTTTGTGCAGTTTGTTCACAGCTTTCAAACAAAAAAATCCGATTGGAAATCCGTTCAGGCATTCTTGAGATAATAGCCATTATGTTTTACACTGTTGTGAGCTTGGAGGTCTGCTACCTGAGTTGTATGGGGGTTGTATGGGGGTTAAACATGCAAAATCGCGATTGAAATCATGTTCACTAGTTTTGATGGGGTCCAAAAAAAAAAATGTCAAAAAAAAATTTTCAAAAAAATTTTTTTTTTTTTTTTTTTTTTTTTTTGAATCACGAGTATACTCGTGATTGGCACTGTGGGATGCGCTAATATATCACGTGTATACTCGTGATTGGCACAGAATGAGTTAAAACGACATAAAAAAAATGACGTCAAAACGACATAAAAAAAATGACGTTAAAACGACATAAAAAAAATGACGTTAAAACGACATAAAAAAATGACGTTAAAACGACATCAAAAAAATGACGTTAAATCGACATCAAAAAAATAACGTTAAAACGTCATCAAAAAAATGACGTTAAAACGACATAAAAAAAAGACGTTAAAACGACATAAAAAAATGACGTTAAAACGACATCAAAAAAATGACGTTAAAACGACATCAAAAAAATGACGTTAAAACGATATCAAAAAAATGACGTTAAAACGACATAAAAAAAATGACGTTAAAACGACATCAAATGACGTTAAAACGACATAAAAAAATGACGTTAAAACGACATCAAAAAAATGAAGTTAAAACGACATAAAAAAAATGAAGTTAAAACGACATCAAAAAAATGACGTTAAAACGACATAAAAAAATTACGTTAAAACGACATAAAAAAATGACGTTAAAACGACATAAAAAAAATGACGTTAAAACGACATAAAAAAATTACGTTAAAACGACATAAAAAAAATGACGTTAAAACGACATCAAAAAATGACGTTAAAACGACATCAAAAAAATGACGTTAAAACGACATAAAAAAATGACGTTAAAACAACATCAAAAAAATGATGTTAAAACGACATCAAAAAAATGACGTTAAAACGACATCAAAAAAATGACGTTAAAACGACATCAAAAAAATGACGTTAAAACGACATCAAAAAATTACGTTAAAACGACATAAAAAAATGACGTTAAAACGACATCAAAAAATGACGTTAAAACGACATAAAAAAAATGACGTTAAAACGACATCAAAAAAATGACGTTAAAACGACATCAAAAAAATGACGTTAAAACGACATAAAAAAAATGACGTTAAAACGACATCAAAAAAATGACGTTAAAACGACATAAAAAAAAATGACGTTAAAACGACATAAAAAAAATGACGTTAAAACGACATCAAAAAAATGACGTTAAAACGACATCAAAAAAATGACGTTAAAACGACATAAAAAAAATGACGTTAAAACGACATCAAAAAAATGACGTTAAAACGACATAAAAAAAATGACGTTAAAACGACATAAAAAAAATGACGTTAAATCGACATAAAAAAAATAACGTTAAAACGTCATCAAAAAAATAACGTTAAAATGACATCAAAAAAATGACGTTAAAGCGACATCAAAAAAATGACGTTAAAACGACATAAAAAAATGACGTTAAAACGACATCAAAAAAATGACGTTAAAACGATATAAAAAAAATGACGTTAAAATGACATCAAAAAAATAACGTTAAAACGACATCAAAAAAATGACGTTAAAACGACATCAAAAAAATGACGTTAAAACGATATAAAAAAAATGACGTTAAAATGACATCAAAAAAATAACGTTAAAACGACATAAAAAAAATGACGTTAAAACGACATAAAAAAAATGACGTTAAAACAACATCAAATGACGTTAAAACGACATAAAAAAATGACGTTAAAACGACATCAAAAAATGACGTTAAAACGACATAAAAAAAATGACGTTAAAACAACATCAAAAAAATGACGTTAAAACGACATAAAAAAAAATGACGTTAAAACGACATAAAAAAAATGACGTTAAAACGACATAAAAAAAAATGACGTTAAAACGACATAAAAAAAATGACGTTAAAACGACATCAAAAAAATGACGTTAAAACGACATAAAAAAATGACGTTAAAACGACATCAAAAAAATGACGTTAAAACGATATAAAAAAAATGACGTTAAAATGACATCAAAAAAATAACGTTAAAACGACATCAAAAAAATGACGTTAAAACGACATAAAAAAATGACGTTAAAACAACATCAAATGACGTTAAAACGACATAAAAAAATGACGTTAAAACGACATAAAAAAAATGACGTTAAAACGACATCAAAAAAATGACGTTAAAACGACATCAAAAAAATGACGTTAAAACGACATAAAAAAAATTACGTTAAAACGACATAAAAAAATGACGTTAAAACGACATCAAAAAAATGACGTTAAAACGACATAAAAAAAATTACGTTAAAACGACATAAAAAAAATGACGTTAAAACGACATCAAAAAAATGACGTTAAAACGACATAAAAAAAATGACGTTAAAACGACATCAAAAAAATGACGTTAAAACGACATCAAAAAAATGACGTTAAAACGACATAAAAAAAATGACGTTAAAACGACATAAAAAAATGACGTTAAAACGACATAAAAAAATGACGTTAAAACGACATCAAAAAAATGACGTTAAAACGATAAAAAAAAATGACGTTAAAATGACATCAAAAAAATAACGTTAAAACGACATCAAAAAAATGACGTTAAAACGACATAAAAAAAATGACGTTAAAACAACATCAAATGACGTTAAAACGACATAAAAAAATGACGTTAAAACGACATCAAAAAATGACGTTAAAACGACATAAAAAAAATGACGTTAAAACGACATCAAAAAGATGACGTTAAAACGACATAAAAAAATGACGTTAAAACGACATCAAAGAAATGACGTTAAAACGATATAAAAAAAATGACGTTAAAACGACATAAAAAAAATGACGTTAAAACGACATAAAAAAAATGACGTTAAAACGACATCAAATGACGTTAAAACGACATAAAAAAATGACGTTAAAACGACATCAAAAAAATGAAGTTAAAACGACATAAAAAAAATAACGTTAAAACGTCATCAAAAAAATAACGTTAAAACGACATAAAAAAAATGACGTTAAAGCGACATCAAAAAAATGACGTTAAAACGACATAAAAAAAATGACGTTAAAACAACATCAAATGACGTTAAAACGACATAAAAAAATGACGTTAAAACGACATCAAAAAATTACGTTAAAACGACATAAAAAAAAATGACGTTAAAACGACATCAAAAAAATGACGTTAAAACGACAAAAAAAATGACATTAAAACAACATCAAAAAAATGACGTTAAAACGACATAAAAAAAATGACGTTAAAACGACATCAAAAAAATGACGTTAAAACGACAAAAAAAAATGACGTTAAAACGACATAAAAAAAATGACGTTAAAACGACATAAAAAAATGACGTTAAAACGACATCAAAAAAATGACGTTAAAACGACATAAAAAAATGACGTTAAAACGACATCAAAAAAATGACGTTAAAACGACATCAAAAAAATGACGTTAAAACGACATCAAAAAAATGACGTTAAAACGACATAAAAAAAAATGACGTTAAAACGACATCAAAAAAATGACGTTAAAACGACATAAAAAAAAATGACGTTAAAACGACATCAAAAAAATGACGTTAAAACGACATAAAAAAAATGACGTTAAAACGACATCAAAAAAATGACGTTAAAACGACATCAACAAAATGACGTTAAAACGACATAAAAAAAATGAAGTTAAAACGACATCAAAAAAATGACGTTAAAACGACATTAAAAAAATGACGTTAAAACGACATCAAAAAAATGACGTTAAATCGACATAAAAAAAATAACGTTAAAACGTCATCAAAAAAATAACGTTAAAATGACATCAAAAAAATGACGTTAAAGCGACATCAAAAAAATGACGTTAAAACGACATAAAAAAATGACGTTAAAACGACATCAAAAAAATGACGTTAAAACGATATAAAAAAAATGACGTTAAAATGACATCAAAAAAATAACGTTAAAACGACATAAAAAAAATGACGTTAAAACGACATAAAAAAATGACGTTAAAACAACATCAAATGACGTTAAAACGACATAAAAAATGACGTTAAAACGACATAAAAAAAATGACGTTAAAACGACATAAAAAAAATGACGTTAAAACGACATCAAAAAAATGACGTTAAAACGACATAAAAAAAATGACGTTAAAACGACATAAAAAAATGACGTTAAAACGACATAAAAAAATGACGTTAAAACGACATAAAAAAATGACGTTAAAACATTAAAAAAAAATGACGTTAAAATGACATCAAAAAAATAACGTTAAAACGACATCAAAAAAATGACGTTAAAACGACATAAAAAAAATGACGTTAAAACAACATCAAATGACGTTAAAACGACATAAAAAAATGACGTTAAAACGACATCAAAAAATGACGTTAAAACGACATCAAAAAAATGACGTTAAAACGACATAAAAAAATGACGTTAAAACGACATCAAAAAAATGACGTTAAAACGATATAAAAAAAATGACGTTAAAACGACATAAAAAAAATGACGTTAAAACGACATAAAAAAAATGACGTTAAAACGACATCAAATGACGTTAAAACGACATAAAAAAATGACGTTAAAACGACATCAAAAAAATGAAGTTAAAACGACATAAAAAAAATGACGTTAAAACGACATCAAAAAAATGACGTTAAAACGACATAAAAAAAATGACGTTAAAACGACATAAAAAAAATGACGTCAAAACGACATAAAAAAAATGACGTTAAAACGACATAAAAAAAATGACGTTAAAACGACATAAAAAAATGACGTTAAAACGACATCAAAAAAATGACGTTAAATCGACATCAAAAAAATAACGTTAAAACGTCATCAAAAAAATGACGTTAAAACGACATAAAAAAAAGACGTTAAAACGACATAAAAAAATGACGTTAAAACGACATCAAAAAAATGACGTTAAAACGACATCAAAAAAATGACGTTAAAACGATATCAAAAAAATGACGTTAAAACGACATAAAAAAAATGACGTTAAAACGACATCAAATGACGTTAAAACGACATAAAAAAATGACGTTAAAACGACATCAAAAAAATGAAGTTAAAACGACATAAAAAAAATGAAGTTAAAACGACATCAAAAAAATGACGTTAAAACGACATAAAAAAATTACGTTAAAACGACATAAAAAAAATGACGTTAAAACGACATAAAAAAAATGACGTTAAAACGACATAAAAAAATTACGTTAAAACGACATAAAAAAAATGACGTTAAAACGACATCAAAAAATGACGTTAAAACGACATCAAAAAAATGACGTTAAAACGACATAAAAAAATGACGTTAAAACGACATCAAAAAAATGACGTTAAAACGACATCAAAAAAATGACGTTAAAACGACATCAAAAAAATGACGTTAAAACGACATAAAAAAAATGACGTTAAAACGACATCAAAAAATTACGTTAAAACGACATAAAAAAATGACGTTAAAACGACATCAAAAAATGACGTTAAAACGACATAAAAAAAATGACGTTAAAACGACATCAAAAAAATGACGTTAAAACGACATCAAAAAAATGACGTTAAAACGACATAAAAAAAATGACGTTAAAACGACATCAAAAAAATGACGTTAAAACGACATAAAAAAAAATGACGTTAAAACGACATAAAAAAAATGACGTTAAAACGACATCAAAAAAATGACGTTAAAACGACATCAAAAAAATGACGTTAAAACGACATAAAAAAAATGACGTTAAAACGACATCAAAAAAATGACGTTAAAACGACATAAAAAAAATGACGTTAAAACGACATAAAAAAAATGACGTTAAATCGACATAAAAAAAATAACGTTAAAACGTCATCAAAAAAATAACGTTAAAATGACATCAAAAAAATGACGTTAAAGCGACATCAAAAAAATGACGTTAAAACGACATAAAAAAATGACGTTAAAACGACATCAAAAAAATGACGTTAAAACGATATAAAAAAAATGACGTTAAAATGACATCAAAAAAATAACGTTAAAACGACATCAAAAAAATGACGTTAAAACGACATCAAAAAAATGACGTTAAAACGATATAAAAAAAATGACGTTAAAATGACATCAAAAAAATAACGTTAAAACGACATAAAAAAAATGACGTTAAAACGACATAAAAAAAATGACGTTAAAACAACATCAAATGACGTTAAAACGACATAAAAAAATGACGTTAAAACGACATCAAAAAATGACGTTAAAACGACATAAAAAAAATGACGTTAAAACAACATCAAAAAAATGACGTTAAAACGACATAAAAAAAAATGACGTTAAAACGACATAAAAAAAATGACGTTAAAACGACATAAAAAAAAATGACGTTAAAACGACATAAAAAAAATGACGTTAAAACGACATCAAAAAAATGACGTTAAAACGACATAAAAAAATGACGTTAAAACGACATCAAAAAAATGACGTTAAAACGATATAAAAAAAATTACGTTAAAATGACATCAAAAAAATAACGTTAAAACGACATCAAAAAAATGACGTTAAAACGACATAAAAAAATGACGTTAAAACAACATCAAATGACGTTAAAACGACATAAAAAAATGACGTTAAAACGACATAAAAAAAATGACGTTAAAACGACATCAAAAAAATGACGTTAAAACGACATCAAAAAAATGACGTTAAAACGACATAAAAAAAATTACGTTAAAACGACATAAAAAAATGACGTTAAAACGACATCAAAAAAATGACGTTAAAACGACATAAAAAAAATTACGTTAAAACGACATAAAAAAAATGACGTTAAAACGACATCAAAAAAATGACGTTAAAACGACATAAAAAAAATGACGTTAAAACGACATCAAAAAAATGACGTTAAAACGACATCAAAAAAATGACGTTAAAACGACATAAAAAAAATGACGTTAAAACGACATAAAAAAATGACGTTAAAACGACATAAAAAAATGACGTTAAAACGACATCAAAAAAATGACGTTAAAACGATAAAAAAAAATGACGTTAAAATGACATCAAAAAAATAACGTTAAAACGACATCAAAAAAATGACGTTAAAACGACATAAAAAAAATGACGTTAAAACAACATCAAATGACGTTAAAACGACATAAAAAAATGACGTTAAAACGACATCAAAAAATGACGTTAAAACGACATAAAAAAAATGACGTTAAAACGACATCAAAAAGATGACGTTAAAACGACATAAAAAAATGACGTTAAAACGACATCAAAGAAATGACGTTAAAACGATATAAAAAAAATGACGTTAAAACGACATAAAAAAAATGACGTTAAAACGACATAAAAAAAATGACGTTAAAACGACATCAAATGACGTTAAAACGACATAAAAAAATGACGTTAAAACGACATCAAAAAAATGAAGTTAAAACGACATAAAAAAAATAACGTTAAAACGTCATCAAAAAAATAACGTTAAAACGACATAAAAAAAATGACGTTAAAGCGACATCAAAAAAATGACGTTAAAACGACATAAAAAAAATGACGTTAAAACAACATCAAATGACGTTAAAACGACATAAAAAAATGACGTTAAAACGACATCAAAAAATTACGTTAAAACGACATAAAAAAAAATGACGTTAAAACGACATCAAAAAAATGACGTTAAAACGACATAAAAAAAATGACGTTAAAACGACATCAAAAAAATGACGTTAAAACGACATCAAAAAAATGACGTTAAAACGACATAAAAAAAATGAAGTTAAAACGACATCAAAAAAATGACGTTAAAACGACATAAAAAAAATGACGTTAAAACGACATCAAAAAAATGACGTTAAATCGACATAAAAAAAATAACGTTAAAACGTCATCAAAAAAATAACGTTAAAATGACATCAAAAAAATGACGTTAAAGCGACATCAAAAAAATGACGTTGAAACGACATAAAAAAATGACGTTAAAACGACATCAAAAAAATGACGTTAAAACGATATAAAAAAAATGACGTTAAAATGACATCAAAAAAATAACGTTAAAACGACATAAAAAAAATGACGTTAAAACGACATAAAAAAATGACGTTAAAACAACATCAAATGACGTTAAAACGACATAAAAAAATGACGTTAAAACAACATAAAAAAAATGACGTTAAAACGACATCAAAAAAATGACGTTAAAACGACATCAAAAAAATGACGTTAAAACGACATAAAAAAAATGACGTTAAAACGACATAAAAAAATGACGTTAAAACGACATAAAAAAATGACGTTAAAACGACATCAAAAAAATGACGTTAAAACGATAAAAAAAAATGACGTTAAAATGACATCAAAAAAATAACGTTAAAACGACATCAAAAAAATGACGTTAAAACGACATAAAAAAAATGACGTTAAAACAACATCAAATGACGTTAAAACGACATAAAAAAATGACGTTAAAACGACATCAAAAAATGACGTTAAAACGACATAAAAAAAATGACGTTAA
The DNA here is from genome assembly GCF_963921795.1 of Nannobrachium achirus. NCBI lineage: Eukaryota > Metazoa > Chordata > Actinopteri > Myctophiformes > Myctophidae > Nannobrachium > Nannobrachium achirus. Next base: position 55,322,946 of record NC_137829.1, on the reverse strand, counting down.
AACGACATCAAAAAAATGACGTTAAAACGACATAAAAAAATGACGTTAAAACGACATCAAAGAAATGACGTTAAAACGATATAAAAAAAATGACGTTAAAACGACATAAAAAAAATGACGTTAAAACGACATAAAAAAAATGACGTTAAAACGACATCAAATGACGTTAAAACGACATAAAAAAATGACGTTAAAACGACATCAAAAAAATGAAGTTAAAACGACATAAAAAAAATGACGTTAAAACGACATAAAAAAAATGACGTTAAAACGACATCAAAAAAATGACGTTAAAACGACATAAAAAAATGACGTTAAAACGACATCAAAAAAATGACGTTAAAACGATATAAAAAAAATGACGTTAAAACGACATAAAAAAAATGACGTTAAAACGACATAAAAAAATGACGTTAAAACGACATCAAATGACGTTAAAACGACATAAAAAAATGACGTTAAAACGACATCAAAAAAATGAAGTTAAAACGACATAAAAAAAATGACGTTAAAACGACATCAAAAAAATGACGTTAAAACGACATAAAAAAAATGACGTTAAAACGACATAAAAAAAATGACGTCAAAACGACATAAAAAAAATGACGTTAAAACGACATAAAAAAAATGACGTTAAAACGACATAAAAAAATGACGTTAAAACGACATCAAAAAAATGACGTTAAATCGACATCAAAAAAATAACGTTAAAACGTCATCAAAAAAATGACGTTAAAACGACATAAAAAAAAGACGTTAAAACGACATAAAAAAATGACGTTAAAACGACATCAAAAAAATGACGTTAAAACGACATAAAAAAAATGACGTTAAAACGATATCAAAAAAATGACGTTAAAACGACATAAAAAAAATGACGTTAAAACGACATCAAATGACGTTAAAACGACATAAAAAAATGACGTTAAAACGACATCAAAAAAATGAAGTTAAAACGACATAAAAAAAATGAAGTTAAAACGACATCAAAAAAATGACGTTAAAACGACATAAAAAAATTACGTTAAAACGACATAAAAAAAATGACGTTAAAACGACATCAAAAAATGACGTTAAAACGACATAAAAAAATTACGTTAAAACGACATAAAAAAAATGACGTTAAAACGACATCAAAAAAATGACGTTAAAACGACATAAAAAAAATGACGTTAAAACGACATAAAAAAAATGACGTTAAAACGACATCAAAAAAATGACGTTAAAACGACATAAAAAAAATGACGTTAAAACGACATAAAAAAATTACGTTAAAACGACATAAAAAAAATGACGTTAAAACGACATCAAAAAATGACGTTAAAACGACATAAAAAAAATGACGTTAAAACGACATCAAAAAAATGACGTTAAAACGACATAAAAAAAATGACGTTAAAACGACATAAAAAAAATGACGTTAAAACGACATCAAAAAAATGACGTTAAAACGACATCAAAAAAATGACGTTAAAACGACATAAAAAAATTACGTTAAAACGACATAAAAAAAATGACGTTAAAACGACATCAAAAAATGACGTTAAAACGACATCAAAAAAATGACGTTAAAACGACATAAAAAAAATGACGTTAAAACGACATAAAAAAAATGACGTTAAATCGACATAAAAAAAATAACGTTAAAACGTCATCAAAAAAATAACGTTAAAATGACATCAAAAAAATGACGTTAAAGCGACATCAAAAAAATGACGTTAAAACGACATAAAAAAATGACGTTAAAACGACATCAAAAAAATGACGTTAAAACGATATAAAAAAAATGACGTTAAAATGACATCAAAAAAATAACGTTAAAACGACATCAAAAAAATGACGTTAAAACGACATAAAAAAATGACGTTAAAACAACATCAAATGACGTTAAAACGACATAAAAAAATGACGTTAAAACGACATAAAAAAATGACGTTAAAACGACATCAAAAAAATGACGTTAAAACGACATCAAAAAAATGACGTTAAAACGACATAAAAAAAATGACGTTAAAACGACATAAAAAAATGACGTTAAAACGACATAAAAAAATGACGTTAAAACGACATAAAAAAAATGACGTTAAAACAACATCAAATGACGTTAAAACGACATAAAAAAATGACGTTAAAACGACATAAAAAAATGACGTTAAAACGACATAAAAAAATGACGTTAAAACGACATCAAAAAAATGACGTTAAAACGATATAAAAAAAATGACGTTAAAATGACATCAAAAAAATAACGTTAAAACGACATAAAAAAAATGACGTTAAAACGACATAAAAAAAATGACGTTAAAACAACATCAAATGACGTTAAAACGACATAAAAAAATGACGTTAAAACGACATCAAAAAATGACGTTAAAACGACATAAAAAAAATGACGTTAAAACAACATCAAAAAAATGACGTTAAAACGACATAAAAAAAAATGACGTTAAAACGACATAAAAAAAATGACGTTAAAACGACATAAAAAAAAATGACGTTAAAACGACATCAAAAAAATGACGTTAAAACGACATCAAAAAAATGACGTTAAAACGACATAAAGAAATGACGTTAAAACGACATCAAAAAAATGACGTTAAAACGATATAAAAAAAATGACGTTAAAATGACATCAAAAAAATAACGTTAAAACGACATCAAAAAAATGACGTTAAAACGACATAAAAAAATGACGTTAAAACAACATCAAATGACGTTAAAACGACATAAAAAAATGACGTTAAAACGACATAAAAAAAATGACGTTAAAACGACATAAAAAAAATGACGTTAAAACGACATCAAAAAAATGACGTTAAAACGACATAAAAAAAATGACGTTAAAACGACATAAAAAAATGACGTTAAAACGACATCAAAAAAATGACGTTAAAACGACATAAAAAAAATGACGTTAAAACGACATAAAAAAAATGACGTTAAAACGACATCAAAAAAATGACGTTAAAACGACATAAAAAAAATGACGTTAAAACGACATCAAAAAAATGACGTTAAAACGACATAAAAAAAATGACGTTAAAACGACATAAAAAAAATGACGTTAAAACGACATAAAAAAATGACGTTAAAACGACATAAAAAAATGACGTTAAAACGACATCAAAAAAATGACGTTAAAACGATAAAAAAAAATGACGTTAAAATGACATCAAAAAAATAACGTTAAAACGACATCAAAAAAATGACGTTAAAACGACATAAAAAAAATGACGTTAAAACAACATCAAATGACGTTAAAACGACATAAAAAAATGACGTTAAAACGACATCAAAAAATGACGTTAAAACGACATAAAAAAAATGACGTTAAAACGACATCAAAAAGATGACGTTAAAACGACATAAAAAAATGACGTTAAAACGACATCAAAGAAATGACGTTAAAACGATATAAAAAAAATGACGTTAAAACGACATAAAAAAAATGACGTTAAAACGACATAAAAAAAATGACGTTAAAACGACATCAAATGACGTTAAAACGACATAAAAAAATGACGTTAAAACGACATCAAAAAAATGAAGTTAAAACGACATAAAAAAAATAACGTTAAAACGTCATCAAAAAAATAACGTTAAAACGACATAAAAAAAATGACGTTAAAGCGACATCAAAAAAATGACGTTAAAACGACATAAAAAAAATGACGTTAAAACAACATCAAATGACGTTAAAACGACATAAAAAAATGACGTTAAAACAACATCAAATGACGTTAAAACGACATAAAAAAATGACGTTAAAACGACATCAAAAAATGACGTTAAAACGACATAAAAAAAATGACGTTAAAACGACATCAAAAAAATGACGTTAAAACGACATAAAAAAATGACGTTAAAACGACATCAAAGAAATGACGTTAAAACGATATAAAAAAAATGACGTTAAAACGACATAAAAAAAATGACGTTAAAACGACATAAAAAAAATGACGTTAAAACGACATCAAATGACGTTAAAACGACATAAAAAAATGACGTTAAAACGACATCAAAAAAATGAAGTTAAAACGACATAAAAAAAATGACGTTAAAACGACATAAAAAAAATGACGTTAAAACGACATCAAAAAAATGACGTTAAAACGACATAAAAAAATGACGTTAAAACGACATCAAAAAAATGACGTTAAAACGATATAAAAAAAATGACGTTAAAACGACATAAAAAAAATGACGTTAAAACGACATAAAAAAATGACGTTAAAACGACATCAAATGACGTTAAAACGACATAAAAAAATGACGTTAAAACGACATCAAAAAAATGAAGTTAAAACGACATAAAAAAAATGACGTTAAAACGACATCAAAAAAATGACGTTAAAACGACATAAAAAAAATGACGTTAAAACGACATAAAAAAAATGACGTCAAAACGACATAAAAAAAATGACGTTAAAACGACATAAAAAAAATGACGTTAAAACGACATAAAAAAATGACGTTAAAACGACATCAAAAAAATGACGTTAAATCGACATCAAAAAAATAACGTTAAAACGTCATCAAAAAAATGACGTTAAAACGACATAAAAAAAAGACGTTAAAACGACATAAAAAAATGACGTTAAAACGACATCAAAAAAATGACGTTAAAACGACATAAAAAAAATGACGTTAAAACGATATCAAAAAAATGACGTTAAAACGACATCAAAAAAATGACGTTAAAACGACATCAAATGACGTTAAAACGACATAAAAAAATGACGTTAAAACGACATCAAAAAAATGAAGTTAAAACGACATAAAAAAAATGAAGTTAAAACGACATCAAAAAAATGACGTTAAAACGACATAAAAAAATTACGTTAAAACGACATAAAAAAAATGACGTTAAAACGACATCAAAAAATGACGTTAAAACGACATAAAAAAATTACGTTAAAACGACATAAAAAAAATGACGTTAAAACGACATCAAAAAAATGACGTTAAAACGACATAAAAAAAATGACGTTAAAACGACATAAAAAAAATGACGTTAAAACGACATCAAAAAAATGACGTTAAAACGACATAAAAAAAATGACGTTAAAACGACATAAAAAAATTACGTTAAAACGACATAAAAAAAATGACGTTAAAACGACATCAAAAAATGACGTTAAAACGACATAAAAAAAATGACGTTAAAACGACATCAAAAAAATGACGTTAAAACGACATAAAAAAAATGACGTTAAAACGACATAAAAAAAATGACGTTAAAACGACATCAAAAAAATGACGTTAAAACGACATCAAAAAAATGACGTTAAAACGACATAAAAAAATTACGTTAAAACGACATAAAAAAAATGACGTTAAAACGACATCAAAAAATGACGTTAAAACGACATCAAAAAAATGACGTTAAAACGACATAAAAAAAATGACGTTAAAACGACATAAAAAAAATGACGTTAAATCGACATAAAAAAAATAACGTTAAAACGTCATCAAAAAAATAACGTTAAAATGACATCAAAAAAATGACGTTAAAGCGACATCAAAAAAATGACGTTAAAACGACATAAAAAAATGACGTTAAAACGACATCAAAAAAATGACGTTAAAACGATATAAAAAAAATGACGTTAAAATGACATCAAAAAAATAACGTTAAAACGACATCAAAAAAATGACGTTAAAACGACATAAAAAAATGACGTTAAAACAACATCAAATGACGTTAAAACGACATAAAAAAATGACGTTAAAACGACATAAAAAAATGACGTTAAAACGACATCAAAAAAATGACGTTAAAACGACATCAAAAAAATGACGTTAAAACGACATAAAAAAAATGACGTTAAAACGACATAAAAAAATGACGTTAAAACGACATAAAAAAATGACGTTAAAACGACATAAAAAAAATGACGTTAAAACAACATCAAATGACGTTAAAACGACATAAAAAAATGACGTTAAAACGACATAAAAAAATGACGTTAAAACGACATAAAAAAATGACGTTAAAACGACATCAAAAAAATGACGTTAAAACGATATAAAAAAAATGACGTTAAAATGACATCAAAAAAATAACGTTAAAACGACATAAAAAAAATGACGTTAAAACGACATAAAAAAAATGACGTTAAAACAACATCAAATGACGTTAAAACGACATAAAAAAATGACGTTAAAACGACATCAAAAAATGACGTTAAAACGACATAAAAAAAATGACGTTAAAACAACATCAAAAAAATGACGTTAAAACGACATAAAAAAAAATGACGTTAAAACGACATAAAAAAAATGACGTTAAAACGACATAAAAAAAAATGACGTTAAAACGACATCAAAAAAATGACGTTAAAACGACATCAAAAAAATGACGTTAAAACGACATAAAGAAATGACGTTAAAACGACATCAAAAAAATGACGTTAAAACGATATAAAAAAAATGACGTTAAAATGACATCAAAAAAATAACGTTAAAACGACATCAAAAAAATGACGTTAAAACGACATAAAAAAATGACGTTAAAACAACATCAAATGACGTTAAAACGACATAAAAAAATGACGTTAAAACGACATAAAAAAAATGACGTTAAAACGACATAAAAAAAATGACGTTAAAACGACATCAAAAAAATGACGTTAAAACGACATAAAAAAAATGACGTTAAAACGACATAAAAAAATGACGTTAAAACGACATCAAAAAAATGACGTTAAAACGACATAAAAAAAATGACGTTAAAACGACATAAAAAAAATGACGTTAAAACGACATCAAAAAAATGACGTTAAAACGACATAAAAAAAATGACGTTAAAACGACATCAAAAAAATGACGTTAAAACGACATCAAAAAAATGACGTTAAAACGACATAAAAAAAATGACGTTAAAACGACATAAAAAAATGACGTTAAAACGACATAAAAAAATGACGTTAAAACGACATCAAAAAAATGACGTTAAAACGATAAAAAAAAATGACGTTAAAATGACATCAAAAAAATAACGTTAAAACGACATCAAAAAAATGACGTTAAAACGACATAAAAAAAATGACGTTAAAACAACATCAAATGACGTTAAAACGACATAAAAAAATGACGTTAAAACGACATCAAAAAATGACGTTAAAACGACATAAAAAAAATGACGTTAAAACGACATCAAAAAGATGACGTTAAAACGACATAAAAAAATGACGTTAAAACGACATCAAAGAAATGACGTTAAAACGATATAAAAAAAATGACGTTAAAACGACATAAAAAAAATGACGTTAAAACGACATAAAAAAAATGACGTTAAAACGACATCAAATGACGTTAAAACGACATAAAAAAATGACGTTAAAACGACATCAAAAAAATGAAGTTAAAACGACATAAAAAAAATAACGTTAAAACGTCATCAAAAAAATAACGTTAAAACGACATAAAAAAAATGACGTTAAAGCGACATCAAAAAAATGACGTTAAAACGACATAAAAAAAATGACGTTAAAACAACATCAAATGACGTTAAAACGACATAAAAAAATGACGTTAAAACGACATAAAAAAATGACGTTAAAACGACATAAAAAAAATGACGTTAAAACGACATCAAAAAAATGACGTTAAAACGACATAAAAAAATGACGTTAAAACGACATAAAAAAAATGACGTTAAAACGACATCAAAAAAATGACGTTAAAACGACATCAAAAAAATGACGTTAAAACGACATAAAAAAAAATGACGTTAAAACGACATCAAAAAATTACGTTAAAACGACATAAAAAAAAATGACGTTAAAACGACATCAAAAAAATGACGTTAAAACGACATAAAAAAAATGACGTTAAAACGACATCAAAAAAATGACGTTAAAACGACATCAAAAAAATGACGTTAAAACGACATAAAAAAAATGAAGTTAAAACGACATCAAAAAAATGACGTTAAAACGACATAAAAAAAATAACGTTAAAACGTCATCAAAAAAATAACGTTAAAACGACATAAAAAAAATGACGTTAAAGCGACATCAAAAAAATGACGTTAAAACGACATAAAAAAAATGACGTTAAAACAACATCAAATGACGTTAAAACGACATAAAAAAATGACGTTAAAACGACATCAAAAAATTACGTTAAAACGACATAAAAAAAAATGACGTTAAAACGACATCAAAAAAATGACGTTAAAACGACATAAAAAAAATGACGTTAAAACGACATCAAAAAAATGACGTTAAAACGACATCAAAAAAATGACGTTAAAACGACATAAAAAAAATGAAGTTAAAACGACATCAAAAAAATGACGTTAAAACGACATAAAAAAAATGACGTTAAAACGACATCAAAAAAATGACGTTAAATCGACATAAAAAAAATAACGTTAAAACGTCATCAAAAAAATAACGTTAAAATGACATCAAAAAAATGACGTTAAAGCGACATCAAAAAAATGACGTTGAAACGACATAAAAAAATGACGTTAAAACGACATCAAAAAAATGACGTTAAAACGATATAAAAAAAATGACGTTAAAATGACATCAAAAAAATAACGTTAAAACGACATAAAAAAAATGACGTTAAAACGACATAAAAAAATGACGTTAAAACAACATCAAATGACGTTAAAACGACATAAAAAAATGACGTTAAAACGACATAAAAAAAATGACGTTAAAACGACATCAAAAAAATGACGTTAAAACGACATCAAAAAAATGACGTTAAAACGACATAAAAAAAATGACGTTAAAACGACATAAAAAAATGACGTTAAAACGACATAAAAAAATGACGTTAAAACGACATCAAAAAAATGACGTTAAAACGATAAAAAAAAATGACGTTAAAATGACATCAAAAAAATAACGTTAAAACGACATCAAAAAAATGACGTTAAAACGACATAAAAAAAATGACGTTAAAACAACATCAAATGACGTTAAAACGACATAAAAAAATGACGTTAAAACGACATCAAAAAATGACGTTAAAACGACATAAAAAAAATGACGTTAAAACGACATCAAAAAAATGACGTTAAAACGACATAAAAAAATGACGTTAAAACGACATCAAAGAAATGACGTTAAAACGATATAAAAAAAATGACGTTAAAACGACATAAAAAAAATGACGTTAAAACGACATAAAAAAAATGACGTTAAAACGACATCAAATGACGTTAAAACGACATAAAAAAATGACGTTAAAACGACATCAAAAAAATGAAGTTAAAACGACATAAAAAAAATGACGTTAAAACGACATAAAAAAAATGACGTTAAAACGACATCAAAAAAATGACGTTAAAACGACATAAAAAAATGACGTTAAAACGACATCAAAAAAATGACGTTAAAACGATATAAAAAAAATGACGTTAAAACGACATAAAAAAAATGACGTTAAAACGACATAAAAAAATGACGTTAAAACGACATCAAATGACGTTAAAACGACATAAAAAAATGACGTTAAAACGACATCAAAAAAATGAAGTTAAAACGACATAAAAAAAATGACGTTAAAACGACATAAAAAAAATGACGTTAAAACGACATAAAAAAAATGACGTTAAAACGACATAAAAAAAATGACGTTAAAACAACATCAAATGACGTTAAAACGACATAAAAAAATGACGTTAAAACGACATCAAAAAATGACGTTAAAACGACATAAAAAAAATGACGTTAAAACGACATCAAAAAAATGACGTTAAAACGACATAAAAAAATGACGTTAAAACGACATCAAAGAAATGACGTTAAAACGATATAAAAAAAATGACGTTAAAACGACATAAAAAAAATGACGTTAAAACGACATAAAAAAAATGACGTTAAAACGACATCAAATGACGTTAAAACGACATAAAAAAATGACGTTAAAACGACATCAAAAAAATGAAGTTAAAACGACATAAAAAAAATGACGTTAAAACGACATAAAAAAAATGACGTTAAAACGACATCAAAAAAATGACGTTAAAACGACATAAAAAAATGACGTTAAAACGACATCAAAAAAATGACGTTAAAACGATATAAAAAAAATGACGTTAAAACGACATAAAAAAAATGACGTTAAAACGACATAAAAAAATGACGTTAAAACGACATCAAATGACGTTAAAACGACATAAAAAAATGACGTTAAAACGACATCAAAAAAATGAAGTTAAAACGACATAAAAAAAATGACGTTAAAACGACATCAAAAAAATGACGTTAAAACGACATAAAAAAAATGACGTTAAAACGACATAAAAAAAATGACGTCAAAACGACATAAAAAAAATGACGTTAAAACGACATAAAAAAAATGACGTTAAAACGACATAAAAAAATGACGTTAAAACGACATCAAAAAAATGACGTTAAATCGACATCAAAAAAATAACGTTAAAACGTCATCAAAAAAATGACGTTAAAACGACATAAAAAAAAGACGTTAAAACGACATAAAAAAATGACGTTAAAACGACATCAAAAAAATGACGTTAAAACGACATAAAAAAAATGACGTTAAAACGATATCAAAAAAATGACGTTAAAACGACATAAAAAAAATGACGTTAAAACGACATCAAATGACGTTAAAACGACATAAAAAAATGACGTTAAAACGACATCAAAAAAATGAAGTTAAAACGACATAAAAAAAATGAAGTTAAAACGACATCAAAAAAATGACGTTAAAACGACATAAAAAAATTACGTTAAAACGACATAAAAAAAATGACGTTAAAACGACATCAAAAAATGACGTTAAAACGACATAAAAAAATTACGTTAAAACGACATAAAAAAAATGACGTTAAAACGACATCAAAAAAATGACGTTAAAACGACATAAAAAAAATGACGTTAAAACGACATAAAAAAAATGACGTTAAAACGACATCAAAAAAATGACGTTAAAACGACATAAAAAAAATGACGTTAAAACGACATAAAAAAATTACGTTAAAACGACATAAAAAAAATGACGTTAAAACGACATCAAAAAATGACGTTAAAACGACATAAAAAAAATGACGTTAAAACGACATCAAAAAAATGACGTTAAAACGACATAAAAAAAATGACGTTAAAACGACATAAAAAAAATGACGTTAAAACGACATCAAAAAAATGACGTTAAAACGACATCAAAAAAATGACGTTAAAACGACATAAAAAAATTACGTTAAAACGACATAAAAAAAATGACGTTAAAACGACATCAAAAAATGACGTTAAAACGACATCAAAAAAATGACGTTAAAACGACATAAAAAAAATGACGTTAAAACGACATAAAAAAAATGACGTTAAATCGACATAAAAAAAATAACGTTAAAACGTCATCAAAAAAATAACGTTAAAATGACATCAAAAAAATGACGTTAAAGCGACATCAAAAAAATGACGTTAAAACGACATAAAAAAATGACGTTAAAACGACATCAAAAAAATGACGTTAAAACGATATAAAAAAAATGACGTTAAAATGACATCAAAAAAATAACGTTAAAACGACATCAAAAAAATGACGTTAAAACGACATAAAAAAATGACGTTAAAACAACATCAAATGACGTTAAAACGACATAAAAAAATGACGTTAAAACGACATAAAAAAATGACGTTAAAACGACATCAAAAAAATGACGTTAAAACGACATCAAAAAAATGACGTTAAAACGACATAAAAAAAATGACGTTAAAACGACATAAAAAAATGACGTTAAAACGACATAAAAAAATGACGTTAAAACGACATAAAAAAAATGACGTTAAAACAACATCAAATGACGTTAAAACGACATAAAAAAATGACGTTAAAACGACATAAAAAAATGACGTTAAAACGACATAAAAAAATGACGTTAAAACGACATCAAAAAAATGACGTTAAAACGATATAAAAAAAATGACGTTAAAATGACATCAAAAAAATAACGTTAAAACGACATAAAAAAAATGACGTTAAAACGACATAAAAAAAATGACGTTAAAACAACATCAAATGACGTTAAAACGACATAAAAAAATGACGTTAAAACGACATCAAAAAATGACGTTAAAACGACATAAAAAAAATGACGTTAAAACAACATCAAAAAAATGACGTTAAAACGACATAAAAAAAAATGACGTTAAAACGACATAAAAAAAATGACGTTAAAACGACATAAAAAAAAATGACGTTAAAACGACATCAAAAAAATGACGTTAAAACGACATCAAAAAAATGACGTTAAAACGACATAAAGAAATGACGTTAAAACGACATCAAAAAAATGACGTTAAAACGATATAAAAAAAATGACGTTAAAATGACATCAAAAAAATAACGTTAAAACGACATCAAAAAAATGACGTTAAAACGACATAAAAAAATGACGTTAAAACAACATCAAATGACGTTAAAACGACATAAAAAAATGACGTTAAAACGACATAAAAAAAATGACGTTAAAACGACATAAAAAAAATGACGTTAAAACGACATCAAAAAAATGACGTTAAAACGACATAAAAAAAATGACGTTAAAACGACATAAAAAAATGACGTTAAAACGACATCAAAAAAATGACGTTAAAACGACATAAAAAAAATGACGTTAAAACGACATAAAAAAAATGACGTTAAAACGACATCAAAAAAATGACGTTAAAACGACATCAAAAAAATGACGTTAAAACGACATAAAAAAAATGACGTTAAAACGACATCAAAAAAATGACGTTAAAACGACATCAAAAAAATGACGTTAAAACGACATAAAAAAATGACGTTAAAACGACATAAAAAAATGACGTTAAAACGACATCAAAAAAATGACGTTAAAACGATAAAAAAAAATGACGTTAAAATGACATCAAAAAAATAACGTTAAAACGACATCAAAAAAATGACGTTAAAACGACATAAAAAAAATGACGTTAAAACAACATCAAATGACGTTAAAACGACATAAAAAAATGACGTTAAAACGACATCAAAAAATGACGTTAAAACGACATAAAAAAAATGACGTTAAAACGACATCAAAAAGATGACGTTAAAACGACATAAAAAAATGACGTTAAAACGACATCAAAGAAATGACGTTAAAACGATATAAAAAAAATGACGTTAAAACGACATAAAAAAAATGACGTTAAAACGACATAAAAAAAATGACGTTAAAACGACATCAAATGACGTTAAAACGACATAAAAAAATGACGTTAAAACGACATCAAAAAAATGAAGTTAAAACGACATAAAAAAAATAACGTTAAAACGTCATCAAAAAAATAACGTTAAAACGACATAAAAAAAATGACGTTAAAGCGACATCAAAAAAATGACGTTAAAACGACATAAAAAAAATGACGTTAAAACAACATCAAATGACGTTAAAACGACATAAAAAAATGACGTTAAAACAACATCAAATGACGTTAAAACGACATAAAAAAATGACGTTAAAACGACATCAAAAAATGACGTTAAAACGACATAAAAAAAATGACGTTAAAACGACATCAAAAAAATGACGTTAAAACGACATAAAAAAATGACGTTAAAACGACATCAAAGAAATGACGTTAAAACGATATAAAAAAAATGACGTTAAAACGACATAAAAAAAATGACGTTAAAACGACATAAAAAAAATGACGTTAAAACGACATCAAATGACGTTAAAACGACATAAAAAAATGACGTTAAAACGACATCAAAAAAATGAAGTTAAAACGACATAAAAAAAATGACGTTAAAACGACATAAAAAAAATGACGTTAAAACGACATCAAAAAAATGACGTTAAAACGACATAAAAAAATGACGTTAAAACGACATCAAAAAAATGACGTTAAAACGATATAAAAAAAATGACGTTAAAACGACATAAAAAAAATGACGTTAAAACGACATAAAAAAATGACGTTAAAACGACATCAAATGACGTTAAAACGACATAAAAAAATGACGTTAAAACGACATCAAAAAAATGAAGTTAAAACGACATAAAAAAAATGACGTTAAAACGACATCAAAAAAATGACGTTAAAACGACATAAAAAAAATGACGTTAAAACGACATAAAAAAAATGACGTCAAAACGACATAAAAAAAATGACGTTAAAACGACATAAAAAAAATGACGTTAAAACGACATAAAAAAATGACGTTAAAACGACATCAAAAAAATGACGTTAAATCGACATCAAAAAAATAACGTTAAAACGTCATCAAAAAAATGACGTTAAAACGACATAAAAAAAAGACGTTAAAACGACATAAAAAAATGACGTTAAAACGACATCAAAAAAATGACGTTAAAACGACATAAAAAAAATGACGTTAAAACGATATCAAAAAAATGACGTTAAAACGACATAAAAAAAATGACGTTAAAACGACATCAAATGACGTTAAAACGACATAAAAAAATGACGTTAAAACGACATCAAAAAAATGAAGTTAAAACGACATAAAAAAAATGAAGTTAAAACGACATCAAAAAAATGACGTTAAAACGACATAAAAAAATTACGTTAAAACGACATAAAAAAAATGACGTTAAAACGACATCAAAAAAATGACGTTAAAACGACATAAAAAAAATGACGTTAAAACGACATAAAAAAAATGACGTTAAAACGACATCAAAAAAATGACGTTAAAACGACATAAAAAAAATGACGTTAAAACGACATAAAAAAATTACGTTAAAACGACATAAAAAAAATGACGTTAAAACGACATCAAAAAATGACGTTAAAACGACATAAAAAAAATGACGTTAAAACGACATCAAAAAAATGACGTTAAAACGACATAAAAAAAATGACGTTAAAACGACATAAAAAAAATGACGTTAAAACGACATCAAAAAAATGACGTTAAAACGACATCAAAAAAATGACGTTAAAACGACATAAAAAAATTACGTTAAAACGACATAAAAAAAATGACGTTAAAACGACATCAAAAAATGACGTTAAAACGACATCAAAAAAATGACGTTAAAACGACATAAAAAAAATGACGTTAAAACGACATAAAAAAAATGACGTTAAATCGACATAAAAAAAATAACGTTAAAACGTCATCAAAAAAATAACGTTAAAATGACATCAAAAAAATGACGTTAAAGCGACATCAAAAAAATGACGTTAAAACGACATAAAAAAATGACGTTAAAACGACATCAAAAAAATGACGTTAAAATGACATCAAAAAAATGACGTTAAAACGACATCAAAAAAATGACGTTAAAACGACATAAAAAAAATGAAGTTAAAACGACATCAAAAAAATGACGTTAAAACGACATAAAAAAAATGACGTTAAAACGACATCAAAAAAATGACGTTAAATCGACATAAAAAAAATAACGTTAAAACGTCATCAAAAAAATAACGTTAAAATGACATCAAAAAAATGACGTTAAAGCGACATCAAAAAAATGACGTTAAAACGACATAAAAAAATGACGTTAAAACGACATCAAAAAAATGACGTTAAAACGATATAAAAAAAATGACGTTAAAATGACATCAAAAAAATAACGTTAAAACGACATAAAAAAAATGACGTTAAAACGACATAAAAAAATGACGTTAAAACAACATCAAATGACGTTAAAACGACATAAAAAAATGACGTTAAAACGACATAAAAAAAATGACGTTAAAACGACATCAAAAAAATGACGTTAAAACGACATCAAAAAAATGACGTTAAAACGACATAAAAAAATGACGTTAAAACGATATAAAAAAAATGACGTTAAAATGACATCAAAAAAATAACGTTAAAACGACATCAAAAAAATGACGTTAAAACGACATAAAAAAATGACGTTAAAACAACATCAAATGACGTTAAAACGACATAAAAAAATGACGTTAAAACGACATAAAAAAATGACGTTAAAACGACATCAAAAAAATGACGTTAAAACGACATCAAAAAAATGACGTTAAAACGACATAAAAAAAATGACGTTAAAACGACATAAAAAAATGACGTTAAAACGACATAAAAAAATGACGTTAAAACGACATAAAAAAAATGACGTTAAAACAACATCAAATGACGTTAAAACGACATAAAAAAATGACGTTAAAACGACATAAAAAAATGACGTTAAAACGACATAAAAAAATGACGTTAAAACGACATCAAAAAAATGACGTTAAAACGATATAAAAAAAATGACGTTAAAATGACATCAAAAAAATAACGTTAAAACGACATAAAAAAAATGACGTTAAAACGACATAAAAAAAATGACGTTAAAACAACATCAAATGACGTTAAAACGACATAAAAAAATGACGTTAAAACGACATCAAAAAATGACGTTAAAACGACATAAAAAAAATGACGTTAAAACAACATCAAAAAAATGACGTTAAAACGACATAAAAAAAAATGACGTTAAAACGACATAAAAAAAATGACGTTAAAACGACATAAAAAAAAATGACGTTAAAACGACATCAAAAAAATGACGTTAAAACGACATCAAAAAAATGACGTTAAAACGACATAAAGAAATGACGTTAAAACGACATCAAAAAAATGACGTTAAAACGATATAAAAAAAATGACGTTAAAATGACATCAAAAAAATAACGTTAAAACGACATCAAAAAAATGACGTTAAAACGACATAAAAAAATGACGTTAAAACAACATCAAATGACGTTAAAACGACATAAAAAAATGACGTTAAAACGACATAAAAAAAATGACGTTAAAACGACATAAAAAAAATGACGTTAAAACGACATCAAAAAAATGACGTTAAAACGACATAAAAAAAATGACGTTAAAACGACATAAAAAAATGACGTTAAAACGACATCAAAAAAATGACGTTAAAACGACATAAAAAAAATGACGTTAAAACGACATAAAAAAAATGACGTTAAAACGACATCAAAAAAATGACGTTAAAACGACATAAAAAAAATGACGTTAAAACGACATCAAAAAAATGACGTTAAAACGACATCAAAAAAATGACGTTAAAACGACATAAAAAAAATGACGTTAAAACGACATAAAAAAATGACGTTAAAACGACATAAAAAAATGACGTTAAAACGACATCAAAAAAATGACGTTAAAACGATAAAAAAAAATGACGTTAAAATGACATCAAAAAAATAACGTTAAAACGACATCAAAAAAATGACGTTAAAACGACATAAAAAAAATGACGTTAAAACAACATCAAATGACGTTAAAACGACATAAAAAAATGACGTTAAAACGACATCAAAAAATGACGTTAAAACGACATAAAAAAAATGACGTTAAAACGACATCAAAAAGATGACGTTAAAACGACATAAAAAAATGACGTTAAAACGACATCAAAGAAATGACGTTAAAACGATATAAAAAAAATGACGTTAAAACGACATAAAAAAAATGACGTTAAAACGACATAAAAAAAATGACGTTAAAACGACATCAAATGACGTTAAAACGACATAAAAAAATGACGTTAAAACGACATCAAAAAAATGAAGTTAAAACGACATAAAAAAAATAACGTTAAAACGTCATCAAAAAAATAACGTTAAAACGACATAAAAAAAATGACGTTAAAGCGACATCAAAAAAATGACGTTAAAACGACATAAAAAAAATGACGTTAAAACAACATCAAATGACGTTAAAACGACATAAAAAAATGACGTTAAAACGACATAAAAAAATGACGTTAAAACGACATAAAAAAAATGACGTTAAAACGACATCAAAAAAATGACGTTAAAACGACATAAAAAAATGACGTTAAAACGACATAAAAAAAATGACGTTAAAACGACATCAAAAAAATGACGTTAAAACGACATCAAAAAAATGACGTTAAAACGACATAAAAAAAAATGACGTTAAAACGACATCAAAAAATTACGTTAAAACGACATAAAAAAAAATGACGTTAAAACGACATCAAAAAAATGACGTTAAAACGACATAAAAAAAATGACGTTAAAACGACATCAAAAAAATGACGTTAAAACGACATCAAAAAAATGACGTTAAAACGACATAAAAAAAATGAAGTTAAAACGACATCAAAAAAATGACGTTAAAACGACATAAAAAAAATGACGTTAAAACGACATCAAAAAAATGACGTTAAATCGACATAAAAAAAATAACGTTAAAACGTCATCAAAAAAATAACGTTAAAATGACATCAAAAAAATGACGTTAAAGCGACATCAAAAAAATGACGTTAAAACGACATAAAAAAATGACGTTAAAACGACATCAAAAAAATGACGTTAAAACGATATAAAAAAAATGACGTTAAAATGACATCAAAAAAATAACGTTAAAACGACATAAAAAAAATGACGTTAAAACGACATAAAAAAATGACGTTAAAACAACATCAAATGACGTTAAAACGACATAAAAAAATGACGTTAAAACGACATAAAAAAAATGACGTTAAAACGACATCAAAAAAATGACGTTAAAACGACATCAAAAAAATGACGTTAAAACGACATAAAAAAAATGACGTTAAAACGACATAAAAAAATGACGTTAAAACGACATAAAAAAATGACGTTAAAACGACATCAAAAAAATGACGTTAAAACGATAAAAAAAAATGACGTTAAAATGACATCAAAAAAATAACGTTAAAACGACATCAAAAAAATGACGTTAAAACGACATAAAAAAAATGACGTTAAAACAACATCAAATGACGTTAAAACGACATAAAAAAATGACGTTAAAACGACATCAAAAAATGACGTTAAAACGACATAAAAAAAATGACGTTAAAACGACATCAAAAAAATGACGTTAAAACGACATAAAAAAATTACGTTAAAACGACATCAAAGAAATGACGTTAAAACGATATAAAAAAAATGACGTTAAAACGACATAAAAAAAATGACGTTAAAACGACATAAAAAAAATGACGTTAAAACGACATCAAATGACGTTAAAACGACATAAAAAAATGACGTTAAAACGACATCAAAAAAATGAAGTTAAAACGACATAAAAAAAATGACGTTAAAACGACATCAAAAAAATGACGTTAAAACGACATAAAAAAAATGACGTTAAAACGACATAAAAAAAATGACGTTAAAACGATATAAAAAAAATGACGTTAAAATGACATCAAAAAAATAACGTTAAAACGACATCAAAAAAATGACGTTAAAACGACATAAAAAAATGACGTTAAAACAACATCAAATGACGTTAAAACGACATAAAAAAATGACGTTAAAACGACATAAAAAAATGACGTTAAAACGACATCAAAAAAATGACGTTAAAACGACATCAAAAAAATGACGTTAAAACGACATCAAAAAAATGACGTTAAAACGACATAAAAAAATGACGTTAAAACGACATAAAAAAATGACGTTAAAACGACATAAAAAAAATGACGTTAAAACAACATCAAATGACGTTAAAACGACATAAAAAAATGACGTTAAAACGACATAAAAAAATGACGTTAAAACGACATAAAAAAATGACGTTAAAACGACATCAAAAAAATGACGTTAAAACGATATAAAAAAAATGACGTTAAAATGACATCAAAAAAATAACGTTAAAACGACATAAAAAAAATGACGTTAAAACGACATAAAAAAAATGACGTTAAAACAACATCAAATGACGTTAAAATGACATAAAAAAATGACGTTAAAACGACATCAAAAAATGACGTTAAAACGACATAAAAAAAATGACGTTAAAACGACATCAAAAAAATGACGTTAAAACGACATAAAAAAATGACGTTAAAACAACATCAAAAAAATGACGTTAAAACGACATCAAAAAAATGACGTTAAAACAACATCAAAAAAATGACGTTAAAACGACATAAAAAAAAATGACGTTAAAACGACATCAAAAAAATGACGTTAAAACGACATAAAAAAAAATGACGTTAAAACGACATCAAAAAAATGACGTTAAAACGACATCAAAAAAATGACGTTAAAACGACATAAAAAAATGACGTTAAAACGACATCAAAAAAATGACGTTAAAACGATATAAAAAAAATGACGTTAAAATGACATCAAAAAAATAACGTTAAAACGACATCAAAAAAATGACGTTAAAACGACATAAAAAAATGACGTTAAAACAACATCAAATGACGTTAAAACGACATAAAAAAATGACGTTAAAACGACATAAAAAAAATGACGTTAAAACGACATCAAAAAAATGACGTTAAAACGACATCAAAAAAATGACGTTAAAACGACATAAAAAAAATTACGTTAAAACGACATAAAAAAATGACGTTAAAACGACATAAAAAAATGACGTTAAAACGACATCAAAAAAATGACGTTAAAACGATATAAAAAAAATGACGTTAAAATGACATCAAAAAAATAACGTTAAAACGACATAAAAAAAATGACGTTAAAACGACATAAAAAAAATGACGTTAAAACAACATCAAATGACGTTAAAACGACATAAAAAAATGACGTTAAAACGACATCAAAAAATGACGTTAAAACGACATAAAAAAAATGACGTTAAAACGACATCAAAAAAATGACGTTAAAACGACATAAAAAAATGACGTTAAAACGACATCAAAAAAATGACGTTAAAACGATATAAAAAAAATGACGTTAAAACGACATAAAAAAAATGACGTTAAAACGACATAAAAAAAATGACGTTAAAACGACATCAAATGACGTTAAAACGACATAAAAAAATGACGTTAAAACGACATCAAAAAAATGAAGTTAAAACGACATAAAAAAAATGACGTTAAAACGACATCAAAAAAATGACGTTAAAACGACATAAAAAAAATGACGTTAAAACGACATAAAAAAAATGACGTCAAAACGACATAAAAAAAATGACGTTAAAACGACATAAAAAAAATGACGTTAAAACGACATAAAAAAATGACGTTAAAACGACATCAAAAAAATGACGTTAAATCGACATCAAAAAAATAACGTTAAAACGTCATCAAAAAAATGACGTTAAAACGACATAAAAAAAAGACGTTAAAACGACATAAAAAAATGACGTTAAAACGACATCAAAAAAATGACGTTAAAACGACATCAAAAAAATGACGTTAAAACGATATCAAAAAAATGACGTTAAAACGACATAAAAAAAATGACGTTAAAACGACATCAAATGACGTTAAAACGACATAAAAAAATGACGTTAAAACGACATCAAAAAAATGAAGTTAAAACGACATAAAAAAAATGAAGTTAAAACGACATCAAAAAAATGACGTTAAAACGACATAAAAAAATTACGTTAAAACGACATAAAAAAAATGACGTTAAAACGACATCAAAAAATGACGTTAAAACGACATCAAAAAAATGACGTTAAAACGACATAAAAAAAATGACGTTAAAACGACATAAAAAAAATGACGTTAAAACGACATCAAAAAAATGACGTTAAAACGACATCAAAAAAATGACGTTAAAACGACATAAAAAAAATGACGTTAAAACGACATAAAAAAATTACGTTAAAACGACATAAAAAAAATGACGTTAAAACGACATCAAAAAATGACGTTAAAACGACATCAAAAAAATGACGTTAAAACGACATAAAAAAATGACGTTAAAACAACATCAAAAAAATGATGTTAAAACGACATCAAAAAAATGACGTTAAAACGACATCAAAAAAATGACGTTAAAACGACATCAAAAAAATGACGTTAAAACGACATCAAAAAAATGACGTTAAAACGACATCAAAAAATTACGTTAAAACGACATAAAAAAATGACGTTAAAACGACATCAAAAAATGACGTTAAAACGACATCAAAAAAATGACGTTAAAACGACATAAAAAAAATGACGTTAAAACGACATAAAAAAATGACGTTAAAACGACATAAAAAAATGACGTTAAAACGACATAAAAAAAATGACGTTAAAACAACATCAAATGACGTTAAAACGACATAAAAAAATGACGTTAAAACGACATAAAAAAATGACGTTAAAACGACATAAAAAAATGACGTTAAAACGACATCAAAAAAATGACGTTAAAACGATATAAAAAAAATGACGTTAAAATGACATCAAAAAAATAACGTTAAAACGACATAAAAAAAATGACGTTAAAACGACATAAAAAAAATGACGTTAAAACAACATCAAATGACGTTAAAACGACATAAAAAAATGACGTTAAAACGACATCAAAAAATGACGTTAAAACGACATAAAAAAAATGACGTTAAAACAACATCAAAAAAATGACGTTAAAACGACATAAAAAAAAATGACGTTAAAACGACATAAAAAAAATGACGTTAAAACGACATAAAAAAAAATGACGTTAAAACGACATCAAAAAAATGACGTTAAAACGACATCAAAAAAATGACGTTAAAACGACATAAAGAAATGACGTTAAAACGACATCAAAAAAATGACGTTAAAACGATATAAAAAAAATGACGTTAAAATGACATCAAAAAAATAACGTTAAAACGACATCAAAAAAATGACGTTAAAACGACATAAAAAAATGACGTTAAAACAACATCAAATGACGTTAAAACGACATAAAAAAATGACGTTAAAACGACATAAAAAAAATGACGTTAAAACGACATAAAAAAAATGACGTTAAAACGACATCAAAAAAATGACGTTAAAACGACATAAAAAAAATGACGTTAAAACGACATAAAAAAATGACGTTAAAACGACATCAAAAAAATGACGTTAAAACGACATAAAAAAAATGACGTTAAAACGACATAAAAAAATGACGTTAAAACGACATCAAAAAAATGACGTTAAAACGACATAAAAAAAATGACGTTAAAACGACATCAAAAAAATGACGTTAAAACGACATCAAAAAAATGACGTTAAAACGACATAAAAAAAATGACGTTAAAACGACATAAAAAAATGACGTTAAAACGACATAAAAAAATGACGTTAAAACGACATCAAAAAAATGACGTTAAAACGATAAAAAAAAATGACGTTAAAATGACATCAAAAAAATAACGTTAAAACGACATCAAAAAAATGACGTTAAAACGACATAAAAAAAATGACGTTAAAACAACATCAAATGACGTTAAAACGACATAAAAAAATGACGTTAAAACGACATCAAAAAATGACGTTAAAACGACATAAAAAAAATGACGTTAAAACGACATCAAAAAGATGACGTTAAAACGACATAAAAAAATGACGTTAAAACGACATCAAAGAAATGACGTTAAAACGATATAAAAAAAATGACGTTAAAACGACATAAAAAAAATGACGTTAAAACGACATAAAAAAAATGACGTTAAAACGACATCAAATGACGTTAAAACGACATAAAAAAATGACGTTAAAACGACATCAAAAAAATGAAGTTAAAACGACATAAAAAAAATAACGTTAAAACGTCATCAAAAAAATAACGTTAAAACGACATAAAAAAAATGACGTTAAAGCGACATCAAAAAAATGACGTTAAAACGACATAAAAAAAATGACGTTAAAACAACATCAAATGACGTTAAAACGACATAAAAAAATGACGTTAAAACGACATAAAAAAATGACGTTAAAACGACATAAAAAAAATGACGTTAAAACGACATCAAAAAAATGACGTTAAAACGACATAAAAAAATGACGTTAAAACGACATAAAAAAAATGACGTTAAAACGACATCAAAAAAATGACGTTAAAACGACATCAAAAAAATGACGTTAAAACGACATAAAAAAAAATGACGTTAAAACGACATCAAAAAATTACGTTAAAACGACATAAAAAAAAATGACGTTAAAACGACATCAAAAAAATGACGTTAAAACGACATAAAAAAAATGACGTTAAAACGACATCAAAAAAATGACGTTAAAACGACATCAAAAAAATGACGTTAAAACGACATAAAAAAAATGAAGTTAAAACGACATCAAAAAAATGACGTTAAAACGACATAAAAAAAATGACGTTAAAACGACATCAAAAAAATGACGTTAAATCGACATAAAAAAAATAACGTTAAAACGTCATCAAAAAAATAACGTTAAAATGACATCAAAAAAATGACGTTAAAGCGACATCAAAAAAATGACGTTAAAACGACATAAAAAAATGACGTTAAAACGACATCAAAAAAATGACGTTAAAACGATATAAAAAAAATGACGTTAAAATGACATCAAAAAAATAACGTTAAAACGACATAAAAAAAATGACGTTAAAACGACATAAAAAAATGACGTTAAAACAACATCAAATGACGTTAAAACGACATAAAAAAATGACGTTAAAACGACATAAAAAAAATGACGTTAAAACGACATCAAAAAAATGACGTTAAAACGACATCAAAAAAATGACGTTAAAACGACATAAAAAAAATGACGTTAAAACGACATAAAAAAATGACGTTAAAACGACATAAAAAAATGACGTTAAAACGACATCAAAAAAATGACGTTAAAACGATAAAAAAAAATGACGTTAAAATGACATCAAAAAATAACGTTAAAACGACATCAAAAAAATGACGTTAAAACGACATAAAAAAAATGACGTTAAAACAACATCAAATGACGTTAAAACGACATAAAAAAATGACGTTAAAACGACATCAAAAAATGACGTTAAAACGACATAAAAAAAATGACGTTAAAACGACATCAAAAAAATGACGTTAAAACGACATAAAAAAATTACGTTAAAACGACATCAAAGAAATGACGTTAAAACGATATAAAAAAAATGACGTTAAAACGACATAAAAAAAATGACGTTAAAACGACATAAAAAAAATGACGTTAAAACGACATCAAATGACGTTAAAACGACATAAAAAAATGACGTTAAAACGACATCAAAAAAATGAAGTTAAAACGACATAAAAAAAATGACGTTAAAACGACATCAAAAAAATGACGTTAAAACGACATAAAAAAAATGACGTTAAAACGACATAAAAAAAATGACGTTAAAACGATATAAAAAAAATGACGTTAAAATGACATCAAAAAAATAACGTTAAAACGACATCAAAAAAATGACGTTAAAACGACATAAAAAAATGACGTTAAAACAACATCAAATGACGTTAAAACGACATAAAAAAATGACGTTAAAACGACATAAAAAAATGACGTTAAAACGACATCAAAAAAATGACGTTAAAACGACATCAAAAAAATGACGTTAAAACGACATCAAAAAAATGACGTTAAAACGACATAAAAAAATGACGTTAAAACGACATAAAAAAATGACGTTAAAACGACATAAAAAAAATGACGTTAAAACAACATCAAATGACGTTAAAACGACATAAAAAAATGACGTTAAAACGACATAAAAAAATGACGTTAAAACGACATAAAAAAATGACGTTAAAACGACATCAAAAAAATGACGTTAAAACGATATAAAAAAAATGACGTTAAAATGACATCAAAAAAATAACGTTAAAACGACATAAAAAAAATGACGTTAAAACGACATAAAAAAAATGACGTTAAAACAACATCAAATGACGTTAAAATGACATAAAAAAATGACGTTAAAACGACATCAAAAAATGACGTTAAAACGACATAAAAAAAATGACGTTAAAACGACATCAAAAAAATGACGTTAAAACGACATAAAAAAATGACGTTAAAACGACATCAAAAAAATGACGTTAAAACGACATCAAAAAAATGACGTTAAAACAACATCAAAAAAATGACGTTAAAACGACATAAAAAAAAATGACGTTAAAACGACATCAAAAAAATGACGTTAAAACGACATAAAAAAAAATGACGTTAAAACGACATCAAAAAAATGACGTTAAAACGACATCAAAAAAATGACGTTAAAACGACATAAAAAAATGACGTTAAAACAACATCAAATGACGTTAAAACGACATAAAAAAATGACGTTAAAACGACATCAAAAAATGACGTTAAAACGACATAAAAAAAATGACGTTAAAACAACATCAAAAAAATGACGTTAAAACGACATAAAAAAAAATGACGTTAAAACGACATAAAAAAAATGACGTTAAAACGACATAAAAAAAAATGACGTTAAAACGACATCAAAAAAATGACGTTAAAACGACATCAAAAAAATGACGTTAAAACGACATAAAGAAATGACGTTAAAACGACATCAAAAAAATGACGTTAAAACGATATAAAAAAAATGACGTTAAAATGACATCAAAAAAATAACGTTAAAACGACATCAAAAAAATGACGTTAAAACGACATAAAAAAATGACGTTAAAACAACATCAAATGACGTTAAAACGACATAAAAAAATGACGTTAAAACGACATAAAAAAAATGACGTTAAAACGACATAAAAAAAATGACGTTAAAACGACATCAAAAAAATGACGTTAAAACGACATAAAAAAAATGACGTTAAAACGACATAAAAAAATGACGTTAAAACGACATCAAAAAAATGACGTTAAAACGACATAAAAAAAATGACGTTAAAACGACATAAAAAAATGACGTTAAAACGACATCAAAAAAATGACGTTAAAACGACATAAAAAAAATGACGTTAAAACGACATCAAAAAAATGACGTTAAAACGACATCAAAAAAATGACGTTAAAACGACATAAAAAAAATGACGTTAAAACGACATAAAAAAATGACGTTAAAACGACATAAAAAAATGACGTTAAAACGACATCAAAAAAATGACGTTAAAACGATAAAAAAAAATGACGTTAAAATGACATCAAAAAAATAACGTTAAAACGACATCAAAAAAATGACGTTAAAACGACATAAAAAAAATGACGTTAAAACAACATCAAATGACGTTAAAACGACATAAAAAAATGACGTTAAAACGACATCAAAAAATGACGTTAAAACGACATAAAAAAAATGACGTTAAAACGACATCAAAAAGATGACGTTAAAACGACATAAAAAAATGACGTTAAAACGACATCAAAGAAATGACGTTAAAACGATATAAAAAAAATGACGTTAAAACGACATAAAAAAAATGACGTTAAAACGACATAAAAAAAATGACGTTAAAACGACATCAAATGACGTTAAAACGACATAAAAAAATGACGTTAAAACGACATCAAAAAAATGAAGTTAAAACGACATAAAAAAAATAACGTTAAAACGTCATCAAAAAAATAACGTTAAAACGACATAAAAAAAATGACGTTAAAGCGACATCAAAAAAATGACGTTAAAACGACATAAAAAAAATGACGTTAAAACAACATCAAATGACGTTAAAACGACATAAAAAAATGACGTTAAAACGACATAAAAAAATGACGTTAAAACGACATAAAAAAAATGACGTTAAAACGACATCAAAAAAATGACGTTAAAACGACATAAAAAAATGACGTTAAAACGACATAAAAAAAATGACGTTAAAACGACATCAAAAAAATGACGTTAAAACGACATCAAAAAAATGACGTTAAAACGACATAAAAAAAAATGACGTTAAAACGACATCAAAAAATTACGTTAAAACGACATAAAAAAAAATGACGTTAAAACGACATCAAAAAAATGACGTTAAAACGACATAAAAAAAATGACGTTAAAACGACATCAAAAAAATGACGTTAAAACGACATCAAAAAAATGACGTTAAAACGACATAAAAAAAATGAAGTTAAAACGACATCAAAAAAATGACGTTAAAACGACATAAAAAAAATGACGTTAAAACGACATCAAAAAAATGACGTTAAATCGACATAAAAAAAATAACGTTAAAACGTCATCAAAAAAATAACGTTAAAATGACATCAAAAAAATGACGTTAAAGCGACATCAAAAAAATGACGTTAAAACGACATAAAAAAATGACGTTAAAACGACATCAAAAAAATGACGTTAAAACGATATAAAAAAAATGACGTTAAAATGACATCAAAAAAATAACGTTAAAACGACATAAAAAAAATGACGTTAAAACGACATAAAAAAATGACGTTAAAACAACATCAAATGACGTTAAAACGACATAAAAAAATGACGTTAAAACGACATAAAAAAAATGACGTTAAAACGACATCAAAAAAATGACGTTAAAACGACATCAAAAAAATGACGTTAAAACGACATAAAAAAAATGACGTTAAAACGACATAAAAAAATGACGTTAAAACGACATAAAAAAATGACGTTAAAACGACATCAAAAAAATGACGTTAAAACGATAAAAAAAAATGACGTTAAAATGACATCAAAAAAATAACGTTAAAACGACATCAAAAAAATGACGTTAAAACGACATAAAAAAAATGACGTTAAAACAACATCAAATGACGTTAAAACGACATAAAAAAATGACGTTAAAACGACATCAAAAAATGACGTTAAAACGACATAAAAAAAATGACGTTAAAACGACATCAAAAAAATGACGTTAAAACGACATAAAAAAATTACGTTAAAACGACATCAAAGAAATGACGTTAAAACGATATAAAAAAAATGACGTTAAAACGACATAAAAAAAATGACGTTAAAACGACATAAAAAAAATGACGTTAAAACGACATCAAATGACGTTAAAACGACATAAAAAAATGACGTTAAAACGACATCAAAAAAATGAAGTTAAAACGACATAAAAAAAATGACGTTAAAACGACATCAAAAAAATGACGTTAAAACGACATAAAAAAAATGACGTTAAAACGACATAAAAAAAATGACGTTAAAACGATATAAAAAAAATGACGTTAAAATGACATCAAAAAAATAACGTTAAAACGACATCAAAAAAATGACGTTAAAACGACATAAAAAAATGACGTTAAAACAACATCAAATGACGTTAAAACGACATAAAAAAATGACGTTAAAACGACATAAAAAAATGACGTTAAAACGACATCAAAAAAATGACGTTAAAACGACATCAAAAAAATGACGTTAAAACGACATCAAAAAAATGACGTTAAAACGACATAAAAAAATGACGTTAAAACGACATAAAAAAATGACGTTAAAACGACATAAAAAAAATGACGTTAAAACAACATCAAATGACGTTAAAACGACATAAAAAAATGACGTTAAAACGACATAAAAAAATGACGTTAAAACGACATAAAAAAATGACGTTAAAACGACATCAAAAAAATGACGTTAAAACGATATAAAAAAAATGACGTTAAAATGACATCAAAAAAATAACGTTAAAACGACATAAAAAAAATGACGTTAAAACGACATAAAAAAAATGACGTTAAAACAACATCAAATGACGTTAAAATGACATAAAAAAATGACGTTAAAACGACATCAAAAAATGACGTTAAAACGACATAAAAAAAATGACGTTAAAACGACATCAAAAAAATGACGTTAAAACGACATAAAAAAATGACGTTAAAACGACATCAAAAAAATGACGTTAAAACGACATCAAAAAAATGACGTTAAAACAACATCAAAAAAATGACGTTAAAACGACATAAAAAAAAATGACGTTAAAACGACATCAAAAAAATGACGTTAAAACGACATAAAAAAAAATGACGTTAAAACGACATCAAAAAAATGACGTTAAAACGACATCAAAAAAATGACGTTAAAACGACATAAAAAAATGACGTTAAAACGACATCAAAAAAATGACGTTAAAACGATATAAAAAAAATGACGTTAAAATGACATCAAAAAAATAACGTTAAAACGACATCAAAAAAATGACGTTAAAACGACATAAAAAAATGACGTTAAAACAACATCAAATGACGTTAAAACGACATAAAAAAATGACGTTAAAACGACATAAAAAAAATGACGTTAAAACGACATCAAAAAAATGACGTTAAAACGACATCAAAAAAATGACGTTAAAACGACATAAAAAAAATTACGTTAAAACGACATAAAAAAATGACGTTAAAACGACATAAAAAAATGACGTTAAAACGACATCAAAAAAATGACGTTAAAACGATATAAAAAAAATGACGTTAAAATGACATCAAAAAAATAACGTTAAAACGACATAAAAAAAATGACGTTAAAACGACATAAAAAAAATGACGTTAAAACAACATCAAATGACGTTAAAACGACATAAAAAAATGACGTTAAAACGACATCAAAAAATGACGTTAAAACGACATAAAAAAAATGACGTTAAAACGACATCAAAAAAATGACGTTAAAACGACATAAAAAAATGACGTTAAAACGACATCAAAAAAATGACGTTAAAACGATATAAAAAAAATGACGTTAAAACGACATAAAAAAAATGACGTTAAAACGACATAAAAAAAATGACGTTAAAACGACATCAAATGACGTTAAAACGACATAAAAAAATGACGTTAAAACGACATCAAAAAAATGAAGTTAAAACGACATAAAAAAAATGACGTTAAAACGACATCAAAAAAATGACGTTAAAACGACATAAAAAAAATGACGTTAAAACGACATAAAAAAAATGACGTCAAAACGACATAAAAAAAATGACGTTAAAACGACATAAAAAAAATGACGTTAAAACGACATAAAAAAATGACGTTAAAACGACATCAAAAAAATGACGTTAAATCGACATCAAAAAAATAACGTTAAAACGTCATCAAAAAAATGACGTTAAAACGACATAAAAAAAAGACGTTAAAACGACATAAAAAAATGACGTTAAAACGACATCAAAAAAATGACGTTAAAACGACATCAAAAAAATGACGTTAAAACGATATCAAAAAAATGACGTTAAAACGACATAAAAAAAATGACGTTAAAACGACATCAAATGACGTTAAAACGACATAAAAAAATGACGTTAAAACGACATCAAAAAAATGAAGTTAAAACGACATAAAAAAAATGAAGTTAAAACGACATCAAAAAAATGACGTTAAAACGACATAAAAAAATTACGTTAAAACGACATAAAAAAAATGACGTTAAAACGACATCAAAAAATGACGTTAAAACGACATCAAAAAAATGACGTTAAAACGACATAAAAAAAATGACGTTAAAACGACATAAAAAAAATGACGTTAAAACGACATCAAAAAAATGACGTTAAAACGACATCAAAAAAATGACGTTAAAACGACATAAAAAAAATGACGTTAAAACGACATAAAAAAATTACGTTAAAACGACATAAAAAAAATGACGTTAAAACGACATCAAAAAATGACGTTAAAACGACATCAAAAAAATGACGTTAAAACGACATAAAAAAATGACGTTAAAACAACATCAAAAAAATGATGTTAAAACGACATCAAAAAAATGACGTTAAAACGACATCAAAAAAATGACGTTAAAACGACATCAAAAAAATGACGTTAAAACGACATCAAAAAAATGACGTTAAAACGACATCAAAAAATTACGTTAAAACGACATAAAAAAATGACGTTAAAACGACATCAAAAAATGACGTTAAAACGACATCAAAAAAATGACGTTAAAACGACATCAAAAAAATGACGTTAAAACGACATCAAAAAAATGACGTTAAAACGACATAAAAAAAATGACGTTAAAACGACATCAAAAAAATGACGTTAAAACGACATAAAAAAAAATGACGTTAAAACGACATCAAAAAAATGACGTTAAAACGACATAAAAAAAATGACGTTAAAACGACATCAAAAAAATGACGTTAAAACGACATCAAAAAAATGACGTTAAAACGACATAAAAAAAATGACGTTAAAACGACATCAAAAAAATGACGTTAAAACGACATAAAAAAAATGACGTTAAAACGACATAAAAAAAATGACGTTAAATCGACATAAAAAAAATAACGTTAAAACGTCATCAAAAAAATAACGTTAAAATGACATCAAAAAAATGACGTTAAAGCGACATCAAAAAAATGACGTTAAAACGACATAAAAAAATGACGTTAAAACGACATCAAAAAAATGACGTTAAAACGATATAAAAAAAATGACGTTAAAATGACATCAAAAAAATAACGTTAAAACGACATCAAAAAAATGACGTTAAAACGACATAAAAAAATGACGTTAAAACAACATCAAATGACGTTAAAACGACATAAAAAAATTACGTTAAAACGACATAAAAAAATGACGTTAAAACGACATCAAAAAAATGACGTTAAAACGACATCAAAAAAATGACGTTAAAACGACATAAAAAAAATGACGTTAAAACGACATAAAAAAATGACGTTAAAACGACATAAAAAAATGACGTTAAAACGACATAAAAAAAATGACGTTAAAACAACATCAAATGACGTTAAAACGACATAAAAAAATGACGTTAAAACGACATAAAAAAATGACGTTAAAACGACATAAAAAAATGACGTTAAAACGACATCAAAAAAATGACGTTAAAACGATATAAAAAAAATGACGTTAAAATGACATCAAAAAAATAACGTTAAAACGACATAAAAAAAATGACGTTAAAACGACATAAAAAAAATGACGTTAAAACAACATCAAATGACGTTAAAACGACATAAAAAAATGACGTTAAAACGACATCAAAAAATGACGTTAAAACGACATAAAAAAAATGACGTTAAAACAACATCAAAAAAATGACGTTAAAACGACATAAAAAAAAATGACGTTAAAACGACATAAAAAAAATGACGTTAAAACGACATAAAAAAAAATGACGTTAAAACGACATCAAAAAAATGACGTTAAAACGACATCAAAAAAATGACGTTAAAACGACATAAAAAAATGACGTTAAAACGACATCAAAAAAATGACGTTAAAACGATATAAAAAAAATGACGTTAAAATGACATCAAAAAAATAACGTTAAAACGACATCAAAAAAATGACGTTAAAACGACATAAAAAAATGACGTTAAAACAACATCAAATGACGTTAAAACGACATAAAAAAATGACGTTAAAACGACATAAAAAAAATGACGTTAAAACGACATCAAAAAAATGACGTTAAAACGACATCAAAAAAATGACGTTAAAACGACATAAAAAAAATTACGTTAAAACGACATAAAAAAATGACGTTAAAACGACATAAAAAAATGACGTTAAAACGACATCAAAAAAATGACGTTAAAACGATATAAAAAAAATGACGTTAAAATGACATCAAAAAAATAACGTTAAAACGACATCAAAAAAATGACGTTAAAACGACATAAAAAAAATGACGTTAAAACAACATCAAATGACGTTAAAACGACATAAAAAAATGACGTTAAAACGACATCAAAAAATGACGTTAAAACGACATAAAAAAAATGACGTTAAAACGACATCAAAAAAATGACGTTAAAACGACATAAAAAAATGACGTTAAAACGACATCAAAAAAATGACGTTAAAACGATATAAAAAAAATGACGTTAAAACGACATCAAAAAAATGACGTTAAAACGACATAAAAAAAATGACGTTAAAACGACATAAAAAAATGACGTTAAATCGACATAAAAAAAATAACGTTAAAACGTCATCAAAAAAATAACGTTAAAACGACATAAAAAAAATGACGTTAAAGCGACATCAAAAAAATGACGTTAAAACGACATAAAAAAATGACGTTAAAACAACATCAAATGACGTTAAAACGACATAAAAAAATGACGTTAAAACGACATCAAAAAATGACGTTAAAACGACATAAAAAAAATGACGTTAAAACGACATCAAAAAAATGACGTTAAAACGACATAAAAAAATGACGTTAAAACGACATCAAAAAAATGACGTTAAAACGACATCAAAAAAATGACGTTAAAACGACATCAAAAAAATGACGTTAAAACGACATCAAAAAAATGACGTTAAAACGACATCAAAAAATGACGTTAAAACGACATAAAAAAAATGACGTTAAAACGACATCAAAAAATGACGTTAAAACGACATCAAAAAAATGACGTTAAAACGACATCAAAAAAATGACGTTAAAACAACATCAAAAAAATGACGTTAAAACGACATAAAAAAAAATGACGTTAAAACGACATCAAAAAAATGACGTTAAAACGACATAAAAAAAAATGACGTTAAAACGACATCAAAAAAATGACGTTAAAACGACATAAAAAAAATGACGTTAAAACGACATCAAAAAAATGACGTTAAAACGACATCAAAAAAATGACGTTAAAACGACATAAAAAAAATGAAGTTAAAACGACATCAAAAAAATGACGTTAAAACGACATAAAAAAAATGACGTTAAAACGACATCAAAAAAATGACGTTAAATCGACATAAAAAAAATAACGTTAAAACGTCATCAAAAAAATAACGTTAAAATGACATCAAAAAAATGACGTTAAAGCGACACCAAAAAAATGACGTTAAAACGACATAAAAAAATGACGTTAAAACGACATCAAAAAAATGACGTTAAAACGATATAAAAAAAATGACGTTAAAATGACATCAAAAAAATAACGTTAAAACGACATAAAAAAAATGACGTTAAAACGACATAAAAAAATGACGTTAAAACAACATCAAATGACGTTAAAACGACATAAAAAAATGACGTTAAAACGACATAAAAAAAATGACGTTAAAACGACATCAAAAAAATGACGTTAAAACGACATCAAAAAAATGACGTTAAAACGACATAAAAAAAATGACGTTAAAACGACATAAAAAAATGACGTTAAAACGACATAAAAAAATGACGTTAAAACGACATCAAAAAAATGACGTTAAAATGACATCAAAAAAATAACGTTAAAACGACATCAAAAAAATGACGTTAAAACGACATAAAAAAAATGACGTTAAAACAACATCAAATGACGTTAAAACGACATAAAAAAATGACGTTAAAACGACATCAAAAAATGACGTTAAAACGACATAAAAAAAATGACGTTAAAACGACATCAAAAAAATGACGTTAAAACGACATAAAAAAATGACGTTAAAACGACATCAAAAAAATGACGTTAAAACGATATAAAAAAAATGACGTTAAAACGACATAAAAAAAATGACGTTAAAACGACATAAAAAAAATGACGTTAAAACGACATCAAATGACGTTAAAACGACATAAAAAAATGACGTTAAAACGACATCAAAAAAATGAAGTTAAAACGACATAAAAAAAATGACGTTAAAACGACATCAAAAAAATGACGTTAAAACGACATAAAAAAAATGACGTTAAAACGACATAAAAAAAATGACGTCAAAACGACATAAAAAAAATGACGTTAAAACGACATAAAAAAAATGACGTTAAAACGAC
The DNA here is from genome assembly GCF_963921795.1 of Nannobrachium achirus. Taxonomy (NCBI): domain Eukaryota; kingdom Metazoa; phylum Chordata; class Actinopteri; order Myctophiformes; family Myctophidae; genus Nannobrachium; species Nannobrachium achirus. The sequence continues at coordinate 55,287,631 of NC_137829.1, read as the reverse complement.
ATAAAAAAATGACGTTAAAACGACATCAAAAAAATGACGTTAAATCGACATCAAAAAAATAACGTTAAAACGTCATCAAAAAAATGACGTTAAAACGACATAAAAAAAAGACGTTAAAACGACATAAAAAAATGACGTTAAAACGACATCAAAAAAATGACGTTAAAACGACATCAAAAAAATGACGTTAAAACGATATCAAAAAAATGACGTTAAAACGACATAAAAAAAATGACGTTAAAACGACATCAAATGACGTTAAAACGACATAAAAAAATGACGTTAAAACGACATAAAAAAAATGACGTTAAAACGACATAAAAAAATTACGTTAAAACGACATAAAAAAAATGACGTTAAAACGACATCAAAAAATGACGTTAAAACGACATCAAAAAAATGACGTTAAAACGACATAAAAAAATGACGTTAAAACAACATCAAAAAAATGATGTTAAAACGACATCAAAAAAATGACGTTAAAACGACATCAAAAAAATGACGTTAAAACGACATCAAAAAAATGACGTTAAAACGACATCAAAAAAATGACGTTAAAACGACATCAAAAAATTACGTTAAAACGACATAAAAAAATGACGTTAAAACGACATCAAAAAATGACGTTAAAACGACATCAAAAAAATGACGTTAAAACGACATAAAAAAAATGACGTTAAAACGACATCAAAAAAATGACGTTAAAACGACATCAAAAAAATGACGTTAAAACGACATCAAAAAAATGACGTTAAAACGACATAAAAAAAAATGACGTTAAAACGACATCAAAAAAATGACGTTAAAACGACATAAAAAAAATGACGTTAAAACGACATCAAAAAAATGACGTTAAAACGACATCAAAAAAATGACGTTAAAACGACATAAAAAAAATGACGTTAAAACGACATCAAAAAAATGACGTTAAAACGACATAAAAAAATTACGTTAAAACGACATAAAAAAAATGACGTTAAAACGACATCAAAAAATGACGTTAAAACGACATCAAAAAAATGACGTTAAAACGACATAAAAAAATGACGTTAAAACGACATAAAAAAAATGACGTTAAAACGACATAAAAAAAATGACGTTAAAACGACATCAAAAAAATGACGTTAAAACGACATAAAAAAAATGACGTTAAAACGACATAAAAAAATTACGTTAAAACGACATAAAAAAAATGACGTTAAAACGACATCAAAAAATGACGTTAAAACGACATCAAAAAAATGACGTTAAAACGACATAAAAAAATGACGTTAAAACAACATCAAAAAAATGATGTTAAAACGACATCAAAAAAATGACGTTAAAACGACATCAAAAAAATGACGTTAAAACGACATCAAAAAAATGACGTTAAAACGACATCAAAAAAATGACGTTAAAACGACATAAAAAAAATGACGTTAAAACGACATAAAAAAATGACGTTAAAACGACATAAAAAAATGACGTTAAAACGACATCAAAAAAATGACGTTAAAACGATAAAAAAAAATGACGTTAAAATGACATCAAAAAAATGACGTTAAAACGACATAAAAAAAAATGACGTTAAAACGACATCAAAAAAATGACGTTAAAACGACATAAAAAAAAATGACGTTAAAACGACATCAAAAAAATGACGTTAAAACGACATCAAAAAAATGACGTTAAAACGACATAAAAAAATGACGTTAAAACGACATCAAAAAAATGACGTTAAAACGATATAAAAAAAATGACGTTAAAATGACATCAAAAAAATAACGTTAAAACGACATCAAAAAAATGACGTTAAAACGACATAAAAAAATGACGTTAAAACAACATCAAATGACGTTAAAACGACATCAAAAAATGACGTTAAAACGACATAAAAAAAATGACGTTAAAACGACATCAAAAAAATGACGTTAAAACGACATCAAAAAAATGACGTTAAAACGACATAAAAAAAATTACGTTAAAACGACATAAAAAAATGACGTTAAAACGACATAAAAAAATGACGTTAAAACGACATCAAAAAAATGACGTTAAAAAGATATAAAAAAAATGACGTTAAAATGACATCAAAAAAATAACGTTAAAACGACATAAAAAAAAATGACGTTAAAACGACATCAAAAAAATGACGTTAAAACGACATAAAAAAAAATGACGTTAAAACGACATCAAAAAAATGACGTTAAAACGACATCAAAAAAATGACGTTAAAACGACATAAAAAAATGACGTTAAAACGACATCAAAAAAATGACGTTAAAACGATATAAAAAAAATGACGTTAAAATGACATCAAAAAAATAACGTTAAAACGACATCAAAAAAATGACGTTAAAACGACATAAAAAAATGACGTTAAAACAACATCAAATGACGTTAAAACGACATCAAAAAATGACGTTAAAACGACATAAAAAAAATGACGTTAAAACGACATCAAAAAAATGACGTTAAAACGACATCAAAAAAATGACGTTAAAACGACATAAAAAAAATTACGTTAAAACGACATAAAAAAATGACGTTAAAACGACATAAAAAAATGACGTTAAAACGACATCAAAAAAATGACGTTAAAAAGATATAAAAAAAATGACGTTAAAATGACATCAAAAAAATAACGTTAAAACGACATCAAAAAAATGACGTTAAAACGACATAAAAAAAATGACGTTAAAACAACATCAAATGACGTTAAAACGACATAAAAAAATGACGTTAAAACGACATCAAAAAATGACGTTAAAACGACATTAAAAAAATGACGTTAAAACGACATCAAAAAAATGACGTTAAAACGACATAAAAAAATGACGTTAAAACGACATCAAAAAAATGACGTTAAAACGATATAAAAAAAATGACGTTAAAACGACATAAAAAAAATGACGTTAAAACGACATAAAAAAAATGACGTTAAAACGACATCAAATGACGTTAAAACGACATAAAAAAATGACGTTAAAACGACATCAAAAAAATGAAGTTAAAACGACATAAAAAAAATGACGTTAAAACGACATAAAAAAAATGACGTTAAAACGACATAAAAAAAATGACGTTAAAACGACATAAAAAAATGACGTTAAAACGACATCAAAAAAATGACGTTAAATCGACATCAAAAAAATGACGTTAAAACGTCATCAAAAAAATGACGTTAAAACGACATAAAAAAAAGACGTTAAAACGACATAAAAAAAATGACGTTAAAACGACATCAAAAAAATGACGTTAAAACGACATCAAAAAAATGACGTTAAAACGATATCAAAAAAATGACGTTAAAACGACATAAAAAAAATGACGTTAAAACGACATCAAATGACGTTAAAACGACATAAAAAAATGACGTTAAAACGACATCAAAAAAATGAAGTTAAAACGACATAAAAAAAATGACGTTAAAACGACATCAAAAAAATGACGTTAAAACGACATAAAAAAAATGACGTTAAAACGACATAAAAAAAATGACGTTAAAACGACATAAAAAAAATGACGTCAAAACGACATAAAAAAAATGACGTTAAAACGACATAAAAAAAATGACGTTAAAACGACATAAAAAAATGACGTTAAAACGACATAAAAAAAATGACGTTAAATCGACATCAAAAAAATAACGTTAAAACGTCATCAAAAAAATGACGTTAAAACGACATAAAAAAAAGACGTTAAAACGACATAAAAAAAATGACGTTAAAACGACATCAAAAAAATGACGTTAAAACGACATCAAAAAAATGACGTTAAATCGACATCAAAAAAATAACGTTAAAACGTCATCAAAAAAATGACGTTAAAACGACATAAAAAAAAGACATTAAAACGACATAAAAAAATGACGTTAAAACGACATCAAAAAAATGACGTTAAAACGACATCAAATGACGTTAAAACGACATAAAAAAATGACGTTAAAACGACATCAAAAAAATGACGTTAAAACGACATCAAAAAAATGACGTTAAAACGACATAAAAAAAATGACGTTAAAACGACATCAAAAAAATGACGTTAAAACGACATAAAAAAAATGACGTTAAAACGACATAAAAAAAATGGCGTTAAAACGACATCAAAAAAATGGCGTTAAATCGACATCAAAAAAATAACGTTAAAACGTCATCAAAAAAATAACGTTAAAACGACATAAAAAAAATGACGTTAAAACGACATAAAAAAAATGACGTTAAAACGACATAAAAAAAATGACGTTAAAACGACATCAAAAAAATGACGTTAAAACGACATCAAAAAATGACGTTAAAACGACATAAAAAAATGACGTTAAAACGACATAAAAAAATGACGTTAAAACGACATAAAAAAAATGACGTTAAAACGACATCAAAAAAATGTCGTTAAAACGACATCAAAAAAATGACGTTAAAACGACATCAAAAAAATGACGTTAAAACGACATAAAAAAATGACGTTAAAACGACATAAAAAAAATGACGTTAAAACGACATCAAAAAAATGACGTTAAAACGACATCAAAAAAATGACGTTAAAACGACATAAAAAAAATGACGTTAAAACAACATCAAATGACGTTAAAACGACATCAAAAAAATGACGTTAAAACGACATCAAAAAAATGACGTTAAAACGACATCAAAAAATGACGTTAAAACGACATCAAAAAAATGACGTTAAAACGATATAAAAAAAATGACGTTAAAATGACATCAAAAAAATAACGTTAAAACGACATCAAAAAAATGACGTTAAAACGACATAAAAAAATGACGTTAAAACGACATCAAAAAATGACGTTAAAACGACATCAAAAAAATGACGTTAAAACGACATCAAAAAAATTACGTTAAAACGACATAAAAAAAATGACGTTAAAACGACATAAAAAAAATGACGTTAAAACGACATAAAAAAATGACGTTAAAACGACATAAAAAAATGACGTTAAAACGACATAAAAAAATGACGTTAAAACGACATAAAAAAATGACGTTAAAACGACATCAAAAAAATGACGTTAAAACGACATAAAAAAAATGACGTTAAAACGACATCAAAAAAATGGCGTTAAAACGACATCAAAAAAATGGCGTTAAATCGACATCAAAAAAATAACGTTAAAACGTCATAAAAAAAATAACGTTAAAACGACATAAAAAAAATGACGTTAAAACGACATAAAAAAAATGACGTTAAAACGACATCAAAAAAATGACGTTAAAACGACATCAAAAAAATGACGTTAAAACGACATAAAAAAAATGACGTTAAAACGACATAAAAAAATGACGTTAAAACGACATAAAAAAATGACGTTAAAACGACATAAAAAAAATGACGTTAAAACGACATCAAAAAAATGACGTTAAAACGACATAAAAAAAATGACGTTAAAACGACATAAAAAAAATGACGTTAAATCGACATCAAAAAAATGACGTTAAAACGACATAAAAAAAATGACGTTAAAACAACATCAAATGACGTTAAAACGACATCAAAAAAATGACGTTAAAACGACATCAAAAAAATGACGTTAAAACGACATCAAAAAATGACGTTAAAACGACATCAAAAAAATGACGTTAAAACGATATAAAAAAAATGACGTTAAAATGACATCAAAAAAATAACGTTAAAACGACATCAAAAAAATGACGTTAAAACGACATAAAAAAAATGACGTTAAAACAACATCAAATGACGTTAAAACGACATAAAAAAATGACGTTAAAACGACATCAAAAAATGACGTTAAAACGACATCAAAAAAATGACGTTAAAACGACATCAAAAAAATGACGTTAAAACGACATAAAAAAAATGACGTTAAAACGACATAAAAAAAATGACGTTAAAACGACATAAAAAAATGACGTTAAAACGACATAAAAAAATGACGTTAAAATGACATAAAAAAATGACGTTAAAACGACATCAAAAAAATGACGTTAAATCGACATCAAAAAAATAACGTTAAAACGTCATCAAAAAAATGACGTTAAAACGACATAAAAAAATGACGTTAAAACGACATAAAAAAAAAGACGTTAAAACGACATCAAAAAAATGACGTTAAAACGACATCAAAAAAATGACGTTAAAACGACATAAAAAAAATGACGTTAAAACGACAAAAAAAAATGACGTTAAAACGACATAAAAAAATGACGTTAAAACGTCATCAAAAAAATGACGTTAAAACGACATAAAAAAAATGACGTTAAAACGACATAAAAAAAAAGACGTTAAAACGACATCAAAAAAATGACGTTAAAACGACATAAAAAAAATGACGTTAAAACGACATAAAAAAATGACGTTAAAACGACATAAAAAAATGACGTTAAAACGACATAAAAAAAATGACGTTAAAACGACATCAAAAAAATGACGTTAAAACGACATAAAAAAAATGACGTTAAAACGACATAAAAAAATGACGTTAAATCGACATCAAAAAAATGACGTTAAAACGACATAAAAAAAATGACGTTAAAACAACATCAAATGACGTTAAAACGACATAAAAAAATGACGTTAAAACGACATCAAAAAATGACGTTAAAACGACATAAAAAAAATGACGTTAAAACGACATCAAAAAAATGACGTTAAAACGACATAAAAAAATGACGTTAAAACGACATCAAAAAAATGACGTTAAAACGACATCAAAAAAATGACGTTAAAACAACATCAAAAAAATGACGTTAAAACGACATAAAAAAAAATGACGTTAAAACGACATCAAAAAAATGACGTTAAAACGACATAAAAAAAAATGACGTTAAAACGACATCAAAAAAATGACGTTAAAACGACATCAAAAAAATGACGTTAAAACGACATAAAAAAATGACGTTAAAACGACATCAAAAAAATGACGTTAAAACGATATAAAAAAAATGACGTTAAAATGACATCAAAAAAATAACGTTAAAACGACATCAAAAAAATGACGTTAAAACGACATAAAAAAATGACGTTAAAACAACATCAAATGACGTTAAAACGACATCAAAAAATGACGTTAAAACGACATAAAAAAAATGACGTTAAAACGACATCAAAAAAATGACGTTAAAACGACATCAAAAAAATGACGTTAAAACGACATAAAAAAAATTACGTTAAAACGACATAAAAAAATGACGTTAAAACGACATAAAAAAATGACGTTAAAACGACATCAAAAAAATGACGTTAAAACGATATAAAAAAAATGACGTTAAAATGACATCAAAAAAATAACGTTAAAACGACATCAAAAAAATGACGTTAAAACGACATAAAAAAAATGACGTTAAAACAACATCAAATGACGTTAAAACGACATAAAAAAATGACGTTAAAACGACATCAAAAAATGACGTTAAAACGACATAAAAAAAATGACGTTAAAACGACATCAAAAAAATGACGTTAAAACGACATAAAAAAATGACGTTAAAACGACATCAAAAAAATGACGTTAAAACGATATAAAAAAAATGACGTTAAAACGACATAAAAAAAATGACGTTAAAACGACATAAAAAAAATGACGTTAAAACGACATCAAATGACGTTAAAACGACATAAAAAAATGACGTTAAAACGACATCAAAAAAATGAAGTTAAAACGACATAAAAAAAATGACGTTAAAACGACATCAAAAAAATGACGTTAAAACGACATAAAAAAAATGACGTTAAAACGACATAAAAAAATGACGTTAAAACGACATCAAAAAAATGACGTTAAATCGACATCAAAAAAATTACGTTAAAACGTCATCAAAAAAATGACGTTAAAACGACATAAAAAAAAGACGTTAAAACGACATAAAAAAAATGACGTTAAAACGACATCAAAAAAATGACGTTAAAACGACATCAAAAAAATGACGTTAAAACGATATCAAAAAAATGACGTTAAAACGACATAAAAAAAATGACGTTAAAACGACATCAAATGACGTTAAAACGACATAAAAAAATGACGTTAAAACGACATCAAAAAAATGAAGTTAAAACGACATAAAAAAATGACGTTAAAACGACATCAAAAAAATGACGTTAAAACGACATAAAAAAAATGACGTTAAAACGACATAAAAAAAATGACGTTAAAACGACATAAAAAAAATGACGTCAAAACGACATAAAAAAAATGACGTTAAAACGACATAAAAAAAATGACGTTAAAACGACATAAAAAAATGACGTTAAAACGACATCAAAAAAATGACGTTAAATCGACATCAAAAAAATAACGTTAAAACGTCATCAAAAAAATGACGTTAAAACGACATAAAAAAAAGACGTTAAAACGACATAAAAAAAATGACGTTAAAACGACATCAAAAAAATGACGTTAAAACGACATCAAAAAAATGACGTTAAATCGACATCAAAAAAATAACGTTAAAACGTCATCAAAAAAATGACGTTAAAACGACATAAAAAAAAGACATTAAAACGACATAAAAAAAATGACGTTAAAACGACATCAAAAAAATGACGTTAAAACGACATCAAATGACGTTAAAACGACATAAAAAAATGACGTTAAAACGACATCAAAAAAATGACGTTAAAACGACATCAAAAAAATGACGTTAAAACGACATAAAAAAAATGACGTTAAAACGACATCAAAAAAATGACGTTAAAACGACATAAAAAAAATGACGTTAAAACGACATAAAAAAAATGGCGTTAAAACGACATCAAAAAAATGGCGTTAAATCGACATCAAAAAAATAACGTTAAAACGTCATCAAAAAAATAACGTTAAAACGACATAAAAAAATGACGTTAAAACGACATAAAAAAAATGACGTTAAAACGACATCAAATGACGTTAAAACGACATAAAAAAATGACGTTAAAACGACATCAAAAAAATGACGTTAAAACGACATCAAAAAAATGACGTTAAAACGACATCAAAAAAATGACGTTAAAACAACATAAAAAAAATGACGTTAAAACGACATCAAAAAAATGACGTTAAAACGACATAAAAAAAATGACGTTAAAACGACATAAAAAAAATGGCGTTAAAACGACATCAAAAAAATGGCGTTAAATCGACATCAAAAAAATAACGTTAAAACGTCATCAAAAAAATAACGTTAAAACGACATAAAAAAAATGACGTTAAAACGACATAAAAAAAATGACGTTAAAACGACATAAAAAAAATGACGTTAAAACGACATCAAAAAAATGACGTTAAAACGACATCAAAAAAATGACGTTAAAACGACATAAAAAAATGACGTTAAAACGACATCAAAAAAATGACGTTAAAACGACATAAAAAAAATGACGTTAAAACGACATCAAAAAAATGTCGTTAAAACGACATCAAAAAAATGACGTTAAAACGACATCAAAAAAATGACGTTAAAACGACATAAAAAAATGACGTTAAAACGACATAAAAAAAATGACGTTAAAACGACATAAAAAAAATGACGTTAAAACGACATCAAAAAAATGACGTTAAAACGACATAAAAAAAATGACGTTAAAACAACATCAAATGACGTTAAAACGACATCAAAAAAATGACGTTAAAACGACATCAAAAAAATGACGTTAAAACGACATCAAAAAATGACGTTAAAACGACATCAAAAAAATGACGTTAAAACGATATAAAAAAAATGACGTTAAAATGACATCAAAAAAATAACGTTAAAACGACATCAAAAAAATGACGTTAAAACGACATAAAAAAATGACGTTAAAACGACATCAAAAAATGACGTTAAAACGACATCAAAAAAATGACGTTAAAACGACATCAAAAAAATTACGTTAAAACGACATAAAAAAAATGACGTTAAAACGACATAAAAAAAATGACGTTAAAACGACATAAAAAAATGACGTTAAAACGACATAAAAAAATGACGTTAAAACGACATAAAAAAATGACGTTAAAACGACATAAAAAAATGACGTTAAAACGACATCAAAAAAATGACGTTAAAACGACATAAAAAAAATGACGTTAAAACGACATCAAAAAAATGGCGTTAAAACGACATCAAAAAAATGGCGTTAAATCGACATCAAAAAAATAACGTTAAAACGTCATAAAAAAAATAACGTTAAAACGACATAAAAAAAATGACGTTAAAACGACATAAAAAAAATGACGTTAAAACGACATCAAAAAAATGACGTTAAAACGACATCAAAAAAATGACGTTAAAACGACATCAAAAAAATGACGTTAAAACGACATAAAAAAATGACGTTAAAACGACATAAAAAAATGACGTTAAAACGACATAAAAAAAATGACGTTAAAACGACATCAAAAAAATGACGTTAAAACGACATAAAAAAATGACGTTAAAACGACATAAAAAAAATGACGTTAAATCGACATCAAAAAAATGACGTTAAAACGACATAAAAAAAATGACGTTAAAACAACATCAAATGACGTTAAAACGACATCAAAAAAATGACGTTAAAACGACATCAAAAAAATGACGTTAAAACGACATCAAAAAATGACGTTAAAACGACATCAAAAAAATGACGTTAAAACGATATAAAAAAAATGACGTTAAAATGACATCAAAAAAATAACGTTAAAACGACATCAAAAAAATGACGTTAAAACAACATCAAATGACGTTAAAACGACATAAAAAATGACGTTAAAACGACATCAAAAAATGACGTTAAAACGACATCAAAAAAATGACGTTAAAACGACATCAAAAAAATGACGTTAAAACGACATAAAAAAAATGACGTTAAAACGACATAAAAAAAATGACGTTAAAACGACATAAAAAAATGACGTTAAAACGACATAAAAAAATGACGTTAAAATGACATAAAAAAATGACGTTAAAACGACATCAAAAAAATGACGTTAAATCGACATCAAAAAAATAACGTTAAAACGTCATCAAAAAAATGACGTTAAAACGACATAAAAAAAATGACGTTAAAACGACATAAGAAAAAAGACGTTAAAACGACATCAAAAAAATGACGTTAAAACGACATCAAAAAAATGACGTTAAAACGACATAAAAAAAATGACGTTAAAACGACAAAAAAAAATGACGTTAAAACGACATAAAAAAATGACGTTAAAACGTCATCAAAAAAATGACGTTAAAACGACATAAAAAAAATGACGTTAAAACGACATAAAAAAAAAGACGTTAAAACGACATCAAAAAAATGACGTTAAAACGACATAAAAAAAATGACGTTAAAACGACATAAAAAAATGACGTTAAAACGACATAAAAAAATGACGTTAAAACGACATAAAAAAAATGACGTTAAAACGACATCAAAAAAATGACGTTAAAACGACATAAAAAAAATGACGTTAAAACGACATAAAAAAATGACGTTAAATCGACATCAAAAAAATGACGTTAAAACGACATAAAAAAAATGACGTTAAAACAACATCAAATGACGTTAAAACGACATCAAAAAAATGACGTTAAAACGACATCAAAAAAATGACGTTAAAACGACATCAAAAAATGACGTTAAAACGACATCAAAAAAATGACGTTAAAACGATATAAAAAAAATGACGTTAAAATGACATCAAAAAAATAACGTTAAAACGACATCAAAAAAATGACGTTAAAACGACATAAAAAAAATGACGTTAAAACAACATCAAATGACGTTAAAACGACATAAAAAAATGACGTTAAAACGACATCAAAAAATGACGTTAAAACGACATCAAAAAAATGACGTTAAAACGACATCAAAAAAATGACGTTAAAACGACATAAAAAAATGACGTTAAAACGACATAAAAAAAATGACGTTAAAACGACATAAAAAAATGACGTTAAAACGACATAAAAAAATGACGTTAAAATGACATAAAAAAATGACGTTAAAACGACATCAAAAAAATGACGTTAAAACGACATAAAAAAAATGACGTTAAAACGACATAAAAAAATGACGTTAAAACGACATCAAAAAATGACGTTAAAACGACATCAAAAAAATGACGTTAAAACGACATAAAAAAAATGACGTTAAAACGACATCAAAAAAATGACGTTAAAACGACATAAAAAAATGACGTTAAAACGACATAAAAAAAATGACGTTAAAACGACATAAAAAAATGACGTTAAAACGACATCAAAAAAATGACGTTAAAACAACATCAAATGACGTTAAAACGACATCAAAAAAATGACGTTAAAACGACATCAAAAAAATGACGTTAAAACGACATCAAAAAATGACGTTAAAACGACATCAAAAAAATGACGTTAAAACGATATAAAAAAAATGACGTTAAAATGACATCAAAAAAATAACGTTAAAACGACATCAAAAAAATGACGTTAAAACGACATAAAAAAAATGACGTTAAAACAACATCAAATGACGTTAAAACGACATAAAAAAATGACGTTAAAACGACATCAAAAAATGACGTTAAAACGACATCAAAAAAATGACGTTAAAACGACATCAAAAAAATGACGTTAAAACGACATAAAAAAAATGACGTTAAAACGACATAAAAAAATGACGTTAAAACGACATCAAAAAATGACGTTAAAACGACATCAAAAAAATGACGTTAAAACGACATAAAAAAAATGACGTTAAAACGACATCAAAAAAATGACGTTAAAACGACATCAAAAAAATGACGTTAAAACGACATAAAAAAAAATGACGTTAAAACGACATCAAAAAAATGACGTTAAAACGACATAAAAAAATGACGTTAAAACGACATCAAAAAAATGACGTTAAAACGACATCAAAAAAATGACGTTAAAACGACATCAAAAAAATGACGTTAAAACGACATCAAAAAAATGACGTTAAAACGACATAAAAAAATTACGTTAAAACGACATAAAAAAAATGACGTTAAAACGACATCAAAAAATGACGTTAAAACGACATCAAAAAAATGACGTTAAAACGACATAAAAAAAATGACGTTAAAACGACATAAAAAAATTACGTTAAAACGACATCAAAAAAATGACGTTAAAACGACATCAAAAAATGACGTTAAAACGACATCAAAAAAATGACGTTAAAACGACATCAAAAAAATGACGTTAAAACGACATCAAAAAAATGACGTTAAAACGACATAAAAAAAATGACGTTAAAACGACATAAAAAAAATGACGTTAAAACGACATCAAAAAAATGACGTTAAAACGACATAAAAAAATTACGTTAAAACGACATAAAAAAAATGACGTTAAAACGACATCAAAAAATGACGTTAAAACGACATCAAAAAAATGACGTTAAAACGACATCAAAAAAATGACGTTAAAACAACATCAAAAAAATGACGTTAAAACGACATAAAAAAAAATGACGTTAAAACGACATCAAAAAAATGACGTTAAAACGACATCAAAAAAATGACGTTAAAACGACATAAAAAAAATGACGTTAAAACGACATCAAAAAATGACGTTAAAACGACATCAAAAAAATGACGTTAAAACGACATAAAAAAAATGACGTTAAAACGACATAAAAAAAATGACGTTAAAACGACATCAAAAAAATGGCGTTAAAACGACATCAAAAAAATGGCGTTAAATCGACATAAAAAAAATAACGTTAAAACGTCATCAAAAAAATAACGTTAAAACGACATAAAAAAAATGACGTTAAAACGACATAAAAAAAATGACGTTAAAACGACATAAAAAAAATGACGTTAAAACGACATAAAAAAAATGACGTTAAAACGACATCAAAAAATGACGTTAAAACGACATCAAAAAATGACGTTAAAACGACATCAAAAAAATGACGTTAAATCGACATCAAAAAAATAACGTTAAAACGTCATCAAAAAAATGACGTTAAAACGACATAAAAAAAAAGACGTTAAAACGACATAAAAAAATGACGTTAAAACGACATAAAAAAAATGACGTTAAAACGACATAAAAAAATGACGTTAAAACGACATCAAAAAAATGACGTTAAAACAACATCAAATGACGTTAAAACGACATCAAAAAAATGACGTTAAAACGACATCAAAAAAATTACGTTAAAACGACATCAAAAAATGACGTTAAAACGACATCAAAAAAATGACGTTAAAACGATATAAAAAAAATGACGTTAAAATGACATCAAAAAAATAACGTTAAAACGACATCAAAAAAATGACGTTAAAACGACATAAAAAAAATGACGTTAAAACAACATCAAATGACGTTAAAACGACATAAAAAAATGACGTTAAAACGACATCAAAAAATGACGTTAAAACGACATCAAAAAAATGACGTTAAAACGACATCAAAAAAATGACGTTAAAACGACATAAAAAAAATGACGTTAAAACGACATAAAAAAATGACGTTAAAACGACATCAAAAAATGACGTTAAAACGACATCAAAAAAATGACGTTAAAACGACATAAAAAAAATGACGTTAAAACGACATCAAAAAAATGACGTTAAAACGACATCAAAAAAATGACGTTAAAACGACATAAAAAAAAATGACGTTAAAACGACATCAAAAAAATGACGTTAAAACGACATAAAAAAATGACGTTAAAACGACATCAAAAAAATGACGTTAAAACGACATAAAAAAATGACGTTAAAACGACATCAAAAAAATGACGTTAAAACGACATCAAAAAAATGACGTTAAAACGACATCAAAAAAATGACGTTAAAACGACATAAAAAAATTACGTTAAAACGACATAAAAAAAATGACGTTAAAACGACATCAAAAAATGACGTTAAAACGACATCAAAAAAATGACGTTAAAACGACATCAAAAAAATGACGTTAAAACGACATAAAAAAATTACGTTAAAACGACATAAAAAAAATGACGTTAAAACGACATCAAAAAATGACGTTAAAACGACATCAAAAAAATGACGTTAAAACGACATAAAAAAAATGACGTTAAAACGACATCAAAAAAATGACGTTAAAACGACATAAAAAAAATGACGTTAAAACGACATAAAAAAAATGACGTTAAAACGACATCAAAAAAATGACGTTAAAACGACATAAAAAAATTACGTTAAAACGACATAAAAAAAATGACGTTAAAACGACATCAAAAAATGACGTTAAAACGACATCAAAAAAATGACGTTAAAACGACATCAAAAAAATGACGTTAAAACAACATCAAAAAAATGACGTTAAAACGACATAAAAAAAAATGACGTTAAAACGACATCAAAAAAATGACGTTAAAACGACATCAAAAAAATGACGTTAAAACGACATAAAAAAAATGACGTTAAAACGACATCAAAAAATGACGTTAAAACGACATAAAAAAAATGACGTTAAAACGACATAAAAAAATGACGTTAAAACGACATAAAAAAATGACGTTAAAATGACATAAAAAAATGACGTTAAAACGACATCAAAAAAATGACGTTAAAACGACATAAAAAAAATGACGTTAAAACGACATAAAAAAATGACGTTAAAACGACATCAAAAAATGACGTTAAAACGACATCAAAAAAATGACGTTAAAACGACATAAAAAAAATGACGTTAAAACGACATCAAAAAAATGACGTTAAAACGACATAAAAAAATGACGTTAAAACGACATAAAAAAAATGACGTTAAAACGACATAAAAAAATGACGTTAAAACGACATCAAAAAAATGACGTTAAAACAACATCAAATGACGTTAAAACGACATCAAAAAAATGACGTTAAAACGACATCAAAAAATGACGTTAAAACGACATCAAAAAATGACGTTAAAACGACATCAAAAAAATGACGTTAAAACGATATAAAAAAAATGACGTTAAAATGACATCAAAAAAATAACGTTAAAACGACATCAAAAAAATGACGTTAAAACGACATAAAAAAAATGACGTTAAAACAACATCAAATGACGTTAAAACGACATAAAAAAATGACGTTAAAACGACATCAAAAAATGACGTTAAAACGACATCAAAAAAATGACGTTAAAACGACATCAAAAAAATGACGTTAAAACGACATAAAAAAAATGACGTTAAAACGACATAAAAAAATGACGTTAAAACGACATCAAAAAATGACGTTAAAACGACATCAAAAAAATGACGTTAAAACGACATAAAAAAAATGACGTTAAAACGACATCAAAAAAATGACGTTAAAACGACATCAAAAAAATGACGTTAAAACGACATAAAAAAAAATGACGTTAAAACGACATCAAAAAAATGACGTTAAAACGACATAAAAAAATGACGTTAAAACGACATCAAAAAAATGACGTTAAAACGACATCAAAAAAATGACGTTAAAACGACATCAAAAAAATGACGTTAAAACGACATCAAAAAAATGACGTTAAAACGACATCAAAAAAATGACGTTAAAACGACATAAAAAAATTACGTTAAAACGACATAAAAAAAATGACGTTAAAACGACATCAAAAAATGACGTTAAAACGACATCAAAAAAATGACGTTAAAACGACATCAAAAAAATGACGTTAAAACGACATAAAAAAATTACGTTAAAACGACATCAAAAAAATGACGTTAAAACGACATCAAAAAATGACGTTAAAACGACATCAAAAAAATGACGTTAAAACGACATCAAAAAAATGACGTTAAAACGACATCAAAAAAATGACGTTAAAACGACATAAAAAAAATGACGTTAAAACGACATAAAAAAAATGACGTTAAAACGACATCAAAAAAATGACGTTAAAACGACATAAAAAAATTACGTTAAAACGACATAAAAAAAATGACGTTAAAACGACATCAAAAAATGACGTTAAAACGACATCAAAAAAATGACGTTAAAACGACATCAAAAAAATGACGTTAAAACAACATCAAAAAAATGACGTTAAAACGACATAAAAAAAAATGACGTTAAAACGACATCAAAAAAATGACGTTAAAACGACATCAAAAAAATGACGTTAAAACGACATAAAAAAAATGACGTTAAAACGACATCAAAAAATGACGTTAAAACGACATCAAAAAAATGACGTTAAAACGACATAAAAAAAATGACGTTAAAACGACATAAAAAAAATGACGTTAAAACGACATCAAAAAAATGGCGTTAAAACGACATCAAAAAAATGGCGTTAAATCGACATAAAAAAAATAACGTTAAAACGTCATCAAAAAAATAACGTTAAAACGACATAAAAAAAATGACGTTAAAACGACATAAAAAAAATGACGTTAAAACGACATAAAAAAAATGACGTTAAAACGACATAAAAAAAATGACGTTAAAACGACATCAAAAAATGACGTTAAAACGACATCAAAAAATGACGTTAAAACGACATCAAAAAAATGACGTTAAATCGACATCAAAAAAATAACGTTAAAACGTCATCAAAAAAATGACGTTAAAACGACATAAAAAAAAAGACGTTAAAACGACATAAAAAAATGACGTTAAAACGACATAAAAAAAATGACGTTAAAACGACATAAAAAAATGACGTTAAAACGACATCAAAAAAATGACGTTAAAACAACATCAAATGACGTTAAAACGACATCAAAAAAATGACGTTAAAACGACATCAAAAAAATGACGTTAAAACGACATCAAAAAATGACGTTAAAACGACATCAAAAAAATGACGTTAAAACGATATAAAAAAAATGACGTTAAAATGACATCAAAAAAATAACGTTAAAACGACATCAAAAAAATGACGTTAAAACGACATAAAAAAAATGACGTTAAAACAACATCAAATGACGTTAAAACGACATAAAAAAATGACGTTAAAACGACATCAAAAAATGACGTTAAAACGACATCAAAAAAATGACGTTAAAACGACATCAAAAAAATGACGTTAAAACGACATAAAAAAAATGACGTTAAAACGACATAAAAAAATGACGTTAAAACGACATCAAAAAATGACGTTAAAACGACATCAAAAAAATGACGTTAAAACGACATAAAAAAAATGACGTTAAAACGACATCAAAAAAATGACGTTAAAACGACATCAAAAAAATGACGTTAAAACGACATAAAAAAAAATGACGTTAAAACGACATCAAAAAAATGACGTTAAAACGACATAAAAAAATGACGTTAAAACGACATCAAAAAAATGACGTTAAAACGACATAAAAAAATGACGTTAAAACGACATCAAAAAAATGACGTTAAAACGACATCAAAAAAATGACGTTAAAACGACATCAAAAAAATGACGTTAAAACGACATAAAAAAATTACGTTAAAACGACATAAAAAAAATGACGTTAAAACGACATCAAAAAATGACGTTAAAACGACATCAAAAAAATGACGTTAAAACGACATCAAAAAAATGACGTTAAAACGACATAAAAAAATTACGTTAAAACGACATAAAAAAAATGACGTTAAAACGACATCAAAAAATGACGTTAAAACGACATCAAAAAAATGACGTTAAAACGACATCAAAAAAATGACGTTAAAACGACATCAAAAAAATGACGTTAAAACGACATAAAAAAAATGACGTTAAAACGACATAAAAAAAATGACGTTAAAACGACATCAAAAAAATGACGTTAAAACGACATAAAAAAATTACGTTAAAACGACATAAAAAAAATGACGTTAAAACGACATCAAAAAATGACGTTAAAACGACATCAAAAAAATGACGTTAAAACGACATCAAAAAAATGACGTTAAAACAACATCAAAAAAATGACGTTAAAACGACATAAAAAAAAATGACGTTAAAACGACATCAAAAAAATGACGTTAAAACGACATCAAAAAAATGACGTTAAAACGACATAAAAAAAATGACGTTAAAACGACATCAAAAAATGACGTTAAAACGACATCAAAAAAATGACGTTAAAACGACATAAAAAAAATGACGTTAAAACGACATAAAAAAAATGACGTTAAAACGACATCAAAAAAATGGCGTTAAAACGACATCAAAAAAATGGCGTTAAATCGACATAAAAAAAATAACGTTAAAACGTCATCAAAAAAATAACGTTAAAACGACATAAAAAAAATGACGTTAAAACGACATAAAAAAAATGACGTTAAAACGACATAAAAAAAATGACGTTAAAACGACATAAAAAAAATGACGTTAAAACGACATCAAAAAATGACGTTAAAACGACATCAAAAAATGACGTTAAAACGACATCAAAAAAATGACGTTAAATCGACATCAAAAAAATAACGTTAAAACGTCATCAAAAAAATGACGTTAAAACGACATAAAAAAAAAGACGTTAAAACGACATAAAAAAAATGATGTTAAAACGACATAAAAAAAATGACGTTAAAACGACATCAAATGACGTTAAAACGACATAAAAAAATGACGTTAAAACGACATAAAAAAAATGACGTTAAAACGACATAAAAAAAATGACGTTAAAACGACATCAAAAAAATGACGTTAAAACGACATCAAAAAAATGACGTTAAAACGACATAAAAAAAATGACGTTAAAACGACATCAAAAAAATGACGTTAAAACGACATCAAAAAAATGACGTTAAAACGACATTAAAAAAATGACGTTAAAACGACATAAAAAAATGACGTTAAAACGACATCAAAAAAATGACGTTAAATCGACAACAAAAAAATAACGTTAAAACGTCATCAAAAAAATAACGTTAAAACGACATAAAAAAAATGACGTTAAAGCGACATCAAAAAAATGACGTTAAAACGACATAAAAAAATGACGTTAAAACGACATCAAAAAAATGACGTTAAAACGATATCAAAAAAATGACGTTAAAACGACATAAAAAAAATGACGTTAAAACGACATCAAATGACGTTAAAACGACATAAAAAAATGACGTTAAAACGACATAAAAAAAATGAAGTTAAAACGACATAAAAAAAATGACGTTAAAACGACATCAAAAAAATGACGTTAAAACGACATCAAAAAAATGACGTTAAAACGACATAAAAAAAATGACGTTAAAACGACATCAAAAAAATGACGTTAAAACGACATCAAAAAAATGACGTTAAAACGACATAAAAAAAATGACGTTAAAACGACATCAAAAAAATGACGTTAAAACGACATCAAAAAAATGACGTTAAAACGACATCAAAAAAATGACGTTAAAACGACATAAAAAAATGACGTTAAAACGACATAAAAAAAATGACGTTAAAACGACATCAAAAAATGACGTTAAAACGACATCAAAAAAATGACGTTAAAACGACATAAAAAAATGACGTTAAAACGACATCAAAAAAATGACGTTAAAACGACATCAAAAAAATGACGTTAAAACGACATAAAAAAAATGACGTTAAAACGACATAAAAAAAATGACGTTAAAACGACATCAAAAAAATGACGTTAAAACGACATAAAAAAAATGACGTTAAAACGACATAAAAAAAATGACGTTAAAACGACATCAAAAAAATGACGTTAAAACGACATCAAAAAAATGACGTTAAAACGACATAAAAAAAATGACGTTAAAACGACATAAAAAAATGACGTTAAAACGACATCAAAAAAATGACGTTAAATCGACAACAAAAAAATAACGTTAAAACGTCATCAAAAAAATAACGTTAAAACGACATAAAAAAAATGACGTTAAAGCGACATCAAAAAAATGACGTTAAAACGACATAAAAAAAATGACGTTAAAACGATATAAAAAAAATGACGTTAAAACGACATAAAAAAATGACGTTAAAACGACATCAAATGACGTTAAAACGACATAAAAAAATGACGTTAAAACGACATCAAAAAAATGAAGTTAAAACGACATAAAAAAAATGACGTTAAAACGACATCAAAAAAATGACGTTAAAACGACATCAAAAAAATGACGTTAAAACGACATCAAAAAAATGACGTTAAAACGACATAAAAAAATGACGTTAAAACGACATCAAAAAAATGACGTTAAAACGACATCAAAAAAATGACGTTAAAACGACATCAAAAAAATGACGTTAAAACGACATCAAAAAAATGACGTTAAAACGACATCAAAAAAATGACGTTAAAACGACATAAAAAAATTACGTTAAAACGACATAAAAAAAATGACGTTAAAACGACATCAAAAAATGACGTTAAAACGACATCAAAAAAATGACGTTAAAACGACATCAAAAAAATGACGTTAAAACGACATAAAAAAATTACGTTAAAACGACATAAAAAAAATGACGTTAAAACGACATCAAAAAATGACGTTAAAACGACATCAAAAAAATGACGTTAAAACGACATCAAAAAAATGACGTTAAAACGACATCAAAAAAATGACGTTAAAACGACATAAAAAAAATGACGTTAAAACGACATAAAAAAAATGACGTTAAAACGACATCAAAAAAATGACGTTAAAACGACATCAAAAAATTACGTTAAAACGACATAAAAAAAATGACGTTAAAACGACATCAAAAAATGACGTTAAAACGACATCAAAAAAATGACGTTAAAACGACATCAAAAAAATGACGTTAAAACAACATCAAAAAAATGACGTTAAAACGACATAAAAAAAAATGACGTTAAAACGACATCAAAAAAATGACGTTAAAACGACATAAAAAAAAATGACGTTAAAACGACATCAAAAAAATGACGTTAAAACGACATAAAAAAAATGACGTTAAAACGACATCAAAAAAATGACGTTAAAACGACATCAAAAAAATGACGTTAAAACGACATCAAAAAAATGACGTTAAAACGACATAAAAAAAATGACGTTAAAACGACATAAAAAAAATGACGTTAAAACGACATCAAAAAAATGACGTTAAATCGACATAAAAAAAATAACGTTAAAACGTCATCAAAAAAATAACGTTAAAATGACATCAAAAAAATGACGTTAAAGCGACATCAAAAAAATGACGTTAAAACGACATAAAAAAATGACGTTAAAACGACATCAAAAAAATGACGTTAAAACGATATAAAAAAAATGACGTTAAAATGACATCAAAAAAATAACGTTAAAACGACATAAAAAAAATGACGTTAAAACGACATAAAAAAATGACGTTAAAACAACATCAAATGACGTTAAAACGACATAAAAAAATGACGTTAAAACGACATAAAAAAAATGACGTTAAAACGACATCAAAAAAATGACGTTAAAACGACATCAAAAAAATGACGTTAAAACGACATAAAAAAAATGACGTTAAAACGACATAAAAAAATGACGTTAAAACGACATAAAAAAATGACGTTAAAACGACATCAAAAAAATGACGTTAAAACGATATAAAAAAAATGACGTTAAAATGACATAAAAAAAATAACGTTAAAACGACATCAAAAAAATGACGTTAAAACGACATAAAAAAAATGACGTTAAAACAACATCAAATGACGTTAAAACGACATAAAAAAATGACGTTAAAACGACATCAAAAAATGACGTTAAAACGACATAAAAAAATGACGTTAAAACGACATCAAAAAAATGACGTTAAAACGACATAAAAAAATGACGTTAAAACGACATAAAAAAAATGACGTTAAAACGACATCAAAAAAATGACGTTAAAACGACATCAAAAAATTACGTTAAAACGACATAAAAAAAATGACGTTAAAACGACATCAAAAAATGACGTTAAAACGACATCAAAAAAATGACGTTAAAACGACATAAAAAAAATGACGTTAAAACGACATCAAAAAAATGACGTTAAAACGACATCAAAAAAATGACGTTAAAACGACATAAAAAAAATGACGTTAAAACGACATAAAAAAAATGACGTTAAAACGACATAAAAAAAATGACGTTAAAACGACATAAAAAAAATGACGTTAAAACGACATAAAAAAAATGACGTTAAAACGACATCAAAAAAATGACGTTAAAACGACATAAAAAAAATGACGTTAAAACGACATAAAAAAATGACGTTAAAACGACATAAAAAAAATGACGTTAAATCGACAACAAAAAAATAACGTTAAAACGTCATCAAAAAAATAACGTTAAAACGACATAAAAAAAATGACGTTAAAGCGACATCAAAAAAATGACGTTAAAACGACATAAAAAAATGACGTTAAAACGACATCAAAAAAATGACGTTAAAACGATATCAAAAAAATGACGTTAAAACGACATAAAAAAAATGACGTTAAAACGACATCAAATGACGTTAAAACGACATAAAAAAATGACGTTAAAACGACATAAAAAAAATGAAGTTAAAACGACATAAAAAAAATGACGTTAAAACGACATCAAAAAAATGACGTTAAAACGACATAAAAAAAATGACGTTAAAACGACATCAAAAAAATGACGTTAAAACGACATAAAAAAAATGACGTTAAAACGACATCAAAAAAATGACGTTAAAACGACATAAAAAAAATGACGTTAAAACGACATCAAAAAAATTACGTTAAAACGACATCAAAAAAATGACGTTAAAACGACATCAAAAAAATGACGTTAAAACGACATAAAAAAATTACGTTAAAACGACATAAAAAAAATGACGTTAAAACGACATCAAAAAATGACGTTAAAACGACATCAAAAAAATGACGTTAAAACGACATAAAAAAAATGACGTTAAAACGACATAAAAAAAATGACGTTAAAACGACATAAAAAAAATGACGTTAAAACGACATAAAAAAATTACGTTAAAACGACATAAAAAAAATGACGTTAAAACGACATAAAAAAAATGACGTTAAAACGACATAAAAAAAATGACGTTAAAACGACATAAAAAAATTACGTTAAAACGACATAAAAAAAATGACGTTAAAACGACATCAAAAAATGACGTTAAAACGCCATAAAAAAAATGACGTTAAAACGACATAAAAAAATTACGTTAAAACGACATAAAAAAAATGACGTTAAAACGACATCAAAAAAATGACGTTAAAACGACATAAAAAAAATGACGTTAAAACGACATAAAAAAATTACGTTAAAACGACATAAAAAAAATGACGTTAAAACGACATCAAAAAATGACGTTAAAACGACATCAAAAAAATGACGTTAAAACGACATAAAAAAAATGACGTTAAAACGACATCAAAAAAATGACGTTAAAACGACATCAAAAAAATGACGTTAAAACGACATCAAAAAAATGACGTTAAAACGACATCAAAAAAATGACGTTAAAACGACATAAAAAAAATGACGTTAAAACGACATCAAAAAATTACGTTAAAACGACATAAAAAAATTACGTTAAAACGACATCAAAAAATGACGTTAAAACGACATCAAAAAAATGACGTTAAAACGACATCAAAAAAATGACGTTAAAACGACATCAAAAAAATGACGTTAAAACGACATCAAAAAAATGACGTTAAAACGACATCAAAAAAATGACGTTAAAACGATATAAAAAAAAATGACGTTAAAACGACATCAAAAAAATGACGTTAAAACGACATAAAAAAAATGACGTTAAAACGACATCAAAAAAATGACGTTAAAACGACATCAAAAAAATGACGTTAAAACGACATTAAAAAAATGACGTTAAAACGACATAAAAAAAATGACGTTAAAACGACATAAAAAAAATGACGTTAAAACGACATCAAAAAAATGACGTTAAAACGACATCAAAAAAATGACGTTAAAACGACATAAAAAAAATGACGTTAAAACGACATAAAAAAATGACGTTAAAACGACATAAAAAAAATGACGTTAAATCGACAACAAAAAAATAACGTTAAAACGTCATCAAAAAAATAACGTTAAAACGACATAAAAAAAATAACGTTAAAACGTCATCAAAAAAATGACGTTAAAACGACATAAAAAAAATGACGTTAAAACGACATCAAAAAAATGACGTTAAAACGACATAAAAAAAATGACGTTAAAACGACAAAAAAAAATGACGTTAAAACGACATAAAAAAATGACGTTAAAACGACATCAAAAAATGACGTTAAAACGACATCAAAAAAATGACGTTAAAACGACATCAAAAAAATGACGTTAAAACGACATCAAAAAAATGACGTTAAAACGACATAAAAAAAAAATGACGTTAAAACGACATCAAAAAAATGACGTTAAAACGACAAAAAAAAAATGACGTTAAAACGACATAAAAAAAATGACGTTAAAACGACATCAAAAAAATGACGTTAAAACGACATAAAAAAAATGACGTTAAAACGACATCAAAAAAATGACGTTAAATCGACATCAAAAAAATGACGTTAAAACGACATAAAAAAAAATGACGTTAAAACAACATCAAATGACGTTAAAACGACATCAAAAAAATGACGTTAAAACGACATAAAAAAAATGACGTTAAAACGACATCAAAAAATGACGTTAAAACGACATCAAAAAAATGACGTTAAAACGATATAAAAAAAATGACGTTAAAATGACATCAAAAAAATAACGTTAAAACGACATCAAAAAAATGACGTTAAAACGACATAAAAAAAATGACGTTAAAACAACATCAAATGACGTTAAAACGACATAAAAAAATGACGTTAAAACGACATCAAAAAATGACGTTAAAACGACATAAAAAAAATGACGTTAAAACGACATCAAAAAAATGACGTTAAAACGACATCAAAAAAATGACGTTAAAACGACATCAAAAAAATGACGTTAAAACGACATAAAAAAAATGACGTTAAAACGACATAAAAAAAATGACGTTAAAACGACATAAAAAAATGACGTTAAAACGACATAAAAAAATGACGTTAAAATGACATAAAAAAATGACGTTAAAACGACATCAAAAAAATGACGTTAAATCGACATCAAAAAAATAACGTTAAAACGTCATCAAAAAAATGACGTTAAAACGACATAAAAAAAATGACGTTAAAACGACATAAAAAAAAAGACGTTAAAACGACATCAAAAAAATGACGTTAAAACGACATCAAAAAAATGACGTTAAAACGACATAAAAAAAATGACGTTAAAACGACATAAAAAAATGACGTTAAAACGACATCAAAAAATGACGTTAAAACGACATCAAAAAAATGACGTTAAAACGACATAAAAAAAATGACGTTAAAACGACATCAAAAAAATGACGTTAAAACGACATCAAAAAAATGACGTTAAAACGACATAAAAAAAAATGACGTTAAAACGACATCAAAAAAATGACGTTAAAACGACAAAAAAAAAATGACGTTAAAACGACATCAAAAAAATGACGTTAAAACGACATCAAAAAAATGACGTTAAAACGACATCAAAAAAATGACGTTAAAACGACATAAAAAAATGACGTTAAAACGACATAAAAAAATGACGTTAAAACGACATAAAAAAAATGACGTTAAAACGACATAAAAAAAATGACGTTAAAACGACATCAAAAAAATGACGTTAAAACGACATAAAAAAATTACGTTAAAACGACATAAAAAAAATGACGTTAAAACGACATCAAAAAATGACGTTAAAACGACATCAAAAAAATGACGTTAAAACGACATCAAAAAAATGACGTTAAAACGACATCAAAAAAATGACGTTAAAACGACATCAAAAAAATTACGTAAAACGACATAAAAAAAATGACGTTAAAACGACATAAAAAAATGACGTTAAAACGACATAAAAAAAATGACGTTAAAACGACATAAAAAAAATTACGTTAAAACGACATCAAAAAAATAACATTAAAACGACATCAAAAAAATAACGTTAAAACGACATCAAAAAAATAACGTTAAAACGACATCAAAAAAATAACGTTAAAACGACATCAAAAAAATAACGTTAAAACGACATCAAAAAAATAACGTTAAAACGACATAAAAAAAATGACGTTAAAACGACATAAAAAAAATGACGTTAAAACGACATAAAAAAAATGACGTTAAAACGACATAAAAAAAATGACGTTAAAACGACATAAAAAAAATGACGTTAAAACGACATCAAAAAAATAACATTAAAACGACATCAAAAAAATAACGTTAAAACGACATCAAAAAAATAACGTTAAAACGACATCAAAAAAATAACGTTAAAACGACATCAAAAAAATAACGTTAAAACGACATCAAAAAAATAACGTTAAAACGACATCAAAAAAATAACGTTAAAACGACATAAAAAAAATAACGTTAAAACGACATCAAAAAAATAACGTTAAAACGACATAAAAAAAATAGGGTTAAAGCGACATCAAAAAATTAACGTTAAAGCGACATAAAAAAAATAACGTTAAAGCGACATCAAAAAAATAACGTTAAAACGACATCAAAAAAATAACGTTAAAACGACATCAAAAAAATAACGTTAAAACGACATAAAAAAAATAACGTTAAAACGACATAAAAAAAATAACGTTAAAACGACATAAAAAAAATAACGTTAAAACGACATCAAAAAAATAACGTTAAAACGACATCAAAAAAATAACGTTAAAACGACATCAAAAAAATAACGTTAAAACGACATCAAAAAAATAACGTTAAAACGACATAAAAAAAATAACGTTAAAACGACATCAAAAAAATAACGTTAAAACGACATCAAAAAAATAACGTTAAAAAGACATAAAAAAAATAACGTTAAAACGACATCAAAAAAATAACGTTAAAACGACATAAAAAAAATAACGTTAAAACGACATCAAAAAAATAACGTTAAAACGACAAAAAAATTAACGTTAAAACGACATCAAAAAAATAACGTTAAAGCGACATCAAAAAAATAACGTTAAAACGACATCAAAAAAATAACGTTAAAACGACATCAAAAAAATAACGTTAAAACGACATCAAAAAAATAACGTTAAAACGACATCAAAAAAATAACGTTAAAACGACATAAAAAAATGACGTTAAAACGACATAAAAAAAATGACGTTAAAACGACATAAAAAAAATGACGTTAAAACGACATAAAAAAAATGACGTTAAAACGACATAAAAAAAATGACGTTAAAACGACATAAAAAAATGACGTTAAAACGACATAAAAAAAATGACGTTAAAACGACATCAAAAAAATGACGTTAAAACGACATCAAAAAAATGACGTTAAAACGACATCAAAAAAATGACGTTAAAACGACATCAAAAAAATGACGTTAAAACGACAAAAAAAATGACGTTAAAACGACATCAAAAAAATGACGTTAAAACGACATAAAAAATGGCGTTAAAACGACATAAAAAAAATGACGTTAAAACGACATAAAAAAAATAACGTTAAAACGACATCAAAAAAATAACGTTAAAACGACATCAAAAAAATAACGTTAAAACGACATCAAAAAAATAACGTTAAAACGACATCAAAAAAATAACATTAAAACGACATAAAAAAAATAACGTTAAAACGACATCAAAAAAATAACGTTAAAACGACATCAAAAAAATAACGTTAAAACGACATCAAAAAAATAACGTTAAAACGACATCAAAAAAATAACGTTAAAACGACATCAAAAAAATAACGTTAAAACGACATCAAAAAAATAACGTTAAAACGACATCAAAAAAATAACGTTAAAGCGACATCAAAAAATTAACGTTAAAGCGACATCAAAAAAATAACGTTAAAACGACATCAAAAAAATAACGTTAAAACGACATAAAAAAATTAACGTTAAAACGACATCAAAAAAATAACGTTAAAGCGACATCAAAAAAATAACGTTGAAACGACATCAAAAAAATAACGTTAAAACGACATCAAAAAAATAACGTTAAAACGACATCAAAAAAATGACGTTAAAACGACATCAAAAAAATAACGTTAAAACGACATCAAAAAAATGACGTTAAAACGACATCAAAAAAATGACGTTAAAACGACATAAAAAAATGACGTTAAAACGACATAAAAAAAATGACGTTAATATTAAAAAATTAATTAAAAAATAATATTAAAATAATATTAAAATAATATTAAAAAAATTAATTTAAAAATAATATTAAAATAATATTAAAATAATATTAAAAAATTAATTAAAAAATAATATTAAAATAATATTAAAAACATTAATTAAAAAATAATATTAAAATAATATTAAAAAAATTAATTAAAAAATAATATTAAAATATTAAAATAATATTAAAAAAAATTAATTAAAAAATAATATTAAAATAATATTAAAAACATAAATTAAAAAAATTAATTAAAAAATTAATTAAAATAATATTTAAAAAAATAATTAAAAAATAATATTAAAATAATATTAAAAAAATTAATTAAAAAATAATATTAAAATAATATTAAAATAATATTAAAATAATATTAAAATAATATTAAAATAATTACCCCTATCGATATTTGCGTACACGACAACCAGTGCTATTGCTGGTGTACGGCACCAAATTTCCATGGCCCACCATATGGATCCTGTGGGCGTGAAAAATAAGGGGGTGGGCTTTGCATGTTCTCTGGGACCCCATCTACGTATGGACGCCACTTGATCGCCCATCAGCTCTCTGGATGATCTTTTATTCCTTTTTATGTGTTCCTTATTATAACTGCTAGGAATCTTGCAGTTCAAGCACATTTCCACAGTGTGGCAGGCTATTTTCAAAGCTATTGGAACAGCCCACCGTGTACAGACAGAATCACAATCTATTGCCCGTGTACAGTGCATGATCCAAACTTGTGAGGGGCATAAGATCTGTAATAAATCGCTCCAAACATATTGTAAAAATCTAAAACTTCTGTCCATCCATATTCAAAGTAAGCCGCATGTAGGCAGTTGTCCTTCACGTATTCATATATATTTAATGTATTTATTCCATAAATATTTTTTGGGTGAGGGGGGCTCAACCCAATACAGCAGATCTACAAGCACCTCGCAGATCTACAAGCACCTGCCAGGGACACAGTTTGGTTGGCCTGTATAAGCCTTGCTGTCAACACACTACTACACCAACCATCACCTGCCTACCAATCAGGTCACCAAGCCAGGTGTGGTCAATTAGTGCCTGTCTTTTGATCAGTGCCTCCTGCCAAGTGGCCTCAGTCTTTCTTTGGAGTTCACTAGGAGAGAAGCATGTTTGAGCTCAGAGCAAAGTGTGTTTGTTTTCCATTTGGACTTACTGTGTTTTGTTGGTGTGTTTGCAACCAAGACCAAAGGAATAGCATATGCACATCGCCTAACTTACAGGGCAGTACTGTAGTATAGCCTAGGCATGTTCATGTAAAACTATTGGCCGTGTACACTAAGGCATGTAGAAACTAGGGTACACAGTGGATAATCCCATCAACGAGGAGCTACAGGACTGGCGGGAGCCTTGAGCAGCCTGGTGGGGACCCCGGGTTTCCAGGGGGTCCCTGGCTGGTTCCCAAAGTGTGGTTTGGGGACCCCCAGGGTTTCCATGGCTGGTTCAAAACAGCCTAGTACATTCATGGCTGGTTCCCAAAGTGTGGTTCGGGGACCTCTGGGGGGCCTTACAGGGTTTCAAAGGGGTCCTTGGCTGGTTCCCAAAGTGTGGTTCGGGGACCTCTCTGGGTCCTTGAGGGGTTTCTGGGGCCTTGGCCTCGGACTGCAGAGTCCGGGGACTACCGATCAGGGACCACCTCCGCTCCTGTCCGACTTTGGGGCCTCGGCCTGGGACTGCAGAGTAGCCAGGGACCCCCTGGAGTTCCGGGGACCCCCGGGGACCACCGCCAAAAAGCTAAAAAATGACCAAATGATCCCCCCAAAGGGGCTGCTCACAGGGAATTCCCCGGGACCACGACTCCTGGTGCTCCGGAACGACGCACCAGGTCGCGCCCCTAGTGGAGGACCCCCCGCCACTGCAGCGCAAATAAAATGCTGTAACTCGATCTAGGAACGACCGGGAGAGCTGGGGCCGGTACCCACGCGTCCGCCTCGGCGGCCCGGAGACGGCCGTTCATAGAGCGCCACCTAGTGGCAGACCCCTGCAACTGCAGTCTGCTAAAAAGGCTTTAACTCGGCCCCGGAGCGACCGGGAGAGACGGGGACGGCACCCAGGGGGTCCCCGGCGGCAGGGCCACCGCCTGGGCCCCGAGGGACCCCTGGAGCTCCAGGGACCCCCAGGGACCCCAGCGCCACCGGGAAAAGAAATATGGAGAATACTCAATTAGCCGATCTACAAGCTATTGCTCCGGATCCAGCCTACTGTAGGCTAGTGAAGCCATCTAAACTCTCCACTTCCCTAATCTATTCTCCCACTGTGCTGGACTTGGATGTGCTGGGCTGTGCTGGACTCTATCAGGCTCTGGTGGGCTGTTTTTGGCTCTGGTGGGCTGGGCTGGGCTCTGGTAGGCTATACAGGGCAGTACTGTAGTATAGCCTAGGCATGTTCTGGTGTAGATGGACACTAATATGGGTATAAGTAACTCAGAGCGTACTAATGGAACCAAATGGACCCTACTAATGGAACCAAATGGACCCTAATATGGGTATATGTAACTCAGAGTGTACTAATGGAACCAAATGGACCCTAATATGGGTATATGTAACTCAGAGTATACTAATGGAACCAAATGGAGCGGCCCTGCCATGAACTAGAAACACCACATAGTGTTGTCTTGTATGCCTGTTTACATCTGCCCACACTCATAATAGTATGTTGGTCCGTCTTTAGAACACGAAGGGTTCCCAGTTCGATCCCGGGCTCCCCCTGAGTTAATGTCGAAGAGTCCTTAAGCAAGACTCTGAACCCCTAACTGCTCCTGATGAGCAGGTTGGTGCCAAGCATGGTTTCCTCTGCCATCGCTGTATGAATGTGTGTGTGTGAATGGGTGAATGTAATGAATGTGTGTGTGAATGGGTGAATGTAGTGCACAATCTATGTAAAGTGCCTTGGATAAAAGTGCTATATAAATGCACCATTTACCATTTATGGGATAGGTCAGGGGTCTTCAATAGGGGGTCCGGCACCCCTAGGGGGTCCTCAGAGCTACTGCAGGGGGCCCTGTTGTAACAGAATGTGTGATAGGAACGTCTTTAGTTCTGTTGTAACAGAATCTTTGTGTGACGGGAACGGTGTACATTACACCCCTATTCTGAGGGAAATAGCAGATCTACAAGCTTGAGCTTGCAGTCCGGCTATTTTAGGCAAAGAGGTTTGATGTAGAAGTAAAACATAAGTGGAGACCAAGTACAGCCTTGTTAAGCATTTCATGTCATGAAAGGTGCTCTACAAATAATGTTTATTACTAGTAAGACGCCTCAGGGCGACATGCGACCTTGCCAAGGTCGCGCCAATTCTTGGCCATTTGGCCAGTGATGTATATCGGACCAGTTACCCATATATGGAGATCCATGTACTGTATATAGTACATCCCTTTTATGCCCATACATGGAGATCCCTGTCTGAACCAGCCACACAGATATGGGCCATGTCTTGGCCATCTGGCCAGTGATATAGTATATATATCAATGACATCAGGGATCTTCATACATGGGCATAAAAGGGATTCTAGGAATACCCATATATGGACTTTTAAATAGGTGATGTCACCTATGATATCACCTGTGATGTCACAGTGATGTGTCTGGTGTAGTGCTGTGCACCCTGGTCTGGCCTATTCAAGCCAGGTCCAGCCTGTAATGGCCTGGTGGAGACATCTAACTACCCCCCTTCCCTGGTCTATACTCCTACTTGGCAGGACTGGGCTGGACTTAGGTATGCTGGAGCTCTATTGGGCTCCTGTGGGCTGTATTGGGCTCTGGTGGGCTGTGCTGTGCTTTGCTGGGCTTTGTTAGGCTGTATGGGGCAGTACTGTACT
Organism: Nannobrachium achirus; assembly: GCF_963921795.1. Taxonomy (NCBI): domain Eukaryota; kingdom Metazoa; phylum Chordata; class Actinopteri; order Myctophiformes; family Myctophidae; genus Nannobrachium; species Nannobrachium achirus. The sequence continues at coordinate 55,254,840 of NC_137829.1, read as the reverse complement.
ATAGCTTAGAAATATTCATGTAAAACTATTGGCTGTGGCGTGCACACAAAATCATGTGGTAACTCAATATGGTTATTGTGAGGCTGAAGATGCTTTCCATCATAGTGACATGCAGAAAAAAACTGTCCATATAGTATGGTTTACATAGAAGTCATGCCTTAGTGTACACGGCCAATAGTTTTACATGAACATGCCTAGGCTATACTACAGTACTGCCCTGTATAGCCTACCAGAGCCCAGCCCAGCCCACCAGAGCCCAAAACAGCCCACCAGAGCCCAAAACAGCCCACCAGAGCCTGATAGAGTCCAATCCAGCACAGCCCAGCACATCCAAGTCCAGCACAGTGGGAAAATAGATTAGGGAAGTGGAGAGGTTGGATGGCTTCACTAGCCTACAGTAGGCTGGATCCGGCTTGAATAGGCCAGACCAGGGTGCACAGGACTGCACCAGACTCCACCAGGCTGCTCCATACTCCAGCCAGCTCTGTAGATCCTGTGTACACGGCACTCCTAACTCGAACGGTCAAGGGAAAGGGTCGTTTTAGGCGTCAAAACGGGCCCTTTGTCCTTAAAATGAATAAAAAAATCTAAAAAATATGTTTTGTTTTAGGCCGGACACACTTTTCATATTTGAAGCATGCCTGATCCGATGGAATGGGTTTCGTGTCTCTCCGACACTTTGAACCCTTTACGATTGCGAAAAAGACACCGAAACCCGGATTTTTGTCCTTAAAATCAATAAAAAAATCTAAAGAAATCCGTTTGTTTTACGTAGGAAACACTTTTCATATTTGAAGGATGCCTGATCCGATGGAATGGGTTTCGTGTCTCTCCGACAATTTTAACCCTTTATGATTGCGAAAAAGACACGAAATTTGCACGCCACCAACACGATTACACATTCTTTCGGATAAAAGACACATATTCTGACTTACTTTTTGACGCTGAATCCAACAAACCCGGTCTCGTGTCTCTACGACACTCCTAACTCGCAAGGTCAAGGAAAAAGCCACTGTGTACACGGGCAAGTTTTACATGACTTTGTGTACACGGCCAATAGTTTTACATGAACATGTCTAGGCTTTAGTATTGTACTGCCTCGTATAGCACAACAGAGCCCAGCACAGAACAGCACAGCCCACCAGAGCCCAATACAGCCCCCCAGAGCCCAATAGAGTCCAGCAAACCTAAGTCCAGCCCAGTCCTGCCGAGTAGGAGTATAGACCGGGGAAAGGGGGTAGTTAGATGACTCCACCAGGCCATTACTGTCCAGATCTGGCTTGAATAGGCCAGACCAGGGTAGACTGCACCAGACTCCACCAGGCTGCTCCAAGCTCCAGCCAGCTCTGTAGATCCTTGCACATGCGATTAACCACTGTGTACACGGGCAATAGTTTTAAGTTTTACATGAACCCTCAGAGGGACACTGTGGGCTTATCAAGTGGTCCATGGCCGGTTCTCAAAGTGAGGTCAGGGGGCCCACAGTGTCCCTCTGAGGGGACACGGCACAGACCGTGTACACAAAGGGCAGGAGCAAGTGTTCAAGTCCCATAGAATCTATGGGAAATGTACACAGGCGTGTACAAAGTCAGTAGTTTTACATGAACCCTCAGAGGGACACTGTGGGCTTATCAAGTGGTCCATGGTCGGTTCTCAAAGTGAGGTCGGGGACCCTCAGAGGGACACTTTGGGCTTATCAAGTGGTCCATGGTCGGTTCTCAAAGTGAGGTCGGGGGACCCTCAGAGGGAGACTGTGGGCTTATCAAGTGGTCCATGGTCGGTTCTCAAAGTGAGGTCGGGGGACCCTCAGAGGGACACTGGGCTTATCAAGTGGGAGCACAAAGTTGGTGAGGGGGGTACTAGCTATAGTAGGATGATCAGGCTTGTCGAGGCCAAAGGGTGTACTAGAGTCTTAACACCTTCCAAGCCCCGGCAGAACCCCCTGAACCCCGGTACTGCCGTGCAATCAGCGTTTTATTTATAAACATATTTTAAAAAACAAACACACCAAATGATAAACAACGCGCGCGGGTCGTTCAGTGCAAGCCAGCAGGACGTGCACACACTACGTGTTTGGGCGGCCACTTACTTAGAAGCTGCTGCTGGCTGTATTTCTGCCGTTCATTTGCATGGAGCGAGATGGGGTAATCCGCGAGAAAAAACAGCGTTCGAAAGTACATTACGTCCTCGTCGCACGCACATCGATCTAATTCCATGTATTCCGGTCATTCCGAAGCCTTGATTTCGCCTGTCGTCTGGTCGAAAAAGACGAGGGGATGGGCTAAACCAGGCTGCAGCACACACAGTGAAGGGGAACGTAATGGCCGCTCGTGGAGCCAGTGGCAGAGCCAGCCGATGACGTCATCACGTTTCTGACGTGATCCGATTGCACAACGTCTCTTAAAGAGACAGAGCACGACCTGCGACTGTATTTTTCAAAAAATTATGATTAATTTCATAAATTACGGCGAAGTACGGGAATAGACGATTGGCTGATGGGACCCAGTAGGAAGTCCGAGGGAGTGCGGCCAGGCTTAGAAGGTGTTAATAGGCACCATTAGGTTGTTCTAGGCCATTGTCTGCCCTTTAGCTGCTCACACAATTGAGACCAAACACTGTGTACAGGAGCCTTAGTTTGTGTGTACATGACCAATAGTTTTAAATGGATATTTCTAGTCCATCGCACACAGCCACCTTGTGCACCCTTGGTTGGTTCGTCTTTGTTTGGGAAGGAGGGACTTTGAGGATGTACCTCACTTTGAGAACCGACCATGGACCACTTGATAAGCCCACAGTGTCCCTCTGAGGGTCCCCCGACCTCACTTTGAGAACCGACCATGGACCACTTGATAAACCCACAGTGTCCCTCTGAGGGTCCCTCGACCTCACTTTGAGAACCACCACGGACCACTTGATAAGCCCACAGTGTCCCTCTGAGGGTCCCCCGACCTCACTTTGAGAACCGACCAAGGACCACTTGATAAGCCCACAGTGTCCCTCTGAGGGTTCTCCGACCTCACTTTGAGAACCGACCATGGACCACTTGATAAGCCCACAGTGTCCCTCTGAGGGTCCTCCGACCTCACTTTGAGAACCACCACGGACCACTTGATAAGCCCACAGTGTCCCTCTGAGGGTCCTCCGACCTCACTTTGAGAACCACCACGGACCACTTGATAAGCCCACAGTGTCCCTCTGAGGGTCCTCCGACCTCACTTTGAGAACCGACCATGGACCACTTGATAAGCCCACAGTGTCCCTCTGAGGGTCCTCCGACCTCACTTTGAGAACCACCACGGACCACTTGATAAGCCCACAGTGTCCCTCTGAGGGTCCTCCGACCTCACTTTGAGAACCACCACGGACCACTTGATAAGCCCACAGTGTCCCTCTGAGGGTCCCCCGACCTCACTTTGAGAACCACCACGGACCACTTGATAAGCCCACAGTGTCCCTCTGAGGGTCCTCCGACCTCACTTTGAGAACCGACCATGGACCACTTGATAAGCCCACAGTGTCCCTCTGAGGGTCCTCCGACCTCACTTTGAGAACCACCACGGACCACTTGATAAGCCCACAGTGTCCCTCTGAGGGTCCTCCGACCTCACTTTGAGAACCACCACGGACCACTTGATAAGCCCACAGTGTCCCTCTGAGGGTCCCCCGACCTCACTTTGAGAACCACCACGGACCACTTGATAAGCCCACAGTGTCCCTCTGAGGGTCCTCCGACCTCACTTTGAGAACCGACCATGGACCACTTGATAAGCCCACAGTGTCCCTCTGAGGGTCCTCCGACCTCACTTTGAGAACCACCACGGACCACTTGACAAGCCCACAGTGTCCCTCTGAGGGTCCTCCGACCTCACTTTGAGAACCACCACGGACCACTTGATAAGCCCACAGTGTCCCTCTGAGGGTCCTCCGACCTCACTTTGAGAACCGACCATGGACCACTTGATAAGCCCACAGTGTCCCTCTGAAGGTCCTCCGACCTCACTTTGAGAACCACCACGGACCACTTGATAAGCCCACAGTGTCCCTCTGAGGGTCCCCCGACCTCACTTTGAGAACCACCATGGACCATATGGCTCTCTGCTGCCCTACATTGGGAAATTGTAGTCGGCACAGGTGCCGTACACGACACCCTGTTGCAAGCGTACACGCCCCATTATAACTATGGGGGCGTGTACGCTCGCGTGTACTTCGAGCTTATATTTTTCTATTGGAACTCCCTATCGTGTACGGCTTAACTATTGTTAATATTATTGTAATATTATTTTAATATTATTTTTTAATTAATTTTTTTTAATATTATTTTAATATTATTTTAATGTTATTTTTTTAAATATTATTTTAATATTATTTTAATATTATGTTTTAATTAATTTTAAAATAATATTAAAATAATATTAAAAAAAATAATTAAAAAATAATATTAAAATAATATTAAAAAAATTAATTAAAAAATAATATTAAAATAATATTAAAATAATTAATTAAAAAATAAATTAAAATAATATTAAAAAAATTAATTAAAAAATAATATTAAAATAATATTAAAATAATATTAAAAAAATTAATTAAAAAATAATATTAAAATAATATTAAAAAAATTAATTAAAAAATAATATTAAAATAATATTAAAAAAATTAATTAAAAAATAATATTAAAATAATATTAAAATAATATTAAAAAAATTAATTAAAAAATAAATTAAAATAATATTAAAAAACTTAATTAAAAAATAATATTAAAAAAATTAATTAAAAAATAATATTAAAATAATATTAAAATAATATTAAAATAATATTAAAATAATTAATATTATTGTAATATTATTTTAATATTATGTTTTAATTAATTTTTTTTAATATTATTTTAATATTATTTTAACATTATTTTTTTATTATTTTTTTTAATATTATTTTAATATTATTTTAATATTATGTTTTAATTAATTTTAAAATAATATTAAAAAAATTAATTAAAAAATAATATTAAAATAGTATTAAAAAAATTAATTAAAAAATAATATTAAAATAATATTTAAAAAATTAATTAAAAAATAATATTAAAATAATATTAAAATAATATTAAAAAAATTAATTAAAAAATAATATTAAAATAATATTAAAATAATATAAAAAAAATTAATTAAAAAATAATATTAAAATAATATTAAAATAATATTAAAAAAAATAATATTAAAATAATATTAAAATAATATTAAAATAATATTAGATCTACAAGCACCTGCCAGGGACACAGTTTGGTTGGCCTGTATAAGCCTTGCTGTCAACACACTACTACACCAACCATCACCTGCCTACCAATCAGGTCACCAAGCCAGGTGTGGTCAATTAGTGCCTGTCTTTTGATCAGTGCCTCCTGCCAAGTGGCCTCAGTCTTTCTTTGGAGTTCACTAGGAGAGAAGCATGTTTGAGCTCAGAGCAAAGTGTGTTTGTTTTCCATTTGGACTTACTGTGTTTTGTTGGTGTGTTTGCAACCAAGACCAAAGGAATAGCATATGCACATCGCCTAACTTACAGGGCAGTACTGTAGTATTATAGCCTAGGCATGTTCATGTAAAACTATTGGCCGTGTACACTAAGGCATGTAGAAACTAGGGTACACAGTGGATAATCCCATCAACGAGGAGCCACAGGACTGGCGGGAGCCTTGAGCAGCCTGGTGGGGACCCCGGGTTTCCAGGGGGTCCCTGGCTGGTTCCCAAAGTGTGGTTTGGGGACCCCCAGGGTTTCCATGGCTGGTTCACAACAGCCTAGTACATTCATGGCTGGTTCCCAAAGTGTGGTTCGGGGACCTCTGGGGGGCCTTACAGGGTTTCAAAGGGGTCCTTGGCTGGTTCCCAAAGTGTGGTTCGGGGACCTCTCTGGGTCCCTGAGGGGTTTCTGGGGCCTTGGCCTTGGACTGCAGAGTCCGGGGACTACCGATCAGGGACCACCTCCGCTCCTGTCCGACTTTGGGGCCTCGGCCTGGGACTGCAGAGTAGCCAGGGACCCCCTGGAGTTCCGGGGACCCCGGGGACCACCGCCAAAAAGCTAAAAAATGACCAAATGATCCCCCCAAAGGGGCTGCTCACAGGGAATTCCCGGGGACCACGACTCCTGGTGCTCCGGAACGACGCACCAGGTCGCGCCCCTAGTGGAGGACCCCCCGCCACTGCAGCTCAAATAAAATGCTGTAACTCGATCTAGGAACGACCGGGAGAGCTGGGGCCGGTACCCACGCGTCCGCCTCGGCGGCCCGGAGACGGCCGTTCATAGAGCGCCACCTAGTGGCAGACCCCTGCAACTGCAGTCTGCTAAAAAGGCTTTAACTCGGCCCCGGAGCGACCGGGAGAGACGGGGACGGCACCCAGGGGGTCCCCGGCGGCAGGGCCACCGCCTGGGCCCTGAGGGACCCCTGGAGCTCCAGGGACCCCCAGGGACCCCAGCGCCACCGGGAAAAGAAATATGGAAAATACTCAATTAGCCGATCTACAAGCTATTGCTCCGGATCCAGCCTACTGTAGGCTAGTGAAGCCATCTAAACTCTCCACTTCCCTAATCTATTCTCCCACTGTGCTGGACTTGGATGTGCTGGGCTGTGCTGGACTCTATCAGGCTCTGGTGGGCTGTTTTTGGCTCTGGTGGGCTGGGCTGGGCTCTGGTAGGCTATACAGGGCAGTACTGTAGTATAGCCTAGGCATGTTCTGGTGTAGATGGACACTAATATGGGTATAAGTAACTCAGAGTGTACTAATGGAACCAAATGGACCCTACTAATGGAACCAAATGGACCCTAATATGGGTATATGTAACTCAGAGTGTACTAATGGAACCAAATGGACCCTAATATGGGTATATGTAACTCAGAGTATACTAATGGAACCAAATGGAGCGGCCCTGCCATGAACTAGAAACACCACATAGTGTTGTCTTGTATGCCTGTTTACATCTGCCCACACTCATAATAGTATGTTGGTCCGTCTTTAGAACACGAAGGGTTCCCAGTTCGATCCCGGGCTCCCCCTGAGTTAATGTCGAAGAGTCCTTGAGCAAGACTCTGAACCCCTAACTGCTCCTGATGAGCAGGTTGGTGCCAAGCATGGTTTCCTCTGCCATCGCTGTATGAATGTGTGTGTGTGAATGGGTGAATGTAATGAATGTGTGTGTGAATGGGTGAATGTAGTGCACAATCTATGTAAAGTGCCTTGGATAAAAGTGCTATATAAATGCACCATTTACCATTTATGGGATAGGTCAGGGGTCTTCAATAGGGGGTCCGGCACCCCTAGGGGGTCCTCAGAGCTACTGCAGGGGGCCCTGTTGTAACAGAATGTGTGATAGGAACGTCTTTAGTTCTGTTGTAACAGAATCTTTGTGTGACGGGAACGGTGTACATTACACCCCTATTCTGAGGGAAATAGCAGATCTACAAGCTTGAGCTTGCAGTCCGGCTATTTTAGGCAAAGAGGTTTGATGTAGAAGTAAAACATAAGTGGAGACCAAGTACAGCCTTGTTAAGCATTTCATGTCATGAAAGGTGCTCTACAAATAATGTTTATTACTAGTAAGACGCCTCAGGGCGACATGCGACCTTGCCAAGGTCGCGCCAATTCTTGGCCATTTGGCCAGTGATGTATATCGGACCAGTTACCCATATATGGAGATCCATGTACTGTATATAGTACATCCCTTTTATGCCCATACATGGAGATCCCTGTCTGAACCAGCCACACAGATATGGGCCATGTCTTGGCCATCTGGCCAGTGATATAGTATATATCAATGACATCAGGGATCTTCATACATGGGCATAAAAGGGATTCTGGGAATACCCATATATGGACTTTTAAATAGGTGATGTCACCTATGATATCACCTGTGATGTCACAGTGATGTGTCTGGTGTAGTGCTATGCACCCTGGTCTGGCCTATTCAAGCCAGGTCCAGCCTGTAATGGCCTGGTGGAGACATCTAACTACCCCCCTTCCCTGGTCTATACTCCTACTTGGCAGGACTGGGCTGGACTTAGGTGTGCTGGAGCTCTATTGGGCTCCTGTGGGCTGTATTGGGGTCGCTTGGGCTGTGCTGTGCTTTGCTGGGCTCTGTTAGGCTGTATGGGGCAGTACTGTACTATAGCTTAGAAATATTCATGTAAAACTATTGGCTGTGGCGTGCACACAAAATCATGTGGTAACTCAATATGGTTATTGTGAGGCTGAAGATGCTTTCCATCATAGTGACATGCAGAAAAAAAATGTCCATATAGTATGGTTTACATAGAAGTCATGCCTTAGTGTACACGGCCAATAGTTTTACATGAACATGCCTAGGCTATACTACAGTACTGCCCTGTATAGCCTACCAGAGCCCAGCCCAGCCCACCAGAGCCCAAAACAGCCCACCAGAGCCCAAAACAGCCCACCAGAGCCTGATAGAGTCCAGTCCAGCACAGCCCAGCACATCCAAGTCCAGCACAGTGGGAGAATAGATTAGGGAAGTGGAGAGGTTGGATGGCTTCACTAGCCTACAGTAGGCTGGATCCGGCTTGAATAGGCCAGACCAGGGTGCACAGGACTGCACCAGACTCCACCAGGCTGCTCCATACTCCAGCCAGCTCTGTAGATCCTGTGTACACGGCACTCCTAACTCGAACGGTCAAGGGAAAGGGTCGTTTTAGGCGTCAAAACGGGCCCTTTGTCCTTAACACCTTGACGTCCGAAATAGAATGGTGGTTGGTAGATTAGCCGTGACATTTCTATTATTGTATTGTGATCTGAGACATAATATTATGTTTATAAACATGACCCCGCAGCCCCTCCATCTTGAACAGCGCCGCTGTTTTTTCTTTTTTTTTCCCCAGGCCAGTAACTCACCATGATTTTCTCGATTTCCGTTGGGATAGAATGGGGGTTTTGGCCAATCGTCGATGTCCCCGTGCGTTTCGCGTGCGCGATCCTTTCACGTAAATGTCCCCGCAAATAGTCCATGTGTGACTGAAGAACAGAACTGAAAAGTTTCGCTAGCATAGCCCCAAGCATGGCTGCTGTAGGAGCTCGAGTGTGCAGACAGCAAACGGATGGCTGGGAGTAGCCTTGGAGAAGGAGAGGCGCTGACGTCACCTCTGCTTCATGCACGGTCTGCATGAGCTATCAGTGCACGAGTGGTGACTAGGGAAGGTTAGACGATCGCCGATTTTCGGATCAAAAGCTTTTATTCCGGTTTTAAAGACAAAGTCCGGGAATGTACGACGTGGCTGAGAGTCCCTGGGGGGATGTGCGATATAGTACGGTTTTAACATTAAGGGGCTCCCCGTGGCTTAGAAGGTGTTAAAATGAATAAAAAAATCTAAAAAATATGTTTTGTTTTAGGCCGGACACACTTTTCATATTTGAAGCATGCCTGATCCGATGGAATGGGTTTTGTGTCTCTCCGACACTTTGAACCCTTTACGATTGCGAAAAAGACACCGAAACCCGGATTTTTGTCCTTAAAATCAATAAAAAAATCTAAAGAAATCCGTTTGTTTTACGTAGGAAACACTTTTCATATTTGAAGGATGCCTGATCCGATGGAATGGGTTTCGTGTCTCTCCGACAATTTTAACCCTTTATGATTGCGAAAAAGACACGAAATTTGCACGCCACCAACACGATTACACATTCTTTCGGATAAAAGACACATATTCTGACTTACTTTTTGACGCTGAATCCAACAAACCCGGTCTCGTGTCTCTACGACACTCCTAACTCGCAAGGTCAAGGAAAAAGCCACTGTGTACACGGGCAAGTTTTACATGACTTTGTGTACACGGCCAATAGTTTTACATGAACATGTCTAGGCTTTAGTATTGTACTGCCTCGTATAGCACAACAGAGCCCAGCACAGAACAGCACAGCCCACCAGAGCCCAATACAGCCCCCCAGAGCCCAATAGAGTCCAGCAAACCTAAGTCCAGCCCAGTCCTGCCGAGTAGGAGTATAGACCGGGGAAAGAGGGTAGTTAGATGACTCCACCAGGCCATTACTGTCCAGATCTGGCTTGAATAGGCCAGACCAGGGTAGACTGCACCAGACTCCACCAGGCTGCTCCATGCTCCAGCCAGCTCTGTAGATCCTTGCACATGCGATTAACCACTGTGTACACGGGCAATAGTTTTAAGTTTTACATGAACCCTCAGAGGGACACTGTGGGCTTATCAAGTGGTCCATGGCCGGTTCTCAAAGTGAGGTCAGGGGGCCCACAGTGTCCCTCTGAGGGGACATGGCACAGACCGTGTACACGAAGGGCAGGAGCAAGTGTTCAAGTCCCATAGAATCTATGGGAAATGTACACAGGCGTGTACAAAGTCAGTAGTTTTACATGAACCCTCAGAGGGACACTGTGGGCTTATCAAGTGGTCCATGGTCGGTTCTCAAAGTGAGGTCGGGGAACCCTCAGAGGGACACTGTGGGCTTATCAAGTGGTCCATGGTCGGTTCTCAAAGTGAGGTCGGGGACCCTCAGAGGGACACTTTGGGCTTATCAAGTGGTCCATGGTCGGTTCTCAAAGTGAGGTCGGGGGACCCTCAGAGGGACACTGTGGGCTTATCAAGTGGTCCATGGTCGGTTCTCAAAGTGAGGTCGGGGGACCCTCAGAGGGACACTGGGCTTATCAAGTGGGAGCACAAAGTTGGTGAGGGGGGTACTAGCTATAGTAGGATGATCAGGCTTGTCGAGGCCAAAGGGTGTACTAGAGTCTTAATAGGCACCATTAGGTTGTTCTAGGCCATTGTCTGCCCTTTAGCCCTTTTACTCACCATGATTTTCTCGATTTCCGTTGGGATAGAATGGGGGTTTTGGCCGATCGTCGATGTCCCCGTGCGTTTCGCGTGCGCGATCCTTTCACGTAAATGTCCCCGCAAATAGTCCATGTGTGACTGAAGAACAGAACTGAAAAGTTTCGCTAGCATAGCCCCAAGCATGGCTGCTGTAGGAGCTCGAGTGTGCAGACAGCAAACGGATGGCTGGGAGTAGCCTTGGAGAAGGAGAGGCGCTGACGTCACCTCTGCTTCATGCACGGTCTGCATGAGCTATCAGTGCACGAGTGGTGACTAGGGAAGGTTAGACGATCGCCGATTTTCGGATCAAAAGCTTTTATTCCGGTTTTAAAGACAAAGTCCGGGAATGTACGACGTGGCTGAGAGTCCCTGGGGGGATGTGCGATATAGTACGTTTTTAACATTAAGGGGCTCCCCGTGGCTTAGAAGGTGTTAAAATGAATAAAAAAATCTAAAAAATATGTTTTGTTTTAGGCCGGACACACTTTTCATATTTGAAGCATGCCTGATCCGATGGAATGGGTTTCGTGTCTCTCCGACACTTTGAACCCTTTACGATTGCGAAAAAGACACCGAAACCCGGATTTTTGTCCTTAAAATCAATAAAAAAATCTAAAGAAATCCGTTTGTTTTACGTAGGAAACACTTTTCATATTTGAAGGATGCCTGATCCGATGGAATGGGTTTCGTGTCTCTCCGACAATTTTAACCCTTTATGATTGCGAAAAAGACACGAAATTTGCACGCCACCAACACGATTACACATTCTTTCGGATAAAAGACACATATTCTGACTTACTTTTTGACGCTGAATCCAACAAACCCGGTCTCGTGTCTCTACGACACTCCTAACTCGCAAGGTCAAGGAAAAAGCCACTGTGTACACGGGCAAGTTTTACATGACTTTGTGTACACGGCCAATAGTTTTACATGAACATGTCTAGGCTTTAGTATTGTACTGCCTCGTATAGCACAACAGAGCCCAGCACAGAACAGCACAGCCCACCAGAGCCCAATACAGCCCCCCAGAGCCCAATAGAGTCCAGCAAACCTAAGTCCAGCCCAGTCCTGCCGAGTAGGAGTATAGACCGGGGAAAGGGGGTAGTTAGATGACTCCACCAGGCCATTACTGTCCAGATCTGGCTTGAATAGGCCAGACCAGGGTAGACTGCACCAGACTCCACCAGGCTGCTCCATGCTCCAGCCAGCTCTGTAGATCCTTGCACATGCGATTAACCACTGTTTACACGGGCAATAGTTTTAAGTTTTACATGAACCCTCAGAGGGACACTGTGGGCTTATCAAGTGGTCCATGGCCGGTTCTCAAAGTGAGGTCAGGGGGCCCACAGTGTCCCTCTGAGGGGACATGGCACAGACCGTGTACACGAAGGGCAGGAGCAAGTGTTCAAGTCCCATAGAATCTATGGGAAATGTACACAGGCGTGTACAAAGTCAGTAGTTTTACATGAACCCTCAGAGGGACACTGTGGGCTTATCAAGTGGTCCATGGTCGGTTCTCAAAGTGAGGTCGGGGAACCCTCAGAGGGACACTGTGGGCTTATCAAGTGGTCCATGGTCGGTTCTCAAAGTGAGGTCGGGGACCCTCAGAGGGACACTTTGGGCTTATCAAGTGGTCCATGGTCGGTTCTCAAAGTGAGGTCGGGGGACCCTCAGAGGGACACTGTGGGCTTATCAAGTGGTCCATGGTCGGTTCTCAAAGTGAGGTCGGGGGACCCTCAGAGGGACACTGGGCTTATCAAGTGGGAGCACAAAGTTGGTGAGGGGGGTACTAGCTATAGTAGGATGATCAGGCTTGTCGAGGCCAAAGGGTGTACTAGAGTCTTAATAGGCACCATTAGGTTGTTCTAGGCCATTGTCTGCCCTTTAGCTGCTCACACAATTGAGACCAAACACTGTGTACAGGAGCCTTAGTTTGTGTGTACATGACCAATAGTTTTAAATGGATATTTCTAGTCCATCGCACACAGCCACCTTGTGCACCCTTGGTTGGTTCGTCTTTGTTTGGGAAGGAGGGACTTTGAGGATGTACCTCACTTTGAGAACCGACCATGGACCACTTGATAAGCCCACAGTGTCCCTCTGAGGGTCCCCCGACCTCACTTTGAGAACCGACCATGGACCACTTACTATATACCCTAACTATTGTTAATATTATTTTAATATTATTTTTTAATTTTTTTTTTAATATTATTTTAATATTATTTTAATATTATTTTAATATTATTTTAATATTATTTTAATATTATGTTTTAATTAATTTTAAAATAATATTAAAAAAAATAATTAAAAAATAATATTAAAATAATATTAAAAAAATTAATTAAAAAATAATATTAAAATAATATTAAAATAATATTAAAAAAATTAATTAAAAAATAATATTAAAATAATATTAAAAAAATTAATTAAAAAATAATATTAAAATAATATTAAAAAAATTAATTAAAAAATAATATTAAAATAATATTAAAATAATATTAAAATAATATTATAAAAAATAATTAAAACATAATATTAAAATAATATTAAAATAATATTAAAAAAATTAATTAAAAAATAATATTAAAATAATATTAAAATAATATTAAAAAAATTAATTAAAAAATAATATTAAAATAATATTAAAATAATATTAAAAAAATTAATTAAAAAATAATATTAAAATAATATTAAAATAATATTAAAATAATATTATAAAAAATTAATTAAAAAATAATATTAAAATAATAATATTAAAAAAATTAATTAAAAAATAATATTGAAATAATATTAAAATAATATTAAAATAATATTAAAATAATTAATATTATTGTAATATTATTTTAATATTATTTTTTAATGAATTTTTTTAATACTATTTTAATATTATTTTAATATTATTTTTTAATTAATTTTTTTAATATTATTTTAATATTATTTTAATATTATTTTAATATTATTTTTTAATTAATTTTTTTAATATTATTTTAATATTATTTTAATATTATTTTTTAATTAATTTTTTTAATATTATTTTAATATTATTTTAATATTATTTTAATTAATTTTTATATTATTTTTTAATTAATTTTTTTAATATTATTTTAATATTATTTTTTAATTAATTTTTTTAATATTATTTTAATATCATTTTTTAATTAATTTTTTAAATATTATTTTAATATTATTTTAATATTATTTTAATATTATTTTTTAATTAATTCTTTTAATATTATTTTAATATAATTTTTTAATTATTTTTTTTAATATTATTTTAATATTATTTTTTTAATATTATTTTAATATTATTACCCTTATTGGAATAGGTGTGCACTTGCAGCAGTTTCTATGGCCGGTGTTCATGGCCAAATTCCGGGTCCCACTGCGCAGCCTGTGGGGGCGTGAAAATTAAGGGGACAGACTCTACATGTCCTCTGGGCCCATCTCTGCGCGTTGACACCACTTGTTCGCCCACCAGTCCTACAGATGACCCACACTGATTCTTTTTCCTTTGTTTACATTTTTAGGGTACTACTTGCAGTTCATGCATGCTCCCACAGTGTGGCAGGCTACTATTTTGCAGTTCATGCATGCTTCCACAGTGTGGCAGGCTATGAGCCAAAACTATTAGACATGTGCTCTGTGAATTATGTCATTTCATTTCAACTTTTATTTAGTTCTCAGTAACAGACAGAGGGATGGTACCCTCTTTTTACAACAAATTAAGGCTGAAGACACTTTCCAGCATAGTGACATGCAGAACAAACTGTCCATATAGTATGGTTTACATAAAAGTCAGTTGTCTTTCACACACACACACACACACACACACACACACACACACACACACACACACACACACACACACACACACATATATATATATATATATATATATTTCATTTATTTATTTAATAAATATTTTTCATCACAATTGGGTTTGTGGGGAGCCATCCCTGCTTCAAGCTGTCACAGCACGGCACCAACACTTCAAACTAGTTAAAAAACCCAATACAGCAGATCTACAAGCACCGCACAGATCTACAAGCACCTCACACATGCCAGGGACAGAGTTAGGTTGGCCTGCATAAGCCTTGCTGTCAACACACTATACTACACCACTCAGGCCACCAAGCCAGGTGTGGTCAATTAGTGCCTTCTTTTGATCAGTGGCTTCTGCTTGATGAGTGGCACCAGTCTGTCTTTGTTCACTGGTCAGTCAAGTTCACTGGGAGAGAATATGTTTCAGATCAGTGCAAGTGTATTTGTTTTCCATTTGGACTTACTGTGTTTTGTTGGTACAGTATGCGTGCGACTAACATATTTCTCATAATTCCAATTTGTTTGTTGTTTAATTAGCCGGATTGTGAATGCCCTGCATTTTTCTTTCATCTTTAGAACCACACATGTGTAACAAAACAGAGTGGTGATCATTTGGTGTGGGTGAAGAGAAGAAAAACATTTCATTAAAGGAGTAGTTCACCCCCAAAGTGACTTTTTTTCTATTGAACTCAAGTCTCCATGGCGTGAGTAATACATTGAAAAAATAAGTCATTTTGGGGGTGAACTACTCCTTGAATGTCAGTTTTGTGGTGTTTTGACTGGACACCCTGAGGATATTGCCAGATAGACAGACAGACAGACAGACAGACAGACAGACAGACAGACAGACAGACAGACAGAGAATTGTAGGCCTTGCATTTATTTGACTTGGTTCCACAGATGGCGAAAATAGCTAATCTTCAAGCTCACAATGCCTCACTGTTTGGACAAAGAGTTGAGGCGTTACATTTTGTAAAACACGGTCTTGTGAAAATAGCAGATCTACATGCTCACAACACCTCAAAACGCAGGGCGGCGTGAGCATGTAGATCTGATATTTTCACAATTTCTGCCTCTAATATTTAATTTATCATTTTAAAAGTATTAAAAAGTCCTTAAATTGTCTCTTTAGAAATGTGCAGATAGCCTCTGTACACTGTTGAGTGGAAAAACAATGTTTCACATTAAGCTAATCATTTGGGACCACCCAAGATCATTTGGAGACCCCTCTAGGGGTCCCATAGTTGAACCACTGACTTATAAGGGGAGTATGGAGACCCCTCTAGGGGTCCCATAGTTGAACCACTGACTTATAAGGGGACTATATGAGGCTGGATCCGTCTGGAACACTGCACTATAGGCTCTCGCCAGCTCTGTAGCTCTCCACACTTGAACAGTTGTGTCCTTAAATTCAATTATAATAATTAACCCTAACCCTGTGTACACAGCCAATAGTTTTACATGAACATGTTCAGGCTTTAGTACTGTACTGTCTCGTGTAGCCCAACAGAGCCCAGCACAGCACAACACGGCCCACCAGAGCCCAATACAGCCTACCAGAGCCCAATAGAGTCCAGCAAACCTAAGTCCAGCCCAGTCCTGCCGAGTAGGAGTATAGACCGGGGAAAGGGGGTAGTTAGATGACTCCACCAGGCCATTACTGTCCAGATCTGGCTTGAATAGGCCAGACCAGGGTAGACAGGACTGCACCAGACTCCACCAGGCTGCTCCATCATCCAGCCAGCTCTGTAGATCCTTGCACATGCGATTAACCACTGTGTACACGGGCAATAGTTTTACATGAGTTTGTGTACACGGGCAATAATTTTACATGACTTTGTGTACATGGCCAATAGTTTTACATGACCATGTCCAGGCTTTAGTACTGTACTGCCTCGTGTAGCCCAACAGAGCACAGCACAGCCCACCAGAGCCCAATACAGCCCACCAGAGCCCAATAGAGTCCAGCAAACCTAAGTCCAGCCCAGTCCTGCCCAATAGGAGTATAGACCAGGGAAGGGGGGTAGTTAGATGACTCCACCAGGCCATTACAGTGACTGTAATGGCAGACCAGGGTAGACAGGACTGCACCAGACTCCACCAGGCTGCTCCATGCTCCAGCCAGTCTCTCCGACAATTTTAACCCTTTATGATTGCGCACCAGGCTGCTCCATGCTCCAGCCAGTCTCTCCGACAATTTTAACCCTTTATGATTGCGAAAAAGACACGAAATTTGCACGCCACCAACACGATTACACATTCTTTCGGATAAAAGACGCTTATTCTGACTTACTTTTTGACGCTGAATCCAACGAACCTGGTCTCGTGTCTCTACAACACTCCTAGCTTGAAAGGTCAAGCAAAAGGTCAAGGCAGGCTTCAAAAGCGGCCTTCTGTCCTTAAAATCAATAAGAAATTCAAAAAAAATCCGTTTGTTTCAAGCAGGACATCAATTTCATCGTTGAAGGATGCCCGATCCGATGGAATTGGTTTCGTGTCTCTCCGACACTTTAAAACCTTTAAAACTGCGCCAAAGTCACTCTACCTCGGAGTTTGGACCTTAAAATCAATAGAAAAATAAGAAAAAAACATTCTGTTTTAAGCAGGCCACTTATTTCATATTTGAAGGATCCCCGATCCAATGGAATTGGTTTCGGGTCTCTCCGACAAATTTAACCCCTTCCGTTTGCGAAAAAGACACGAAATGCGGGCGCCACGAACATAATTTAAATTTTTTTTTGATAAAAAACACTTATTCCGACTTACTTTTTGACGACAAGTCCGTTGGTGCTGGTGCCGTTGTTTGAAAATCTTTCGGTCCGTTTCTAACACTTCTAGAAGGGCTAGCTCGGGTTCTAGGGGGCGTAGAGACAAACGGGAAACAGATTCTTGATCTGCTCACCGAGACGGACGCACTGATGTGTGTTTCATTTCTGAGCGACCCATAGGGGGCTAACCCTAATTCCAACTAGGGTTACGTTTTACTCCACACAGAAACGTCGTAGAGAGATGATACACACATCAGTGTGTTCGTATCGCAGAGACGAACAAGCCTATATAACTGTCCTCGCACACAAACACTCCTGTGAGTTGATTGGTAACTTTGGTTTGCTGGCCAAAAGGCTCTAAGGGGTATACACTCTATGAGCCTTGTGAAATTGGAAATCCCAGGGATAAAAAGGCCGTAGAGGGACATATGAGATATCAAAATGTCCGTCTCGGAGAGCACTACAACATATCTCAGAACCGAGTTCCGGTCTCGTGTCTCTACAACACTCCTAATTCGAAAGGTCAAGGAAAAAGCCACTGTGTACACGGGCAATAGTTTTACATGACTTTGTGTACACGGCCAATAGTTTTACATGAACATGTCTAGGCTTTAGTACTGTACTGCCTCGTATAGCCCAACAGAGCCCAGCACAGCACAGCACAGCCCACCAGAGCCCAATACAACCCACCAGAACCTAATAGAGTCCAGCAAACCTAAGTCCAGCCCAGTCCTGCCCAGTAGAGTATAGACCAGGGAAGAGGGGTAGTTAGATGGCTCTACCAGGCCATTAAAGCCCATATCGAGCTTGAATAGGCCAGACCAGGGTGCACAGGACTGCACCAGGCTGCTCCATGCTCCAGCCAGCCCTGTAGCTCCTTGCACATGCGATTAACCACTGTGTTCACGGGCAATAGTTTTACATGAGTTTGTGTACACGGGCAATAGTTTTACATGAGTTTGTGTACACGGCCAATAATTTTACATGAACATTTCTTGGCTTTAGTACTGTACTGCCTTGTATAGCCCAACAGAGCCCAGCACAGCACAGCAGAGCCCAATACAGCCAACCAGAACCCAATAGAGTCAAGAAAACCTAGGTCCAGCCCAGTAGGAGTATAGACCAGGGAAGGGGGGAAGTTAGATGGCTCAACCAGGCCATTACAGGCCGTATCCGGCTTGAATAGGTCAGACCAGGGTGCACATGACTGCACCAGACTCCAACAGGCTGCTCCAGCCTCGAGCCAGCCCTGTAGCTCCTTAAACATGCAATTATAGACTGTGTACACGGGCAATAGTTTTACATGAGTTTGTGTACACGGCCAATAGTTTTACATGAACATGTCTTGGCTTTAGTACTGTACTGCCTCGTATAGCCCAACAGAGCCCAGCACAGCACAGCACAGCCCACCAGAGCCCAATACAACCCACCAGAACCTAATAGAGTCCAGCAAACCTAAGTCCAGCCCAGTCCTGCCCAGTAGAGTATAGACCAGGGAAGAGGGGTAGTTAGATGGCTCTACCAGGCCATTAAAGCCCATATCGAGCTTGAATAGGCCAGACCAGGGTGCACAGGACTGCACCAGGCTGCTCCATTCTCCAGCCAGCCCTGTAGCTCCTTGCACATGCGATTAACCACTGTGTACACGGGCAATAGTTTTACATGAGTTTGTGTACACAAGCAATAGTTTTACATGACTTTGTGTACACGGCCAATAGTTTTACATGAACATGTCTTGGCTTTAGTACTGTACTGCCTTGTGTAGCCCAACAGAGCCCAGCACAGCACAGCACAGCCCACCAGAGCCCAATACAACCCACCAGAACCTAAGAGAGTCCAGCAAACCTAAGTGCAGCCCAGTCCTGCCCAGTAGAGTATAGACCAGGGAAGGGGGGGTAGTTAGATGGCTCTACCAGGCCATTACATGCCATATCCGGCTTGAATAGGCCAAACCAGGGTGCAAAGGGCTGTACCAGACTCCACCAGGCTGCTCCATGCTCCAGCAAGCCCTGTAGCTCCTTGCAGATGCGATTAACCACTGTGTACACAGGCAATATTATTACATGAGTTTGTGTACACAGGCAATAGTTTTACATGAACATGTCTTGGCTTTAGTACTGTACTGCCTCGTATAGCCCAACAGAGCCCAGCACAGCACAGCCCACCAGAGCCCAATACAGCCCACCAGAACCTAAGAGAGTTCAGAAAACCTAAGTCCAGCCCAATCCTACACAGTAGGAGTATAGACCAGGGAAGGGGGAAGTTAGATGGCTCAACCAGGCTATAACAGGCCGGATCCACCTTGAATAGTCCAGACAAGAGTGCACAGGACTGCACCTGTCTCCACCAGGCTCCAGCCAGCCCTGTAGCTCCTTGTTAATGTGATTAACCACTGTGTACACGGGCAATTGTATTACATGAGTTTGTGTACACGGGCAATAGTTTTACATGAGTTTGTGTACACGGCCAATAGTTTTACATGAACATGTCTTGGCTTTAGTACTGTACAATATAGCCCAACAGATCCCAGCACAGCCCACCAGAGCCCAAATGCTTCCCACCAGAGCCCAATAGGGTCCAGCACAAGTCCAGTCCCATTTGCCCAGTGTGAGTATAGACCAGGGAAGAGGGGTATATAGATTGCTGCACCAGGCCATTACTCTATCGGGCTTTGGCTGGCTGTACTTTGCTTTAGTGGGCTGTGCTGTGCTGTGCAGGGTTCTGTTGGGCTATACGAGGCAGAACTGTACTTAAGCCCAGACATGTTCATGTAAAACTATTGGCCGTGTACACGAACTCATGTAAAACTATTGCCCGTGTTCACGGTTAATCGCATGTGCAAGGAGCTACAGGGGTCCACCGCTAGGTGGCGCTCTACGCACAGCTGTCTCCGTGCCACCACTCCCGGTCGCTCCTAGCCCGAGTTACAGCATTTTATGTGCGCTGCAGTGGCAGGGGGTCCTCCACTAGGGGCTGCGAGCACTTTTGCATCCGTTATGGAGCACCAGGCGTCGGTGGTCCCCGGAATTCCCCGTGAGCAGCCCCGTTGGGGTGGTCATTTGGTCATTTTTGCAGTTTTCGGCAGCGGCACCAGGGGGTCCCTGGGTGTCCATGGATTTCCAGGGGTCCCGGAAACTTTGGGACCAGCCATGGAGCTCCTTCGAAACCCCTCATGGACCCCCAGAGGTCCCCGAAACAACTTTGGGACTAGCCATGGCTGTCCCAGGCTTTTGTGAACCAGCCATGGAAACCCTGGGGGTCCCCAAACAACACTTTTGGAATCAGCCATGGATCCCCTTGGTAACCCCTCAGGGACCCCCAGAGGTCCCCAAACCACACCTTGGGAACCAGCCAAGGCAGTACTTGGCTGTATGAAGCTCAACCATGCAGTAGTAGGCTAGACTATGGCTCTCTGCTGCCCCCCATTGAGAAAGGATAGTCGGCACAGAGACCGGGCTTCGTGATCGTGAAGCGTGAACACGAGCCTTAGGAACTCGAGCAAATGATCGCGTCGTGTACACCGGCTCGAGTGTGTACACCGGCCACAGGATTTTGAATTGAAACTGCCTGAAGTGTTCGTCAGTATTATTGTTTTTTTAATATTATTTTAATATTATTATTTTAATATTATTTTAATATTATTTTTTTAATATTATTTTAATATTATTTTTTTAATATTATTTTAATATTATTTTTTTAATATTATTTTAATATTATTTTAATATTATTTTAATATTATTTTTTAATTAATTTTTTTAATATTATTTTAATATTATTTTAATATTATTTTTTAATTATTACCCCTATCGTTAAATCGGTCCACGAAGCCGAGGTCCTAGGGCTGGTGTACACGACAAATTTCCAAACCCCGCTGTGTGTTCCCTGGGGGCGTGAAAAATAAGGGGGTGGGCTCTACATGTCCTCTGGGACCCCATCTACGTATGGACACCACTTGTTCGCCCATCCGTCTTACGGATGCTTTTTTATTCCATTTTATTTGTTTTAGGGTCCTATCTTGCAGTTCAAGCCTATTTCCACAGGGTGGCAGGCTACTTTCCCAACCTACTGGAGGTGAACATGCAGGGGCGTCAATTGGGTATGGCAAGCTATGGCAGCTGCCATACCTTGGCTACAGGGGGGAAATAATTAAATGTACTTTTCATCGTGCCTGTTGCTAAGGTATGGCAACATGATTGGTGTCTTGCAAGACACCAGTCATGTTGCCATACCTTAGCCTTTCCTGAACTGACGCCGCTGTGAACATGTGTACACAGCCAGCATATTACTCAATGCCAAACTTTGCACACACACTCCTTGCCTGCCAATCCACAACCTCCACCCCTCCAGGGACCCCCAGGGCTTATCTCCCGATTAGGACACTTTCCAGCATAATGACATGCAGAACAAACTGTCCATATAGTATGGTTTACATAAAAGTCAGTTGTCTTTCACACACACACACACACACACACACACACACACACACACACACACACATATATATATATATATATATATATATATATATATATATATATATATATATATATATTTCATTTATTTATTTCATAAATATTTTTCATCACAATTGGGTTTGTGGGGAGCCATCCCTGCTTCAAGCTGTCACAGCACGGCACCAACACTTCAAACTAGTTAAAAAACCCAATACAGCAGATCTACAAGCACCTCACAGATCTACAAGCACCTCGCACATGCCAGGGACAGAGTAGGTTGGCCTGCATAAGCCTTGCTGTCAACACACTATACTACGCCACTCAGGCCACCAAGCCAGGTGTGGTCAATTAGTGCCTTCTTTTGATCAGTGGCTTCTGCTTGATGAGTGGCACCAGTCTGTCTTTGTTCCCTGGTCAGTCAAGTTCACTGGGAGAGAATGTTTCAGATCAGTGCAAGTGTATTTGTTTTCCATTTGGACTTACTGTGTTTTGTTGGTACAGTATGCGTGCGACTAACTAATATTTCTGATAATTCCAATTTGTTTGTTGTTTAATTAGCCGGATTGTGAATGCCCTGCATTTTTCTTTCATCTTTAGAACCACACGTGTGTAACAAAACAGAGTGGTGATCATTTGGTGTGGGTGAAGAGAAGAAAAACATTTCATTAAAGGAGTAGTTCACCCCCAAAGTGACTTTTTTTCTATTGAACTCAAGTCTCCATGGCGTGAGTAATACATTGAAAAAATAAGTCATTTTGGGGGTGAACTACTCCTTGAATGTCAGTTTTGTGGTGTTTTGACTGGACACCCTGAGGATATTGCCAGATAGATAGACAGACAGACAGACAGACAGACAGACAGACAGACAGAGAATTGTAGGCCTTGCATTTATTTGACTTGGTTCCAACAGATGGCGAAAATAGCTAATCTTCAAGCTCACAATGCCTCACTGTTTGGACAAAGAGTTGAGGCGTTACATTTTGTAAAACACGGCCTTGTGAAAATAGCAGATCTACATGCTCATAACACCTCACAACGCAGGGCGGCGTGAGCATGTAGATCTGATATTTTCACAATTTCTGCCCCTAATATTTAATTTATCATTTTAAAAGTATTAAAAAGTCCTTAAATTGTCTCTTTAGAAATGTGCAGATAGCCTCTGTATACTGTTGAGTGGAAAAACAATGTTTCACATTAAGCTAAACATTTGGGACCACCCAAGATCATTTGGAGACCCCTCTAGGGGTCCCATAGTTGAACCACTGACTTATAAGGGGAGTATGGAGACCCCTCTAGGGGTCCCATAGTTGAACCACTGACTTATAAGGGGAGTATATGAGGCTGGATCCGTCTGGAACACTGCACTAGGCTCTCGCCAGCTCTGTAGCTCTCCACACTTGAACAGTTGTGTCCTTAAATTCAATTATAATAATTAACCCCTGTATATACGGGCAATAGTTTTACATGACTTTGTGTACACAGCCAATAGTTTTACATGAACATGTCTAGGCTTTAGTACTGTACTGCCTCGTATAGCCCAACAGAGCCCAGCACAGAACAGCACAGCCCACCAGAGCCCAATACAGCCCCCCAGAGCCCAACAGAGTCCAGCAAACCTAAGTCCAGCCCAGTCCTGCCGAGTAGGAGTATAGACCGGGGAAAGGGGGTAGTTAGATGACTCCACCAGGCCATTACTGTCCAGATCTGGCTTGAATAGGCCAGACCAGGGTAGACAGGACTGCACCAGACTCCACCAGGCTGCTCCAGCCAGCTCTGTAGATCCTTGCACATGCGATTAACCACTGTGTACACGGGCAATAGTTTTAAGTTTTACATGAACCCTCAGAGGGACACTGTGGGCTTATCAAGTGGTCGATGGCCGGTTCTCAAAGTGAGGTCGGGGGGCCCACAGTGTCCCTCTGAGGGGACACGGCACAGACCGTGTACACGAAGGGCAGGAGCAAGTGTTCAAGTCCCATAGAATCTATGGGAAATGTACACAGGCGTGTACAAAGTCACCAGTAGTTTTACATGAACCCTCAGAGGGACACTGTGGGCTTATCAAGTGGTCCATGGTCGGTTCTCAAAGTGAGGTCGGGGACCCTCAGAGGGACACTGTGGGCTTATCAAGTGGTCCATGGTCGGTCCTCAAAGTGAGGTCGGGGGACCCTCAGAGGGACACTGTGGGCTTATCAAGTGGTCCATGGTCGGTTCTCAAAGTGAGGTCGGGGGCCCACAGTGTCCCTCTGAGGGGACACGGCACAGACTGTGTACACGAAGGGCAGGAGCAAGTGTTCAAGTCCCATAGAATCTATGGGAAATGTACACAGGCGTGTACAAAGTCACCAGTAGTTTTACATGAACCCTCAGAGGGACACTGTGGGCTTATCAAGTGGTCCATGGTCGGTTCTCAAAGTGAGGTCGGGGGACCCTCAGAGGGACACTGTGGGCTTATCAAGTGGTCCATGGCCGGTTCTCAAAGTGAGGTCGGGGGGCCCACAATGTCCCTCTGAGGGGACACGGCACAGATTGTGTACACGAAGGGCAGGAGCAAGTGTTCAAGTCCCATAGAATCTATGGGAAATGTACACAGACGTGTACAAAGTCACCAGTAGTTTTACATGAACCCTCAGAGGGACACTGTGGGCTTATCAAGTGGTCCATGGTCGGTTCTCAAAGTGAGGTCGGGGACCCTCAGAGGGACACTGTGGGCTTATCAAGTGGTCCATGGTCGGTTCTCAAAGTGAGGTCGGGGGACCCTCAGAGGGACACTGTCGGCTTATCAAGTGGTCCATGGTCGGTTCTCAAAGTGAGGTCGGGGGACCCTCAGAGGGACACTGTGGGCTTATCAAGTGGTCCATGGTCGGTTCTCAAAGTGAGGTCGAGGGACCCTCAGAGGGACACCGTGGGCTTATCAAGTGGTCCATGGTCGGTTCTGAAAGTGAGATCGGGGGACCCTCAGAGGGACACTGTGGGCTTATCAAGTGGTCCATGGTCGGTTCTCAAAGTGAGGTACATCCTCAAAGTCCCTCCTTCCCAAACAAAGACGAACCAACCAAGGGTGCACAAGGCAGCGGTGTGCGATGGACTAGAAATATCCATTTAAAACTATTGGTCATGTACACACAAACTAAGGCTCCTGTACACAGTGTTTGGTCTCAATTGTGTGAGCAGCTAAAGGGCAGACAACGGCCTAGAACAACCTAATGGTGCCTATTAAGACTCTAGTACACCCTTTGGCCTCGACAAGCCTGATCATCCTACTATAGCTAGTACCCCCCTCACCAACTTTGTGCTCCCACTTGATAAGCCCAGTGTCCCTCTGAGGGTCCCCCGACCTCACTTTGAGAACCGACCATGGACCACTTGATAAGCCCACGGTGTCCCTCTGAGGGTCCCTCGACCTCACTTTGAGAACCGACCATGGACCACTTGATAAGCCCACAGTGTCCCTCTGAGGGTCCCCCGACCTCACTTTGAGAACTGACCATGGACCACTTGATAAGCCCACAGTGTCCCTCTGAGGGTCCCCCGACCTCACTTTGAGAACCGACCATGGACCACTTGATAAGCCCACAGTGTCCCTCTGAGGGTCCCCGACCTCACTTTGAGAACCGACCATGGACCACTTGATAAGCCCACAGTGTCCCTCTGAGGGTTCATGTAAAACTACTGGTGACTTTGTACACGCCTGTGTACATTTCCCATAGATTCTATGGGACTTGAACACTTGCTCCTGCCCTTCGTGTACACGGTCTGTGCCGTGTCCCCTCAGAGGGACACTGTGGGCCCCCCGACCTCACTTTGAGAACCTGAGGGTTCATGTAAAACTTAAAACTATTGCCCGTGTACACAGTGGTTAATCGCATGTGCAAGGATCTACAGAGCTGGCTGGAGCAGCCTGGTGGAGTCTGGTGCAGTCCTGTCTACCCTGGTCTGGCCTATTCAAGCCAGATCTGGACAGTAATGGCCTGGTGGAGTCATCTAACTACCCCCTTTCCCCGGTCTATACTCCTACTCGGCAGGACTGGGCTGGACTTAGGTTTGCTGGACTCTGTTGGGCTCTGGGGGGCTGTATTGGGCTCTGGTGGGCTGTGCTGTTCTGTGCTGGGCTCTGTTGGGCTATACGAGGCAGTACAGTACTAAAGCCTAGACATGTTCATGTAAAACTATTGGCCGTGTACACAAAGTCATGTAAAACTATTGCCTGTGTACACAGTGGCTTTCTCCTTGACCTTTCGAGTTAGGAGTGTCGTAGAGACACGAGACCGGGTTTGTTGGATTCAGCGTCAAAAAGTAAGTCAGAATAAGTGTCTTTTATCCGAAAGAATGTGTAATCGTGTTGGTGGCGTGCAAATTTTGTGTCTTTTTCGCAATCATAAAGGGTTCAAAGTGTCGGAGAGACACGAAACCCATTCCATCGGATCAGGCATCCTTCAAATATGAAAAGTGTTTCCTGTGTAAAACAAACAGATTTTTTTAGATTTTTTTATTGATTTTAAGGACAAAAATCCGGGTTTCGGTGTCTTTTTCGCAATCGTAAAGGGTTCAAAGTGTCGGAGAGACACGAAACCCATTCCATCAGATCGGGCATGCTTCAAAAACCCATTCCATCAGATCGGGCATGCTTCAAATATGAAACGTGTGTCCTGCCTGAAACAAAACATATTTTTTTGATTTTTTTATTCATTTTAAGGACAAAGGGCCTGTTTTGACGCCTAAAACGACCCTTTTCCTTGACCTTTCGAGTTAGGAGTGCCGTGTACACAGGATCTACAGAGCTGGCTGGAGCATGGAGCAGCCTGGTGGAGTCTGGTGCAGTCATCTAACTACCCCCCTTCCCTGGTCTATACTCCTATTGGGCAGGACTGGGCTGGACTTAGGTTTGCTGGAGTCTATTGGGCTCTGGTAGGCTGTATTGGGCTCTGGTGGGCCGTGTTGTGCTGTGATGGGCTCTGTTGGGCTACACGAGACAGTACAGTACTAAAGCCTGAACATGTTCATGTAAAACTATTGGCTGTGTACACAAAGTCATGTAAAACTATTGCCCGTATATACAGGGGTTAATTATTATAATTGAATTTAAGGACACAACTGTTCAAGTGTGGAGAGCTACAGAGCCTAGTGCAGTGTTCCAGACGGATCCAGCCTCATATACTCCCCTTATAAGTCAGTGGTTCAACTATGGGACCCCTAGAGGGGTCTCCATACTCCCCTTATAAGTCAGTGGTTCAACTATGGGACCCCAGAGGGGTCTCCAAATGATCTTGGGTGGTCCCAAATGTTTAGCTTAATGTGAAACATTGTTTTTCCACTCAACAGTATACAGAGGCTATCTGCACATTTCTAAAGAGACAATTTAAGGACTTTTTAATACTTTTAAAATGATAAATTAAATATTAGTGGCAGAAATTGTGAAAATATCAGATCTACATGCTCACGCCGCCGTGCGTTGTGAGGTGTTGTGAGCATGTAGATCTGCTATTTTCACAAGGCCGTGTTTTACAAAATGTAACGCCTCAACTCTTTGTCCAAACAGTGAGGCATTGTGAGCTTGAAGATTAGCTATTTTCGCCATCTGTTGGAACCAAGTCAAATAAATGCAAGGCCTACAATTCTCTGTCTGTCTGTCTGTCTGTCTGTCTGTCTGTCTGTCTGTCTGTCTGTCTGTCTGTCTGTCTGTCTGTCTGTCTATCTATCTGGCAATATCCTCAGGGTGTCCAGTCAAAACACCACAAAACTGACATTCAAGGAGTAGTTCACCCCCAAAATGACTTATTTTTTCAATGTATTACTCAAGCCATGGAGACTTGAGTTCAATAGAAAAAAAGTCACTTTGGGGGTGAACTACTCCTTTAATGAAATGTTTTTCTTCTCTTCACCCACACCAAATGATCACCACTCTGTTTTGTTACACACGTGTGGTTCTAAAGATGAAAGAAAAATGCAGGGCATTCACAATCCGGCTAATTAAACAACAAACAAATTGGAATTATCAGAAATATTAGTTAGTCGCACGCATACTGTACCAACAAAACACAGTAAGTCCAAATGGAAAACAAATACACTTGCACTGATCTGAAACATTCTCTCCCAGTGAACTTGACTGACCAGGGAACAAAGACAGACTGGTGCCACTCATCAAGCAGAAGCCACTGATCAAAAGAAGGCACTAATTGACCACACCTGGCTTGGTGGCCTGAGTGGTGTAGTATAGTGTACTGTGTTGACAGCAAGGCTTATGCAGGCCAACCTACTCTGTCCCTGGCATGTGCGAGGTGCTTGTAGATCTGTGAGGTGCTTGTAGATCTGCTGTATTGGGTTTTTTAACTAGTTTGAAGTGTTGGTGCCGTGCTGTGACAGCTTGAAGCAGGGATGGCTCCCCACAAACCCAATTGTGATGAAAAATATTTATGAAATAAATAAATGAAATATATATATATATATATATATATATATATATATATATGTATATATATATGTGTGTGTGTGTGTGTGTGTGTGTGTGTGTGTGTGTGTGTGTGTGTGTGAAAGACAACTGACTTTTATGTAAACCATACTATATGGACAGTTTGTTCTGCATGTCACTATGCTGGAAAGTGTCCTAATCGGGAGATAAGCCCTGGGGGTCCCTGGAGGGGTGGAGGTTGTGGATTGGCAGGCAAGGAGTGTGTGTGCAAAGTTTGGCATTGAGTAATATGCTGGCTGTGTACACATGTTCACAGCGGCGTCAGTTCAGGAAAGGCTAAGGTATGGCAACATGACTGGTGTCTTGCAAGACACCAATCATGTTGCCATACCTTAGCAACAGGCACGATGAAAAGTACATTTAATTATTTCCCCCCTGTAGCCAAGGTATGGATAAGCCCACAGTGTCCCTCTGAGGGTCCCCCGACCTCACTTTGAGAACCACCACGGACCACTTGATAAGCCCACAGTGTCCCTCTGAGGGTTCATGTAAAACTACTGGTCGTGGACACCACCTAGGGCCTGTGTACATATGGCTCTCTGCTGCCCCCCATTAAGAAACTATAGACGGCACAGACCGTGTACACGAAGGGCAGGAGCAAGTGGTCAAGTCCCATAGAATCTATGGGAAATGTACGAAGTCGTGTACAAAGTCACCGGTTGGTCCACGAGCCATAGTTTTTTCCATTGTAGCTCCCTACAGTGTACACGACTATGATTATTTTTTTAAATATTATTTTAATATTATTTTAATATTATTTTTTAATTAATTTTTTTAATATTATTTTAATATTATTTTAACTCACTTACTGCCAATTAAAAATGCCCTCGAGTGGCATTAGTGCCAGCCCTCTCCATAGACTTCCATGTAATTTGTAGTGCACAGATCATGCACACCCATGCACAGATCATGCACCATGTTTGTGCAGGCTGTTCACAGCTTTCAAACAAAAAAAAAAGATTGGAAATCCGTTCAGGCATTCTTGAGATAATAGCCATTATGTTTTCCTATAATGTAAACAAAGATGGCTGCCATGTTTGATAGATGGGGTTGCTATGGGGGTTAAACATGCAATTTCGCGATTTCTATCATGCCTACTACATTTTTTGGGGTCCAAAAAATCTTTTTGAAAAAAAAAATTTTTTTGAAAAAAAATTTTTTTTTGTTTTTTTTCTAAGTAAAAGTCGCCCAAAGTCGCTTGGCAGGGAAGCCCATAGTGAGAAAGTTGCTCTAAAAGTCGCCTGGCACTGTATGAGTTAATATTATTTTTTAATTAATTTTTTTAATATTATTTTAATATCATTTTTAATTAATTTTTTTAATATTATTTTAATATTATTTTAATATTATTTTTTAATTAATTTTTTAAATATTATTTTAATATTATTTTAATATTATTTTAATATTATTTTTTAATTAATTTTTTTAATATTATTTTAATATTATTATTATTTTTTTTTTTTTAATATTATTTTAATATTATTTTTTTAATATTATTTTAATATTATTTTTTTAATATTATTTTAATATTATTTTTTTAATATTATTTTAATATTATTTTTTTAATATTATTTTAATATTATTTTTTTAATATTATTTTTTTAATATTATTTTTTTAATATTATTTTAATATTATTTTTTTAATATTATTTTAATATTATTTTTTTAATATTATTTTTTTAATATTATTTTTTTAATATTATTTTAATATTATTACCCCTATTGTTTTTGGTGTCTCTGAAGTCAATCAGCTATTGCCGGTGTACACAGCCAAATTTCCGGGCCCCACTGTGCGGACTGTGGGGGCGTGAAAATTCACCGGGTGGACTCAAAATGTCCTCCGGGGCCCCCTCTGCGTGTGGACACCACTTGCTCGCCCATCAGTCCCACGGATGATTTTTGTTTCTTTTTTTTAAATTTAGGGTCCTTTTCTGCAGTTCAAGCATAATTCCACAGGGCGGCAGGCTATTTTCCAAAACTATTGGAAGTGGACATGTGTACACAGCCAGCATTACTGAATGGAAAAAAATACTGTCTAATTTGATAGACTATCCCATCTCCGTGATTTGTAGATCTAACTTTACAGACAGTTCATTTCTATGATTTGTATATCTAATTCCATCAGCAGTTCCATACCATGATTTGTAGCTCTAAATCCATCACCTGTCACATCCACATGATTTGTAGATCTAATTCTAAAACCATTCACATCCACATGATTTGTAGATCTAATCCATACCATAATTTGTAGCTCTAAATCTATCACCTGTCACATCCACATGATTTGTAGATCTAATTCTAAAACTAGTCGCATCCCCATGATTTGTAGACCTAATTCCATCGGCAGTTCCATACCATAATTTGTAGCTCTAAATCCATCACCTGTCACATCCACATGATTTGTAGATCTAATTCTAAAACCAGTCACATCCACATGATTTGTAGATCTAATTCTAAAACCATTCACATCCCCATGATTTGTAGATCTAATTCCATCGGCAGTTCCATACCATAATTTGTAGCTCTAAATCCATCACCTGTCACATCCACATGATTTGTAGATCTAATTCTAAAACCAGTCACATCCACATGATTTGTAGATCTAATTCTAAAACCATTCACATCCACATGATTTGTAGATCTAATCCATACCATAATTTGAAGCTCTAAATCTATCACCTGTCACATCCACATGATTTGTAGATCTAATTCTAAAACTAGTCGCATCCCCATGATTTGTAGATCTAATTCCATCGGCAGTTCCATACCATAATTTGTAGCTCTAAATCTATCACCTGTCAAATCCACATTATTTGTATATCTAATTCTAAAACCAGTCCCATCCCCATGATTTGTAGATCTAAATCCAACGGCAGTTCCATACCATAATTGGTAGCCCTAAATCCATCACTTGTCACATCCACATGATTTCTAGATCTAATTCTAAAACCAGTCACATCCACATGATTTGTAGATCTAATTCTAAAACCATTCCAATCCCCATGATTTGTAGATCTAATCCATACCATAATTTGTAGCTCTAAATCTATCACCTGTCACATCCACATGATTTGTAGATCTAATTCTAAAACTAGTCGCATCCCCATGATTTGTAGATCTAATTCCATCGGCAGTTCCATACCATAATTGGTAGCTCTAAATCTATCACCTGTCACAAAGGCTCTGGTGGGCTGTTTTGGGCTCTGGTGGGCTGTGCTGGGCTCTGGTAGGCTATACAGGGCAGTACTGTACTAGCCTAGACATGTTCTTGTAAAACTATTGGCCGTGTACACTAAGGCATGTAGAAACTATTGCCTGTGTACACAGTGGATAATCCCATCAACGAGGAGCTACAGGACTGGCGGGAGCCTTGAGCAGACTGCTGGAGTCTGGTGCAGTCCTGTGCACCCTGGTCTGGCCTATTCCAGCCGGATCCAGCCTAGTGTAGCCTAGTGAAGCCATCTAACCTCTCCACTTCCCTAATCTATTCTCCCACTGTGCTGGACTTGGATGTGCTGGGCTGTGCTGGACTCTATCAGGCTCTGGTGGGCTGTTTTGGGCTCTGGTGGGCTGTGCTGGGCTCTGGTAGGCAATACAGGGCAGTACTGTACTATAGCCTAGACATGTTCATGTAAAACTATTGGCCGTGTACACTAAGGCATGTAGAAACTATTGCCCGTGTACACAGTGGATAATCCCATCAACGAGGAGCTACAGGACTGGAGGGAGCCTTGAGCAGCCCGGTGGAGACTGCTGGAGTCTGGTGCAGTCCTGTGCACCCTGGTCTGGCCTATTCCAGCCGGATCCAGCCTACTGTAGCCTAGTAAAGCCATCTAACTTCTCCACTTCCCTAATCTATTCTCCCACTGTGCTGGACTTGGATGTGCTGGGCTGTGCTGGACTCTATCAGGCTCTGGTGGGCTGTTTTGGGCTCTGGTAGGCTATACAGGGCAGTAATCTACTATAGCCTAGGCATGTTCATGTAAAACTATTGGCCGTGTACACAAAGGCATGTAGAAACTATTGCCCGTGTACACAGTGGATAATCCCATCAACAAGGAGCTACAGGACTGGCGGGAGCCTTGAGCAGACTGCTGGAGACTGCTGGAGTCTGGTGCACCCTGGTCTGGCCTATTCCAGCCGGATCCAGTCTAGTGTAGCCTAGTGAAGCCATCTAACCTCTCCACTTCCCTAATCTATTCTCCCCCTGTGCTGGACTTGGATAAGCTGGGCTGTGCTGGACTCTATCAGGCTCTGGTGGGCTGTTTTGGGATCTGGTGGGCTGTGCTGGGCTCTGGTAGGCTATACAGGGCAGTACTGTACTATAGCCTAGGCATGTTCATATAAAACTATTGGCCGTGTACACAAAGGCATGTAGAAACTATTGCCCGTGTACACAGTGGATAATCCCATCAACGAGGAGCTACAGGACTGGTGGGAGCCTTGAGCAGACTGCTGGAGACTGCTGGAGTCTGGTGCACCCTGGTCTGGCCTATTCCAGCCAGATCCAGCCTAGTGTAGCCTAGTGAAGCCATCTAACCTCTCCACTTCCCTAATCTATTCTCCCACTGTGCTGGACTTGGATGTGCTGGGCTGTGCTGGACTATTGGGCTCTGGTGGGCTTTACTGGGCTCTGGTGGGCTGTGCTGGGCTCTGGTAGGCTATACAGGGCAGTAATCTACTATAGCCTAGGCATGTTCATGTAAAACTATTGGCCGTGTACACAAAGGCATGTAGAAACTATTGCCCGTGTACACAGTGGATAATCCCATCAACGAGGAGCTAAGGGACTGGCGGGAGCCTTGAGCAGCCCGGTGGACACTGCTGGAGTCTGGTGCAGTCCTGTGCACCCTGGTCTGGCCTATTCCAGCCGGATCCAGCCTACTGTAGCCTAGTGAAGCCATCTAACTTCTCCACTTCCCTAATCTATTCTCCCACTGTGCTGGACTTGGATGTGCTGGGCTGTGCTGGACTCTATCAGGCTCTGGTGGGCTGTGCTGGGCTCTGGTAGGCTATACAGGGCAGTAATCTACTATAGCCTAGGCATGTTCATGTAAAACTATTGGCCGTGTACACAAAGGCATGTAGAAACTATTGCCCGTGTACACAGTGGATAATCCCATCAACAAGGAGCTACAGGACTGGCGGGAGCCTTGAGCAGACTGCTGGAGACTGCTGGAGTCTGGTGCACCCTGGTCTGGCCTATTCCAGCCGGATCCAGTCTAGTGTAGCCTAGTGAAGCCATCTAACCTCTCCACTTCCCTAATCTATTCTCCCACTGTGCTGGACTTGGATGTGCTGGGCTGTGCTGGACTCTATCAGGCTCTGGTGGGCTGTTTTGGGATCTGGTGGGCTGTGCTGGGCTCTGGTAGGCTATACAGGGCAGTACTGTACTATAGCCTAGGCATGTTCATATAAAACTATTGGCCGTGTACACAAAGGCATGTAGAAACTATGGCCCGTGTACACAGTGGATAATCCCATCAACGAGGAGCTACAGGACTGGTGGGAGCCTTGAGCAGACTGCTGGAGACTGCTGGAGTCTGGTGCACCCTGGTCTGGCCTATTCCAGCCGGATCCAGTCGAGTGTAGCCTAGTGAAGCCATCTAACCTCTCCACTTCCCTAATCTATTCTCCCACTGTGCTGGACTTGGATGTGCTGGGCTGTGCTGGACTCTATCAGGCTCTGGTGGGCTGTTTTGGGATCTGGTGGGCTGTGCTGGGCTCTGGTAGGCTATACAGGGCAGTACTGTACTATAGCCTAGGCATGTTCATATAAAACTATTGGCCGTGTACACAAAGGCATGTAGAAACTATTGCCCGTGTACACAGTGGATAATCCCATCAACGAGGAGCTACAGGACTGGTGGGAGCCTTGAGCAGACTGCTGGAGACTGCTGGAGTCTGGTGCACCCTGGTCTGGCCTATTCCAGCCGGATCCAGCCTAGTGTAGCCTAGTGAAGCCATCTAACCTCTCCACTTCCCTAATCTATTCTCCCACTGTGCTGGACTTGGATGTGCTGGGCTGTGCTGGACTATTGGGCTCTGGTGGGCTTTACTGGGCTCTGGTGGGCTGTGCTGGGCTCTGGTAGGCTATACAGGGCAGTAATCTACTATAGCCTAGGCATGTTCATGTAAAACTATTGGCCGTGTACACAAAGGCATGTAGAAACTATTGCCCGTGTACACAGTGGATAATCCCATCAACGAGGAGCTAAGGGACTGGCGGGAGCCTTGAGCAGCCCGGTGGACACTGCTGGAGTCTGGTGCAGTCCTGTGCACCCTGGTCTGGCCTATTCCAGCCGGATCCAGCCTACTGTAGCCTAGTGAAGCCATCTAACTTCTCCACTTCCCTAATCTATTCTCCCACTGTGCTGGACTTGGATGTGCTGGGCTGTGCTGGACTCTATCAGGCTCTGGTGGGCTGTGCTGGGCTCTGGTAGACTATACAGGGCAGTAATCTACTATAGCCTAGGCATGTTCATGTAAAACTATTGGCCGTGTACACAAAGGCATGTGGAAACTATTGCCCGTGTACACAGTGGATAATCCCATCAACAAGGATCTACAGGACTGGCGGGAGCCTTGAGCAGACTGCTGGAGACTGCTGGAGTCTGGTGCACCCTGGTCTGGCCTATTCCAGCCGGATCCAGTCTAGTGTAGCCTAGTGAAGCCATCTAACCTCTCCACTTCCCTAATCTATTCTCCCACTGTGCTGGACTTGGATGTGCTGGGCTGTGCTGGACTCTATCAGGCTCTGGTGGGCTGTTTTGGGATCTGGTGGGCTGTATTGGGCTCTGGTGGGCTGTGCTGTGCTGTGCTGGGCTCTGTTGGGTTATACGAGGCAGAACAGTACTAAAGCCCAGATATGTTCATGTAAAACTATTGGCCGTGTACACAAAGTCATGTAAAACTATGGCCTGTGTACACAGTGGCTTTTTCCTTGACCTTTCGAGTTAGGAGTGTCGTAGAGACACGAGACCGGGTTTGTTGGATTCAGCGTCAAAAAGTAAGTCAGAATAAGTGTCTTTTATCCGAAAGAATGTGTAATCGTGTTGGTGGCGTGCAAATTTCGTGTCTTTTTCGCAATCGTAAAGGGTTCAAATTGTCGGAGAGACACGAAACCCATTCCATTGGATCAGGCATCCTTCAAATATTAAAAGTATTTCCTGCGTGAAACAAACAGATTTTTTTAGATTTTTTTATTGATTTTAAGGACAAAAATTCGGGTTTCGGTGTCTTTTTCGCAATCGTAAAGGGTTCAAAGTGTCGGAGAGACACGAAACCCATTCCATCGGATCGGGCATGCTTCAAATATGAAAAGTTTGTCCGGCCTAAAACAAAACATATTTTTTTGATTTTTTTATTCATTTTAAGGACAAAGGGCCCGTTTTGACGCCTAAAACGACCCTTTCCCTTGACCGTTCGAGTTAGGAGTGCCGTGTACACAGGATCTACAGAGCTGGCTGGAGTATGGAGCAGCCTGGTGGAGTCTGGTGCAGTCCTGTCTACCCTGGTCTGGCCTATTCAAGCTGGATCCGGCCTGTAATGGCCTGGTGCAGCCATAAGAATACCCCCCTTCCCTGGTCTACAATACCACTGGGCAGGACTGGCCTAGACTTAGGTGTGCTGGACTCTATTGGGCTCTGGTGGGCTGTATTGGGCTCTGGTGGGCTGTGCGGTGCTGAGTTGAACTCTGTTGGGCTACACAAGGCAGTACTGTACTAAAGCTTAGACATGTTAATGTAAATAAACTATTGGCCGTGTACACAAACTCATGTATATCTATTCCCCGTGTACAGAGTTGTTAATCTCAAGTGTGGGGAGCTACAGTGCTGGTGAGATCCTGGCACAGTGCCCCAGAGGGGTCTCCAAATGATCTTGGGTGGTCCCAAATGATTAGCTTAATGTGAACATTGTTTTTTTTTCTACTCAACAGTGTACAGAGGCTATCTGCACATTTTTTAAGATACAATTTAAGGACCTTTTTAATACCTTTAAAATTACAAATTAAATATTAAAATGTTGAAAATAGCAGATCTACAAGCTCACGCCGCCTTGCGTTGTGAGGCATTGTGAGCATGTATATCTGCTATTTTCACAAGACCGTGTTTTACAAACGCCTCAACTCTTTTTGTGCTACCAAACAGGACAAACTGTCAAATATTAAGTGAGAAGGTTTTGCCCAGCAGGACTTTCTCACAAGTTAGGCGATGTGCATAATGCTATTCCTTTGGTCTTGGTTGCAAACACACCAACAAAACACAGTAAGTCCAAATGGAAAACAAACACACTTTGCACTGAGCTCAAACATGCTTCTCTCCTAGTGAACTCCAAAGAAAGACTGAGGCCACTTGGCAGGAGGCACTGATCAAAAGACAGGCACTAATTGAACACTCCTGGCTTGGTGACCTGATTGGTAGGCAGGTGATGGTTGGTGTAGTAGTGTGTTGACAGCAAGGCTTATGCAGGCCAACCAAACTGTGTCCCTGGCAGGTGCTTGTAGATCTGCGAGGTGCTTGTAGATCTGCTGTATTGGGTTGAGCCCCCCTCACCCAAAAAATATTTATGGAATAAATACATTAAATATATATGAATACGTGAAGGACAACTGCCTGACTTCTATGTAAACCATACTATATGGACAGTTTTTTTCTGCATGTCACTATGATGGAAAGCATCTTTAGCCTCACAATAACCATATTGAGTTACCACATGAGTTTGTGTGCACGCACAGCCAATAGTTTTACATGAATATTTCTAGGCTATAGTACAGTACTGCCCCATACAGCCTAACAGAGCCCAGCAAAGCACAGCACAGCCCACCAGAGACAAATACAGCCCACAGGAGCCCAATAGAGTCCA
This sequence comes from Nannobrachium achirus, assembly GCF_963921795.1. Classification (NCBI taxonomy): domain Eukaryota; kingdom Metazoa; phylum Chordata; class Actinopteri; order Myctophiformes; family Myctophidae; genus Nannobrachium; species Nannobrachium achirus. Next base: position 55,217,631 of record NC_137829.1, on the reverse strand, counting down.
GCACACCTAAGTTCAGCCCAGTCCTGCCAAGTAGGAGTATAGACCAGGGAAGGGGGGTAGTTAGATGTCTCCACCAGGCCATTACAGGCTGGACCTGGCTTGAATAGGCCAGACCAGGGTGCACAGCACTACACCAGACTCCACCATGCTGCTCCAGGCTCCAGCTTGCCCTGTAGATCCTTGCACATGCGATTATACACTGTGTACACGGGCAATAGTTTTACATGAGTTTGTGTACACGGCCAATAGTTTTACATGAACATGTCTAAACTTTAGTACTGTACTGCCTTGTATAGCCCAACAGAGCCTAGAACAGCACAGCACAGCCCACCAGAGCCCAGTACAGCCCACCAGAAACAAATACAGCCCAGCAGAGCCCAATAGAGTCCAACACACTAAGTCCAGCCTAGTGGTAGTTAAAACCAGGGACTGGGGGTAGTTAGATGGCTGCACAAGCCATTACAGGCCGGATCCGGCTGTTATAGGCCAGACAAGGGTGCACCAGACTCCACCTGCTCCAGGCTCCCCCCAGTCCTGTAGCTCCTCGTTGATGGGATTATCCACTCTGTACACGGGCAATAGTTTCTACATGCCTTTGTGTACACGGCCAATAGTTTTACATGAACATGTCTAAGCTTCAGTACAGTACTGCCCCGTACAGCCTACCAGAGCCCAGCACAGCCCACCAGAGCGCAACACAGCCCACCAGATCCCAAAACAGCCCACCAGAGCCCGATAGAGTCCAGCACAGCCCAGCACATCCAAGTCCAGCACAGTGGGAGAATATATTAGGGAAGTGGGGAGGTTAGATGGCTTCACTAGGCTACACTAGGCTGGATCCGGCTGGAATAGGCCAGACCAGGGTGCACAGGACTGCACCAGACTCCAGCAGTCTCCACCAGGCTACTCCAGGCTCCCGCCAGTCCTGTAGCTCCTCGTTGATGGGATTATCCACTGTGTACACGGGCAATAGTTTCTACATGCCTTTGTGTACACGGCCAATAGTTTTACATGAACATGTCTAAGCTTTAGTACATTGCTGCCCCGTACAGCCTACCAGAGCCCAGCACAGCCCACCAGAGCCCAAAACAGCCCACCAGAGCCCGAAAAAGTCCAGCACAGCCCAGCACATCCAAATCCAGCACAGTGGGAGAATAGATTAGGGAAGTGGAGAGGTTAGATGGCTTCACTAGGCTACACTAGGCTGGATCCGGCTGGAATAGGCCAGACCAGGGTGCACAGGACTGCACCAGACTCAAGCAGTCTCCACCGGGCTGCTCCAGGCTCCCGCCAGTCCTGTAGCTCCTCGTTGATGGGATTATCCACTGTGTACACGGGCAATAGTTTCTACATGCCTTAGTGTACACGGCCAATAGTTTTACATGAACATGTCTAGGCTATAGTACAGTACTGCCCTGTATAGCCTACCAGAGCCCAGCATAGCCCACCAGAGCCCAAAACAGCCCACCGGAGCCTGATAGAGTCCAGCACAGCCCAGCACATCCAAGTCCAGCACAGTGGTAGAATAGATTAGGGAAGTGGAGAGGTTAGATGGCTTCATTAGGCTACAGTAGGCTGGATCCGGCTGGAATAGGCCAGACCAGGGTGCACAGGACTGCACCAGACTCCAGCAGTCTCCACCGGGCTGCTCAAGGCTCCCGCCAGTCCTGTAGCTCCTCGTTGATGGGATTATCCACTGTGTACACGGGCAATAGTTTCTACATGCCTTAGTGTACACGGCCAATAGTTTTACATGAACATGTCTAGGCTATAGTACAGTACTGCCCTGTATAGCCTACCAGAGCCCGGCATAGCCCACCAGAGCCCAAAACAGCCCACCACAGCCTGATAGAGTCCAGCACAGCCCAGCACATCCAAGTCCAGCACAGTGGTAGAATAGATTAGGGAAGTGGAGAGGTTAGATGGCTTCATTAGGCTACAGTAGGCTGGATCCGGCTGGAATAGGCCAGACCAGGGTGCACAGGACTGCACCAGACTCCAGCAGTCTCCACCGGGCTGCTCAAGGCTCCCGCCAGTCCTGTAGCTCCTCGTTGATGGGATTATCCACTGTGTACACGGGCAATAGTTTCTACATGCCTTAGTGTACACGGCCAATAGTTTTACATGAACATGTCAAGGCTTTAATACAGTACTGCCTCGTATAGCCCAACAGAGCCCAGCACAGGAAAGCATCGCGCACCAGAGCCCAATACAGCCCACCAGAGCCCAATAGAGCCCAGCACACCTAAGTCCAGCCCAGTCCTTCCCAGTGTGAGTATAGACCTGGGAAGGGGGGTATTTTGATGGCTGCACCATGCCATTACAGGCCGGATCCAGCTTGAATAGGCCAGACCAGGGTGGACAGGACTGCACCAGACTCCAACAGTCTCCATCAGGATGCTCCAGGCTACAGCCAGCCCTGCAGCTCCCTACACATGCAATTAACCCCTGTGTACACGGGCAATAGTTTAACATGAGTTTGTGTACATGGCCAATAGTTTTACATGAACATGTCAAGGCTTGAATAGAGTACTGACTTATGTGCAGTCATGTGCACCCTGGTCTGGCCTATTCCAGCTGGATCCGGCCTGTAATGGCCTGGTGCATACATAACTGCACCCCCTTCCCTTGTCTATACTCCCACTTTGCAGGACTGGGCTGGACTTAAGTGTGCTGGACTCTATTGGGCTGTATTGGACTCTGGTGGCCTGTGCTGTTACACTATTAAACCTATTACACTATTACACTATTACATGTAATGCACTATTACACTATTAGACTTATTACACTATTACACTATTACACTATTACACCTATTACACTATTAAACCTGTTACATTATTACACTATTTACACATATTGTGCTATTACACTATTACACTTATAGTGTAATATATACGTTTTACCCCCGGGAGACCCTCCTGAGAAGCGGGGGTCTGCGGACCCCCTCCCCGTCCGGGCCTCGGTCCTTGGTCCTTGGAGTGGAGCAATAGCTTGTAGATCGGCTACTTGAGTATTTTCCATATTTCTTTTCCCGGTGGCGCTGGGGTCCCTGGGGTCCCTGGAGCTCCAGGGGTCCCTCGGGGCCCAGGCGGTGGCCCTGCCGCCGGGGACCCCCTGGGTGCCGTCCCCGTCTCTCCCGGTCGCTCCGGGGCCGAGTTAAAGCCTTTTTAGCGGACTGCAGTTGCAGGGGTCTGCCACTAGGTGGCGCTCTATGAACGGCCGTCTCCGGGCCGCCGAGGCGGACGCGTGGGTACCGGCCCCAGCTCTCCCGGTCGCTCCTAGATCGAGTTACAGCATTTTATTTGCACTGCAGTGGCGGGGGGTCCTCCACTAGGGGCGCGACCTGGTGCGTCGTTCCGGAGCACCAGGAGTCGTGGTCCCCGGGAATTCCCTGTGAGCAGCCCCTTTGGGGGGATCATTTGGTAATTTTTTAGCTTTTTGGCGGTGGTCCCCGGGGGTCCCCAGAGCTCCGGAGGGTCCCTGGCTACTCTGCAGTCCCAGGCCGAGGCCCCAAAGTCGGACAGGAGCGGAGCAGCGGCCCGTCTGGTTCTCCAAAGCCATATCCCAGGTCCACAGTCATATCGCCAGGGGTCCCTGGAGGTGGTCCCTGATCGGTAGTCCCCGGACTCTGCAGTCCGAGGCCAAGGCCCCAGAAACCCCTCAGGGACCCAGAGAGGTCCCCGAACCACACTTTGGGAACCAGCCAAGGACCCCTTTGAAACCCTGTAGGGCCCCCCAGAGGTCCCCGAACCACACTTTGGGAACCAGCCATGAATGTACTAGGCTGTTGTGAACCAGCCATGGAAACCCTGGGGGTCCCCAAACCACACTTTGGGAACCAGCCAGGGACCCCCTGGAAACCCGGGGTCCCCAAACCACACTTTGGGAACCAACCAGGCAGTAGTAGGCTAGACTATAGCTCTCTGCTGCCCCCCATTGATAAAACATAGTCGGCATAGAATTGTACACGAAAGGCAGCCAGCAAGTGATCACGCACCATGGTCACTATGAGACATGTACAATGACTGTACACCGGCTCCAAAGGGTACACGGGCCATGGTCATTAACATTGAAACTGCCTGCCGTAGACACCAAAAACAATTGTTTTTTTAATATTATTTTAATATTATTTTTTTAATATTATTTTAATATTATTTTTTAATATTATTTTAATATTATTTTTTTAATATTATTTTAATATTATTTTTTTAATATTATTTTAATATTATTTTTTTATTAATTTTTTTAATATTATTTTAATATTATTTTAATATTATTTTAATATTATTGTTTAATTAATTTTTTTAATATTATTTTTTAATTAATTTTTTTAACATTATTTTAATATTATTTTAATATTATTTTTTAATATTATTTTTATATTATTTTTATATTATTTTTTTAATATTATTTTAATATTATTTTTTAAATATTATTTTAATATTATTTTTTTAATATTATTTTAATATTATTTTTTTAATATTATTTTAATATTATTTTTTTAATATTATTTTAATATTATTTTTTAATATTATTTTAATATTATTTTTTTAATATTATTTTAATATTATTTTTTAATTAATTTTTTTAATATTATTTTAATATTATTTTAATATAATTTTTTAATTAATTTTTTTAATATTATTTTAATATTATTTTAATATTATTTTTTAATTAATTTTTTTAATATTATTTTAATATTATTTTTTAATTATTTTTTTTAATATTATTTTAATATTATTTTAATATTATTTTTTAATTAATTTTAAAATAATATTAAAATAATATTAAAAAAATTAATTAAAAAATAATATTAAAATAATATTAATATTAATATTATTTTTTTAATATTATTTTAATATTATTTTTTAATTAATTATTTTAATATTATTTTAATATTATTTTAATATTATTGTTTAATTAATTTTTTTAATATTATTTTAATATTATTTTAATATTATTTTTTAATTAATTTTTTAACATTATTTTAATATTATTTTAATATTATTTTTTTAATATTATTTTAATATTATTTTTTAAATATTATTTTAATATTATTTTTTTAATATTATTTTAATATTATTTTTTTAATATTATTTTAATATTATTTTTTAATTAATTTTTTTAATATTATTTTAATATTATTTTTTAATTAATTTTAAAATAATATTAAAATAATATTAAAAAAATTAATTAAAAAATAATATTAAAATAATATTAATATTAATATTATTTTTTTAATATTATTTTAATATTATTTTTTAATTAATTTTTTTAACATTATTTTAATATTATTTTAATATTATTTTTTAATATTATTTTAATATTATTTTAATATTATTTTTTTAATATTATTTTAATATTATTTTTTTAATATTATTTTAATATTATTTTTTTAATATTATTTTAATATTATTTTTTTAATATTATTTTAATATTATTTTTTTAATATTATTTTACTATTATTTTTTAATATTATTTTTTAATTAATTTTTTTAATATTATTTTTTAATTATTTTTTAATTATTTTTTAATTAATTTTAAAATAATATTAAAATAATATTAAAAAAATTAATTAAAAAATAATATTAAAATAATATTAAAAAAATTAATTAAAAAATAATATTAAAATAATATTAAAATAATATTAAAAACATTAATTAAAAAATAATATTAAAATAATATTAAAATAATATTAAAACAATTAATTAAAAAATAATATTAAAATAATATTAAAATAATATTAAAAAATTAATTAAAAAATAATATTAAAATAATATTAAAATAATATTAAAAAAAATAATTAAAAAATAATATCAAAATAATATTAAAATAATATTAAAAAAATTAATTAAAAAATAATATTAAAATAATATTAAAAAAATAATATTAAAATAATATTAAAATAATAATATTAAAATAATATTAAAAAAATAATATTAAAATAATATTAAAAAAATAATATTAAAATAATATTAAAAAAATAATATTAATATAATATAAAAAAAAATATATTAAAATAGTATTAAAAAAATAATATTAAAAAAATAATATTAAAAAAATATTAAAAAAATAATATTAAAATAATATTAAAAAAATAATATTAAATAATATTAAAAAAATAAAATTAAAATAATGTTAAAAAAATTATATTAAAATAATATTAAAAAAATAATATTAAAATAATATTAAAAAAATAATATTAAAATAATATTAAAAAAATAATATTAAAATAATATTAAAAAAATATTAAAAAAAATAATATTAAAATAATATTAAAATAATATTAAAAAAATTAATTAAAAAATAATATTAAAATAATATTAAAATAATATTAAAATAATATTAATAAAATTTATTAAAAAATAATATTAAAATAATATAAAAAAAAATAATTAAAAAATAATTAAAAAATAATTAAAAAATAATATTAAAATAATATTAAAAAAATTAATTAAAAAATAATATTAAAATAATATTAAAAAAATTAATTAAAACATATTATTAAAATAATATTAAAATAATATTAAAACAATTAATAAAAAAATAATATTAAAATAATATAAAAAAAATAATTAAAAAATAATATTAAAATAATATTAAAATAATATTAAAACAATTTGGAACTAGTAACGTTTTCCAATAAATGCAGTGCAGTAAAACTTATATATTTGGATCCGACATGTAGTGGAGTAGAAGTAAAAAGTATAATTTGGAAAATTAGGGGGTGGGGGTGGGTTTAACAAATAACCAATCCGTGCCGTCAAAGTCCCTCCCCTCCAGAAATCTCTCAAACAGGGCACAATGTCAGACTCAAGCTTCAGCTGAGTCTGAAATCAGGCTAGTTTTCACGGCCATTCATTAATGACGATTCAGTCTGCCAAAAGAAAAAAAAAGGGAAAACAGCTTACAGCACCTGGTATTCCCAGGCGGTCTCCCATCCAAGTACTAACCATTGCCCGACCCTGCTTAGCTTCCGAGATCGGACGTGTTCAGGGTGGTATGGCCGTAAGCGACAGTGAACCGCAGCCGCTAGGCCTTAATGGGCCAGCAGAGGCCCTTGCTATCGTGTGTGCTTCTGTCACGGCCACTCATAAACGACGGTTGCTCCTTCAGTCTGGCAAAATGAAAAAAGCTTACAGCACCTGGTATTCCCAGGCGGTCTCCCATCCAAGTACTAACCAGGCCCGACCGTGCTTAGCTTCCGAGATCGGACGAGATCGGGCGTGTTCAGGGTGGTATGGCCGTAAGCAACTGAGGCCGCAGCCGCTAGGCCTCATATGCCAGTGCCACGCTAACGCGGAGGGGACTGGCGGGTGTCAGACCGGATGAGAAAAGCATCAGCAGAGGCTGCGGTCGTTCAGGCAGTCAGTTAAGGGGTTATCGCTTCTCGGCCTTTTGGCTAAGATCAAGTGTAGTATCTGTTCTTATCAGTTTAATATCTGATACGTCCCCTATACGGGGACTACATATTAAACGGATTTTTGGACTCGGGAGTTGAAACAGGGGCTTGCTCCGTTCACTCCACGCATCGACCCGGCATTGCAGTGCCGCTGGGAACGGTGCGCCTCCTTCTGCTTTGTGGAAAGAAACTGGGATACACAAGGGCACCTTTTCGTGCTGAACGGCGTGCCCGGTGGTTTACGCCCCGCCCCCTAGGCCGTGCCCCCCATTTGTGTTAGCCACGCCCCCAAAGCCAAAGTGGTTGGGGGCTGGGGCGATGGGAGGAGTAGATGAATTCCGGGGTACAAGTGAAAAATCTTCAAAGTGTGGCCTGCTGAAAAAAAACCTGCGTGTGCCGTTTTGCCCGGCTCTCCGCGGGGCCCCGGGGAGCCTTGTCTCCCAGCCGGGGTGCCCGCCCACAACCCAGTCAAACTCACAACCCGGCTCTCCAGCCGAACCCGGGTACCCACTATTAAGCCACCCTCCCGGAACCTTTACCAATAGCTGCGGGCGCACTGAGGCCGGGGACCTGGTGGTACGAATCCAGCTTTTTGGCAAAGCACTGTGGCCGTTTTGGGGAGCTCCCCACGCCAAAACGGGGCAACCTAAGGGGACTCCAGTCCGCCAGTTGGAGCCAAAGTAAAGTCTAGGTCTGTGTCCTGCTGCCCAACGGGGCTTTCTGCGCTGTGGGCGCCCCCTGGTGCTTCTCTAAATTGTCCAATATTTCACTTTGACAACAGTCTGCCAAAAGGAAAAAAGAAGAATAATAAAAAAAAAAGAAGCTTACAGAACCTGGTATTCCCAGGCGGTCTCCCATCCAAGTACTAACCAGGCCTGACCTTGCTTAGCTTCCGAGATCGGACGAGATCGGGCGTGTTCAGGGTGGTATGGCTGTAAGCGACAAGGCACTGCAGCCGCTAGGCCTATAGGCCAAGAGAGGCCGTTACCATCGTGTGTGTGTGTGTGTGTGTGTGTGTGTGTGTGTGTGTGTGTGTGTGTGTGTGTGTGTGTGTGTGTGTGTGTGTGTGTGTGTGTGTGTGTGCGTTCGCGCGTGTGCGTGGTTTTTTTCATTAGCCTGGTTCAGGGGTGCCGGAGCCTGTTTAAAAAAAGTACAAAGTGTCCCCCCACTTTTGGGTGTCCCCCCACATGTGCAAATATGGGCCTATATCTGCAAAGTAACTAGTAACGTTTTCCAATAAATGCAGTGGAGTAAAACTTATATATTTGGATCCGACATGTAGTGGAGTAGAAGTAAAAAGTATAATTTGGAAAATTAGGGGGTGGGGGTGGGTTTAACAAATAACCAATCCGTGCCGTCAAAGTCCCTCCCCTCCAGAAATCTCTCAAACAGGGCACAATGTCAGACTCAAGCTTCAGCTGAGTCTGAAATCAGGCTAGTTTTCACGGCCATTCATTAATGACGATTCAGTCTGCCAAAAGAAAAAAAAAGGGAAAACAGCTTACAGCACCTGGTATTCCCAGGCGGTCTCCAATCCAAGTACTAACCATTGCCCGACCCTGCTTAGCTTCCGAGATCGGACGAGATCGGGCGTGTTCAGGGTGGTATGGCCGTAAGCGACAGTGAACCGCAGCCGCTAGGCCTTAATGGGCCAGCAGAGGCCCTTGCTATCGTGTGTGCTTCTGTCACGGCCACTCATAAACGACGGTTGCTCCTTCAGTCTGGCAAAATGAAAAAAGCTTACAGCACCTGGTATTCCCAGGCGGTCTCCCATCCAAGTACTAACCAGGCCTGACCGTGCTTAGCTTCCGAGATCGGACGAGATCGGGCGTGTTCAGGGTGGTATGGCCGTAAGCAACTGAGGCCGCAGCCGCTAGGCCTCATATGCCAGTGCCACGCTAACGCGGAGGGGACTGGCGGGTGTCAGACCGGATGAGAAAAGCATCAGCAGAGGCTGCGGTCGTTCAGGCAGTCAGTTAAGGGGTTATCGCTTCTCGGCCTTTTGGCTAAGATCAAGTGTAGTATCTGGTCTTATCAGTTTAATATCTGATACGTCCCCTATACGGGGACTACATATTAAACGGATTTTTGGACTCGGGAGTTGAAACAGGGGCTTGCTCCGTTCACTCCACGCATCGACCCGGCATTGCAGTGCCGCTGGGAACGGTGCGCCTCCTTCTGCTTTGTGGAAAGAAACTGGGATACACAAGGGCACCTTTTCGTGCTGAACGGCGTGCCCGGTGGTTTACGCCCCGCCCCCTAGGCCGTGCCCCCCATTTGTGTTAGCCACGCCCCCAAAGCCAAAGTGGTTGGGGGCTGGGGCGATGGGAGGAGTAGATGAATTCCGGGGTACAAGTGAAAAATCTTCAAAGTGTGGCCTGCTGAAAAAAAACCTGCGTGTGCCGTTTTGCCCGGCTCTCCGCGGGGCCCCGGGGAGCCTTGTCACCCAGCCGGGGTGCCCGCCCACAACCCAGTCAAACTCACAACCCGGCTCTCCAGCCGAACCCAGGTACCCACTATTAAGCCACCCTCCCGGAACCTTTACCAATAGCTGCGGGCGCACTGAGGCCGGGGACCTGGTGGTACGAATCCAGCTTTTTGGCAAAGCACTGTGGCCGTTTTGGGGAGCTCCCCACGCCAAAACGGGGCAACCTAAGGGGACTCCAGTCCGCCAGTTGGAGCCAAAGTAAAGTCTAGGTCTGTGTCCTGCTGCCCAACGGGGCTTTCTGCGCTGTGGGCGCCCCCTGGTGCTTCTCTAAATTGTCCAATATTTCACTTTGACAACAGTCTGCCAAAAGGAAAAAAGAATAATAATAAAAAAAAAAGAAGCTTACAGAACCTGGTATTCCTAGGCGGTCTCCCATCCAAGTACTAACCAGGCCTGACCTTGCTTAGCTTCCGAGATCGGACGAGATCGGGCATGTTCAGGGTGGTATGGCTGTAAGCGACAAGGCACTGCAGCCGCTAGGCCTATAGGCCAAGAGAGGCCGTTACCATCGTGTGTGTGTGTGTGTGTGTGTGTGTGTGTGTGTGTGTGTGTGTGTGTGTGTGTGCGCGCGTGTGTGTGTGTGTGTGTGTGTGCGTTCGCGCGTGTGCGTGTTTTTTTTCATTAGCCTGGTTCAGGGGTGCCGGAGCCTGTTTAAAAAAAGTACAAAGTGTCCCCCCACTTTTGGGTGTCCCCCCACATGTGCAAACATGGGCCTATATCTGCAAAGTAACTAGTAACGTTTTCCAATAAATGCAGTGGAGTAAAACTTATATATTTGGATCCGACATGTAGTGGAGTAGAAGTAAAAAGTATAATTTGGAAAATTAGGGGGTGGGGGTGGGTTTAACAAATAACCAATCCGTGCCGTCAAAGTCCCTCCCCTCCAGAAATCTCTCAAACAGGGCACAATGTCAGACTCAAGCTTCAGCTGAGTCTGAAATCAGGCTAGTTTTCACGGCCATTCATTAATGACGATTCAGTCTGCCAAAAGAAAAAAAAAGGGAAAACAGCTTACAGCACCTGGTATTCCCAGGCGGTCTCCCATCCAAGTACTAACCATTGCCCGACCCTGCTTAGCTTCCGAGATCGGACGAGATCGGGCGTGTTCAGGGTGGTATGGCCGTAAGCGACAGTGAACCGCAGCCGCTAGGCCTTAATGGGCCAGCAGAGGCCCTTGCTATCGTGTGTGCTTCTGTCACGGCCACTCATAAACGACGGTTGCTCCTTCAGTCTGGCAAAATGAAAAAAGCTTACAGCACCTGGTATTCCCAGGCGGTCTCCCATCCAAGTACTAACCAGGCCCGACCGTGCTTAGCTTCCGAGATCGGACAAGATCGGGCGTGTTCAGGGTGGTATGGCCGTAAGCAACTGAGGCCGCAGCCGCTAGGCCTCATATGCCAGTGCCACGCTAACGCGGAGGGGACTGGCGGTTGTCAGACCGGATGAGAAAAGCATCAGCAGAGGCTGCGGTCGTTCAGGCAGTCAGTTAAGGGGTTATCGCTTCTCGGCCTTTTGGCTAAGATCAAGAGGTTGAGGGGTGGATGTACAGTATTGAGGTGCGGACTGGGTGGAGAATTTGAAAAGAAAGATGGCGTATGACGAAGTGAAGAACACGTTACGTTTCAGATGGAGGAAGAAGGATGTTCCACTAATGGAGAGGAAAATCTTCACAAAGAGTTTTTTGATGGAGATTCTGAAGATCAAGGTAGAGGAGATTTTTTGCCTGCAAGATAACCCTCGTGAGAGAGGGTACGATGTAACCTTCTTCACTGAGCAAACTACGCAAGATGTGTTTGTCCGCTGGTGGAAGGGGCAAGATAAGGAGGCTGTTAAGGACTTTGATGTGTTTTATATGAGTTCCAAGAATGACAAACAGGTCATCGTGCACATGTATGATCCACATGTGACCATGGAAGAAATTGTGGATTTCTTGCAGAGATACGCCAACACAGTTGGAACAACAAAGAGAAAGATAATGGATGACATGGGGATATGGACAGGAAAAATAGACTTTTTGCGAGTGACATTGAAAAGAGACCCGGAAGGTTTCGAAGGATTTGCACATCCCCCTGCTTTCTTCAACATCGGGAAGGTGAGAGGTCACCTGTTTTATCGCGGGCAGCCTCCCTTCTGCAAGAAGTGCAGGGGGAGCGGGCACAGTGCGGGGGAATGTAAGCATGTAAGGGAATGCAATGTAATGAATGTAAGATGAATGTAAGAATGTAAGGGAATGCAAGAATGACAAAAGCCTGTCATTCTTGTCGGTCCACGGACCACCTGTTGAAGAACTGCCCTGAGAGGGGTAGGGCAGGTGGTGGTGGGCCAGGGCGAGGAGCGGCAGGGGCTGGTGCTCCCGGGCCTGGAGGAGGTCAGAACGTCCCAGAGAAAAGTGGGGGAAAGGAGGCCAAACCGAAGGCCACGACAGTGAAGGATGGACTAAAGGGAGGAGCAAGGACGGGCTCTCAGGCTTTCAATGGGGCTGGAGTCTCATTACCGTCAGCTGGGAAAAAGGTCCGGACAAAGGAGAATACAGAGGAAGAAATGGACTCTCTGGCAAGTGGAGAGGAGAGGACTGTTGGAGGAGTGGAGGGGGGGAGGGTGGAGGTTTTGGGCTATGATACAGGCCAACCTGCTTGCCTTTTCTCCCCCCCATCGCCGGCTCCTAGTGGGGAGATGTCGCCTGCAAGGGTGGAGGAGGGAAGGAGGGGAAAACCCCCAGAAGAAGACTTATATGGATGAATGTGATTGTTTTTTTGAAATGGACTTTATGATGTATGAATTATGAATTTGAGTTTGGATTTGAAAATAGATGATGTTTTTGTTTGTTTATGAGGCATTTGTTTGTAATGATGTATGTCAGATTGTTTAATAATAAAAAAAAAAAAAAAAAAATCTGTTCTTATCAGGGAAAAAAAAAAAAAAAAAATCTGTTCTTATCAGTTTAATATCTGATACGTCCCCTATACGGGGACTACATATTAAACGGATTTTTGGACTCGGGAGTTGAAACAGGGGCTTGCTCCGTTCACTCCACGCATCGACCCGGCATTGCAGTGCCGCTGGGAACGGTGCGCCTCCTTCTGCTTTGTGGAAAGAAACTGGGATACACAAGGGCACCTTTTCGTGCTGAACGGCGTGCCCGGTGGTTTACGCCCCGCCCCCTAGGCCGTGCCCCCCATTTGTGTTAGCCACGCCCCCAAAGCCAAAGTGGTTGGGGGCTGGGGCGATGGGAGGAGTAGATGAATTCCGGGGTACAAGTGAAAAATCTTCAAAGTGTGGCCTGCTGAAAAAAAACCTGCGTGTGCCATTTTGCCCGGCTCTCCGCGGGGCCCCGGGGAGCCTTGTCACCCAGCCGGGGTGCCCGCCCACAACCCAGTCAAACTCACAACCCGGCTCTCCAGCCGAACCCAGGTACCCACTATTAAGCCACCCTCCCGGAACCTTTACCAATAGCTGCGGGCGCACTGAGGCCGGCGACCTGGTGGTACGAATCCAGCTTTTTGGCAAAGCACTGTGGCCGTTTTGGGGAGCTCCCCACGCCAAAACGGGGCAACCTAAGGGGACTCCAGTCCGCCAGTTGGAGCCAAAGTAAAGTCTAGGTCTGTGTCCTGCTGCCCAACGGGGCTTTCTGCGCTGTGGGCGCCCCCTGGTGCTTCTCTAAATTGTCCAATATTTCACTTTGACAACAGTCTGCCAAAAGGAAAAAAGAATAATAATAAAAAAAAAAGAAGCTTACAGAACCTGGTATTCCTAGGCGGTCTCCCATCCAAGTACTAACCAGGCCTGACCTTGCTTAGCTTCCGAGATCGGACGAGATCGGGCATGTTCAGGGTGGTATGGCTGTAAGCGACAAGGCACTGCAGCCGCTAGGCCTATAGGCCAAGAGAGGCCGTTACCATCGTGTGTGTGTGTGTGTGTGTTTGTGTGCGTGTGTGTGTGTGTGTGTGTGTGTGTGTGTGTGCGTTCGCGCGTGTGCGTGTTTTTTTTCATTAGCCTGGTTCAGGGGTGCCGGAGCCTGTTTAAAAAAAGTACAAAGTGTCCCCCCACTTTTGGGTGTCCCCCCACATGTGCAAACATGGGCCTATATCTGCAAAGTAACTAGTAACGTTTTCCAATAAATGCAGTGGAGTAAAACTTATATATTTGGATCCGACATGTAGTGGAGTAGAAGTAAAAAGTATAATTTGGAAAATTAGGGGGTGGGGGTGGGTTTAACAAATAACCAATCCGTGCCGTCAAAGTCCCTCCCCTCCAGAAATCTCTCAAACAGGGCACAATGTCAGACTCAAGCTTCAGCTGAGTCTGAAATCAGGCTAGTTTTCACGGCCATTCATTAATGACGATTCAGTCTGCCAAAAGAAAAAAAAAGGGAAAACAGCTTACAGCACCTGGTATTCCCAGGCGGTCTCCCATCCAAGTACTAACCATTGCCCGACCCTGCTTAGCTTCCGAGATCGGACGAGATCGGGCGTGTTCAGGGTGGTATGGCCGTAAGCGACAGTGAACCGCAGCCGCTAGGCCTTAATGGGCCAGCAGAGGCCCTTGCTATCGTGTGTGCTTCTGTCACGGCCACTCATAAACGACGGTTGCTCCTTCAGTCTGGCAAAATGAAAAAAGCTTACAGCACCTGGTATTCCCAGGCGGTCTCCCATCCAAGTACTAACCAGGCCTGACCGTGCTTAGCTTCCGAGATCGGACGAGATCGGGCGTGTTCAGGGTGGTATGGCCGTAAGCAACTGAGGCCGCAGCCGCTAGGCCTCATATGCCAGTGCCACGCTAACGCGGAGGGGACTGGCGGGTGTCAGACCGGATGAGAAAAGCATCAGCAGAGGCTGCGGTCGTTCAGGCAGTCAGTTAAGGGGTTATCGCTTCTCGGCCTTTTGGCTAAGATCAAGTGTAGTATCTGGTCTTATCAGTTTAATATCTGATACGTCCCCTATACGGGGACTACATATTAAACGGATTTTTGGACTCGGGAGTTGAAACAGGGGCTTGCTCCGTTCACTCCACGCATCGACCCGGCATTGCAGTGCCGCTGGGAACGGTGCGCCTCCTTCTGCTTTGTGGAAAGAAACTGGGATACACAAGGGCACCTTTTCGTGCTGAACGGCGTGCCCGGTGGTTTACGCCCCGCCCCCTAGGCTGTGCCCCCCATTTGTGTTAGCCACGCCCCCAAAGCCAAAGTGGTTGGGGGCTGGGGCGATGGGAGGAGTAGATGAATTCCGGGGTACAAGTGAAAAATCTTCAAAGTGTGGGCTGCTGAAAAAAAACCTGCGTGTGCCGTTTTGCCCGGCTCTCCGCGGGGCCCCGGGGAGCCTTGTCACCCAGCCGGGGTGCCCGCCCACAACCCAGTCAAACTCACAACCCGGCTCTCCAGCCGAACCCAGGTACCCACTATTAAGCCACCCTCCCGGAACCTTTACCAATAGCTGCGGGCGCACTGAGGCCGGGGACCTGGTGGTACGAATCCAGCTTTTTGGCAAAGCACTGTGGCCGTTTTGGGGAGCTCCCCACGCCAAAACGGGGCAACCTAAGGGGACTCCAGTCCGCCAGTTGGAGCCAAAGTAAAGTCTAGGTCTGTGTCCTGCTGCCCAACGGGGCTTTCTGCGCTGTGGGCGCCCCCTGGTGCTTCTCTAAATTGTCCAATATTTCACTTTGACAACAGTCTGCCAAAAGGAAAAAAGAAGAATAATAAAAAAAAAGAAGCTTACAGAACCTGGTATTCCTAGGCGGTCTCCCATCCAAGTACTAACCAGGCCTGACCTTGCTTAGCTTCCGAGATCGGACGAGATCGGGCATGTTCAGGGTGGTATGGCTGTAAGCGACAAGGCACTGCAGCCGCTAGGCCTATAGGCCAAGAGAGGCCGTTACCATCGTGTGTGTGTGTGTGTGTGTGTGTGTGTGTGTGTGTGTGTGTGTGTGTGTGTGTGTGTGCGTGTGTGTGTGTGTGTGTGTGTGTGTGTGTGTGCGTTCGCGCGTGTGCGTGTTTTTTTTCATTAGCCTGGTTCAGGGGTGCCGGAGCCTGTTTAAAAAAAGTACAAAGTGTCCCCCCACTTTTGGGTGTCCCCCCACATGTGCAAACATGGGCCTATATCTGCAAAGTAACTAGTAACGTTTTCCAATAAATGCAGTGGAGTAAAACTTATATATTTGGATCCGACATGTAGTGGAGTAGAAGTAAAAAGTATAATTTGGAAAATTAGGGGGTGGGGGTGGGTTTAACAAATAACCAATCCGTGCCGTCAAAGTCCCTCCCCTCCAGAAATCTCTCAAACAGGGCACAATGTCAGACTCAAGCTTCAGCTGAGTCTGAAATCAGGCTAGTTTTCACGGCCATTCATTAATGACGATTCAGTCTGCCAAAAGAAAAAAAAAGGGAAAACAGCTTACAGCACCTGGTATTCCCAGGCGGTCTCCCATCCAAGTACTAACCATTGCCCGACCCTGCTTAGCTTCCGAGATCGGACGAGATCGGGCGTGTTCAGGGTGGTATGGCCGTAAGCGACAGTGAACCGCAGCCGCTAGGCCTTAATGGGCCAGCAGAGGCCCTTGCTATCGTGTGTGCTTCTGTCACGGCCACTCATAAACGACGGTTGCTCCTTCAGTCTGGCAAAATGAAAAAAGCTTACAGCACCTGGTATTCCCAGGCGGTCTCCCATCCAAGTACTAACCAGGCCCAACCGTGCTTAGCTTCCGAGATCGGACAAGATCGGGCGTGTTCAGGGTGGTATGGCCGTAAGCAACTGAGGCCGCAGCCGCTAGGCCTCATATGCCAGTGCCACGCTAACGCGGAGGGGACTGGCGGGTGTCAGACCGGATGAGAAAAGCATCAGCAGAGGCTGCGGTCGTTCAGGCAGTCAGTTAAGGGGTTATCGCTTCTCGGCCTTTTGGCTAAGATCAAGAGGTTGAGGGGTGGATGTACAGTATTGAGGTGCGGACTGGGTGGAGAATTTGAAAAGAAAGATGGCGTATGACGAAGTGAAGAACACGTTACGTTTCAGATGGAGGAAGAAGGATGTTCCACTAATGGAGAGGAAAATCTTCACAAAGAGTTTTTTGATGGAGATTCTGAAGATCAAGGTAGAGGAGATTTTTTGCCTGCAAGATAACCCTCGTGAGAGAGGGTACGATGTAACCTTCTTCACTGAGCAAACTACGCAAGATGTGTTTGTCCGCTGGTGGAAGGGGCAAGATAAGGAGGCTGTTAAGGACTTTGATGTGTTTTATATGAGTTCCAAGAATGACAAACAGGTCATCGTGCACATGTATGATCCACATGTGACCATGGAAGAAATTGTGGATTTCTTGCAGAGATACGCCAACACAGTTGGAACAACAAAGAGAAAGATAATGGATGACATGGGGATATGGACAGGAAAAATAGACTTTTTGCGAGTGACATTGAAAAGAGACCCGGAAGGTTTCGAAGGATTTGCACATCCCCCTGCCTTCTTCAACATCGGGAAGGTGAGAGGTCACCTGTTTTATCGCGGGCAGCCTCCCTTCTGCAAGAAGTGCAGGGGGAGCGGGCACAGTGCGGGGGAATGTAAGAACGGGCCTGCACCAAAAGCCTGTCATTCTTGTCGGTCCACGGACCACCTGTTGAAGAACTGTCCTGAGAGGGGTAGGGCAGGTGGTGGTGGGCCAGGGCGAGGAGCGGCAGGGGCTGGTGCTCCCGGGCCTGGAGGAGGTCAGAACGTCCCAGAGAAAAGTGGGGGAAAGGAGGCCAAACCGAAGGCCACGACAGTGAAGGATGGACTAAAGGGAGGAGCAAGGACGGGCTCTCAGGCTTTCAATGGGGCTGGAGTCTCATTACCGTCAGCTGGGAAAAAGGTCCGGACAAAGGAGAATACAGAGGAAGAAATGGACTCTCTGGCAAGTGGAGAGGAGAGGACTGTTGGAGGAGTGGAGGGGGGGAGGGTGGAGGTTTTGGGCTATGATACAGGCCAACCTGCTTGCCTTTTCTCCCCCCCATCGCCGGCTCCTAGTGGGGAGATGTCGCCTGCAAGGGTGGAGGAGGGAAGGAGGGGAAAACCCCCAGAAGAAGACTTATATGGATGAATGTGATTGTTTTTTTTAAATGGACTTTATGATGTATGAATTATGAATTTGAGTTTGGATTTGAAAATAGATGATGTTTTTGTTTGTTTATGAGGCATTTGTTTGTAATGATGTATGTCAGATTGTTTAATAATAAAAAAAAAAAAAAAAAAAATCTGTTCTTATCAGTTTAATATCTGATACGTCCCCTATACGGGGACTACATATTAAACGGATTTTTGGACTCGGGAGTTGAAACAGGGGCTTGCTCCGTTCACTCCACGCATCGACCCGGCATTGCAGTGCCGCTGGGAACGGTGCGCCTCCTTCTGCTTTGTGGAAAGAAACTGGGATACACAAGGGCACCTTTTCGTGCTGAACGGCGTGCCCGGTGGTTTACGCCCCGCCCCCTAGGCCGTGCCCCCCATTTGTGTTAGCCACGCCCCCAAAGCCAAAGTGGTTGGGGGCTGGGGCGATGGGAGGAGTAGATGAATTCCGGGGTACAAGTGAAAAATCTTCAAAGTGTGGCCTGCTGAAAAAAAACCTGCGTGTGCCGTTTTGCCCGGCTCTCCGCGGGGCCCCGGGGAGCCTTGTCACCCAGCCGGGGTGCCCGCCCACAACCCAGTCAAACTCACAACCCGGCTCTCCAGCCGAACCCAGGTACCCACTATTAAGCCACCCTCCCGGAACCTTTACCAATAGCTGCGGGCGCACTGAGGCCGGGGACCTGGTGGTACGAATTCAGCTTTTTGGCAAAGCACTGTGGCCGTTTTGGGGAGCTCCCCACGCCAAAACGGGGCAACCTAAGGGGACTCCAGTCCGCCAGTTGGAGCCAAAGTAAAGTCTAGGTCTGTGTCCTGCTGCCCAACGGGGCTTTCTGCGCTGTGGGCGCCCCCTGGTGCTTCTCTAAATTGTCCAATATTTCACTTTGACAACAGTCTGCCAAAAGGAAAAAAGAAGAATAATTAAAAAAAAAAGAAGCTTACAGAACCTGGTATTCCCAGGCGGCCTCCCATCCAAGTACTAACCAGGCCTGACCTTGCTTAGCTTCCGAGATCGGACGAGATCGGACGTGTTCAGGGTGGTATGGCTGTAAGCGACAAGGCACTGCAGCCGCTAGGCCTATAGGCCAAGAGAGGCCGTTACCATCGTGTGTGTGTGTGTGTGTGTGTGTGTGTGTGTGTGTGTGTGTGTGTGTGTGTGTGTGTGTGCGTTCGCGCGTGTGCGTGGTTTTTTTCATTAGCCTGGTTCAGGGGTGCCGGAGCCTGTTTAAAAAAAGTACAAAGTGTCCCCCCACTTTTGGGTGTCCCCCCACATGTGCAAATATGGGCCTATATCTGCAAAGTAACTAGTAACGTTTTCCAATAAATGCAGTGGAGTAAAACTTATATATTTGGATCCGACATGTAGTGGAGTAGAAGTAAAAAGTATAATTTGGAAAATTAGGGGGTGGGGGTGGGTTTAACAAATAACCAATCCGTGCCGTCAAAGTCCCTCCCCTCCAGAAATCTCTCAAACAGGGCACAATGTCAGACTCAAGCTTCAGCTGAGTCTGAAATCAGGCTAGTTTTCACGGCCATTCATTAATGACGATTCAGTCTGCCAAAAGAAAAAAAAAGGGAAAACAGCTTACAGCACCTGGTATTCCCAGGCGGTCTCCCATCCAAGTACTAACCATTGCCCGACCCTGCTTAGCTTCCGAGATCGGACAAGATCGGGCGTGTTCAGGGTGGTATGGCCGTAAGCGACAGTGAACCGCAGCCGCTAGGCCTTAATGGGCCAGCAGAGGCCCTTGCTATCGTGTGTGCTTCTGTCACGGCCACTCATAAACGACGGTTGCTCCTTCAGTCTGGCAAAATGAAAAAAGCTTACAGCACCTGGTATTCCCAGGCGGTCTCCCATCCAAGTACTAACCAGGCCCGACCGTGCTTAGCTTCCGAGATCGGACGAGATCAGGCGTGTTCAGGGTGGTATGGCCGTAAGCAACTGAGGCCGCAGCCGCTAGGCCTCATATGCCAGTGTCACGCTAACGCGGAGGGGACTGGCGGGTGTCAGACCGGATGAGAAAAGCATCAGCAGAGGCTGCGGTCGTTCAGGCAGTCAGTTAAGGGGTTATCGCTTCTCGGCCTTTTGGCTAAGATCAAGTGTAGTATCTGTTCTTATCAGTTTAATATCTGATACGTCCCCTATACGGGGACTACATATTAAACGGATTTTTGGACTCGGGAGTTGAAACAGGGGCTTGCTCCGTTCACTCCACGCATCGACCCGGCATTGCAGTGCCGCTGGGAACGGTGCGCCTCCTTCTGCTTTGTGGAAAGAAACTGGGATACACAAGGGCACCTTTTCGTGCTGAACGGCGTGCCCGGTGGTTTACGCCCCGCCCCCTAGGCCGTGCCCCCCATTTGTGTTAGCCACGCCCCCAAAGCCAAAGTGGTTGGGGGCTGGGGCGATGGGAGGAGTAGATGAATTCCGGGGTACAAGTGAAAAATCTTCAAAGTGTGGGCTGCTGAAAAAAAACCTGCGTGTGCCGTTTTGCCCGGCTCTCCGCGGGGCCCCGGGGAGCCTTGTCACCCAGCCGGGGTGCCCGCCCACAACCCAGTCAAACTCACAACCCGGCTCTCCAGCCGAACCCGGGTACCCACTATTAAGCCACCCTCCCGGAACCTTTACCAATAGCTGCGGGCGCACTGAGGCCGGGGACCTGGTGGTACGAATCCAGCTTTTTGGCAAAGCACTGTGGCCGTTTTGGGGAGCTCCCCACGCCAAAACGGGGCAACCTAAGGGGACTCCAGTCCGCCAGTTGGAGCCAAAGTAAAGTCTAGGTCTGTGTCCTGCTGCCCAACGGGGCTTTCTGCGCTGTGGGCGCCCCCTGGTGCTTCTCTAAATTGTCCAATATTTCACTTTGACAACAGTCTGCCAAAAGGAAAAAAGAATAATAATTAAAAAAAAAGAAGCTTACAGAACCTGGTATTCCCAGGCGGTCTCCCATCCAAGTACTAACCAGGCCTGACCTTGCTTAGCTTCCGAGATCGGACGAGATCGGGCATGTTCAGGGTGGTATGGCTGTAAGCGACAAGGCACTGCAGCCGCTACGCCTATAGGCCAAGAGAGGCTGTTGCCATCGTGTGTGTGTGTGTGTGTGTGTGTGTGTGTGTGTGTGTGTGTGTGTGTGTGTGTGTGTGTGTGTGTGTGTGTGTGTGTGTGTGTGTGCGTTCGCGCGTGTGCGTGTTTTTTTTCATTAGCCTGGTTCAGGGGTGCCGGAGCCTGTTTAAAAAAAGTACAAAGTGTCCCCACACTTTTGGGTGTCCCCCCACATGTGCAAATATGGGCCTATATCTGCAAAGTAACTAGTG
Organism: Nannobrachium achirus; assembly: GCF_963921795.1. Lineage (NCBI taxonomy): Eukaryota > Metazoa > Chordata > Actinopteri > Myctophiformes > Myctophidae > Nannobrachium > Nannobrachium achirus. The sequence continues at coordinate 55,196,342 of NC_137829.1, read as the reverse complement.
ACGTTTTCCAATAAATGCAGTGGAGTAAAACTTATATATTTGGATCCGACATGTAGTGGAGTAGAAGTAAAAAGTATAATTTGGAAAATTAGGGGGTGGGGGTGGGTTTAACAAATAACCAATCCGTGCCGTCAAAGTCCCTCCCCTCCAGAAATCTCTCAAACAGGGCACAATGTCAGACTCAAGCTTCAGCTGAGTCTGAAATCAGGCTAGTTTTCACGGCCATTCATTAATGACGATTCAGTCTGCCAAAAGAAAAAAAAAGGGAAAACAGCTTACAGCACCTGGTATTCCCAGGCGGTCTCCCATCCAAGTACTAACCATTGCCCAACCCTGCTTAGCTTCCGAGATCGGGCGTGTTCAGGGTGGTATGGCCGTAAGCGACAGTGAACCGCAGCCGCTAGGCCTTAATGGGCCAGCAGAGGCCCTTGCTATCGTGTGTGCTTCTGTCACGGCCACTCATAAACGACGGTTGCTCCTTCAGTCTGGCAAAATGAAAAAAGCTTACAGCACCTGGTATTCCCAGGCGGTCTCCCATCCAAGTACTAACCAGGCCCGACCGTGCTTAGCTTCCGAGATCGGACGAGATCGGGCGTGTTCAGGGTGGTATGGCCGTAAGCAACTGAGGCCGCAGCCGCTAGGCCTCATATGCCAGTGTCACGCTAACGCGGAGGGGACTGGCGGGTGTCAGACCGGATGAGAAAAGCATCAGCAGAGGCTGCGGTCGTTCAGGCAGTCAGTTAAGGGGTTATCGCTTCTCGGCCTTTTGGCTAAGATCAAGTGGTCGAGTGGTGGATGTGACCGAGCAGAGTTTTTTGGACCAAAGAAAAGAAGTTGCACAGAGAAGATGGCAGAAGGATATCTAATTGGACCAAAGGACACAATGCGTTTCCAGTGGGAGTTGGAGAAGTATCCAGTTATGGCAAGGGACAACTTTGCAAAAGACTATCTAATGGATTCTCTTGGTTTGAAGCATGAGGATGTGCTTTGCCTCCAGGATAATCCCAAAGCGAAAGGGTATGATGTGACTTTTTCTGATCAAAGAACATTTTTGAGAATGTGGGAGTTTTTGAGGAAGAACCGTCATAACGAGGCCATCTTTCTGCCGGGTGTGTTTGTCAGCCCGATGAACGGTATGGGTTTCAGGGTGGTGACTGTGCACATGTTTAACCCGCATGTTGCTGAGAAGGATATAAGGGCTCTGCTGCTTCAGTTTGGGCGTATGGACCCAGGAGTGAAGGTGATGGACAGAACGGGGTTCTGGACGGGGAAATGGACATTTAAAATGTTTTTGAATGCAGACCCAAATGGATGTGATGGATGGGCCCACCCCCCTGCCTTCTTTGCAATAGGAGCAGATAGGGGCTATATGTCGTACTATCGGCAGCCTCCTTTTTGCAAGAAGTGCAGGAAGAGCGGCCACAATGAGAAGAAATGTGCAGAGGGAGCAAAATGTAGATTTTGTTCTTCTGAAGAACATCTGACGAAAGACTGCAAGAGGCTCAAAGACTGTCATGCATGTGGGTCCACGGACCACCTGCTAAAAGACTGCCCTCGAAGGGGCGGGGCAGGTGGTGGTGGGCCTGGGAGAGGAGCAATGAGTGAGAAGACAAGTGAAGCTGGGCCTTCCGCTCCGGTGGGGGTGGGAGGTCAGAAGGGCCCACAGACAAGTGGGAGAAAGGAAGCCCCTTTGAAGCCTGCTGCAGCCCTTGGAGCAGCAAAAGAAGGGGCAAGGACAGGCTCCTGTGCCCTTGAAGGTGCTGGGGTTGCTGTTGAGACTGTTGGTGGAAAGAAGCTGAGGCTGGAAGGGCAGACAGAGGAGGAGATGGATTCTATGGAGAATGAGGAGGGAATGACTGGTGGGGGTATGGATGGGGGGGCAGTGATGCTTCTGGGGTTTGACTCTGGACAGCCTGCCTGCCTATTTGGCCCTGCATCACCGCAAGGAGACCCCCCAGAGGAGGGGCAAAGATTTGTGTGACAATTTGGTCTGTAATGGACGAATAAGTTTTGTTTTTGAGAGTTTTTGATGATTGAAATGGACTTATTTTCATGTTGAAAATGTATCATAATGACTTTGTTTGATTTTGGTTTTGAGGCATTTGTTGAAGATGTTTTTTGGATTGATGGTGATTATTATTGTATGTTCGAAGTTTATAATAAAAAAAAAAAAAAAAAAAAATCTGTTCTTATCAGTTTAATATCTGATACGTCCCCTATACGGGGACTACATATTAAACAGATTTTTGGACTCGGGAGTTGAAACAGGGGCTTGCTCCGTTCACTCCACGCATCGACCCGGCATTGCAGTGCCGCTGGGAACGGTGCGCCTCCTTCTGCTTTGTGGAAAGAAACTGGGATACACAAGGGCACCTTTTCGTGCTGAACGGCGTGCCCGGTGGTTTACGCCCCGCCCCCTAGGCCGTGCCCCCCATTTGTGTTAGCCACGCCCCCAAAGCCAAAGTGGTTGGGGGCTGGGGCGATGGGAGGAGTAGATGAATTCCGGGGTACAAGTGAAAAATCTTCAAAGTGTGGGCTGCTGAAAAAAAACCTGCGTGTGCCGTTTTGCCCGGCTCTCCGCGGAGCCCCGGGGAGCCTTGTCACCCAGCCGGGGTGCCCGCCCACAACCCAGTCAAACTCACAACCCGGCTCTCCAGCCGAACCCGGGTACCCACTATTAAGCCACCCTCCCGGAACCTTTACCAATAGCTGCGGGCGCACTGAGGCCGGGGACCTGGTGGTACGAATCCAGCTTTTTGGCAAAGCACTGTGGCCGTTTTGGGGAGCTCCCCACGCCAAAACGGGGCAACCTAAGGGGACTCCAGTCCGCCAGTTGGAGCCAAAGTAAAGTCTAGGTCTGTGTCCTGCTGCCCAACGGGGCTTTCTGCGCTGTGGGCGCCCCCTGGTGCTTCTCTAAATTGTCCAATATTTCACTTTGACAACAGTCTGCCAAAAGGAAAAAAGAAGAATAATAAAAAAAAAGAAGCTTACAGAACCTGGTATTCCCAGGCAGTCTCCCATCCAAGTACTAACCAGGCCTGACCTTGCTTAGCTTCCGAGATCGGACGAGATCGGGCGTGTTCAGGGTGGTATGGCTGTAAGCGACAAGGCACTGCAGCCGCTACGCCTATAGGCCAAGAGAGGCTGTTGCCATCGTGTGTGTGTGTGTGTGTGTGTGTGTGTGTGTGTGTGTGTGTGTGTCTGTGTGTGTGTGTGTGTGTGTGTGTGTGTGTGTGTGTGTGTGTGTGTGTGTGTGTGTGTGTGTGTGTGTGCGTTCGCGCGTGTGCGTGTTTTTTTTCATTAGCCTGGTTCAGGGGTGCCGGAGCCTGTTTAAAAAAAGTACAAAGTGTCCCCCCACTTTTGGGTGTCCCCCCACATGTGCAAATATGGGCCTATATCTGCAAAGTAACTAGTAACGTTTTCCAATAAATGCAGTGGAGTAAAACTTATATATTTGGATCCGACATGTAGTGGAGTAGAAGTAAAAAGTATAATTTGGAAAATTAGGGGGTGGGGGTGGGTTTAACAAATAACCAATCCGTGCCGTCAAAGTCCCTCCCCTCCAGAAATCTCTCAAACAGGGCACAATGTCAGACTCAAGCTTCAGCTGAGTCTGAAATCAGGCTAGTTTTCACGGCCATTCATTAATGACGATTCAGTCTGCCAAAAGAAAAAAAAAGGGAAAACAGCTTACAGCACCTGGTATTCCCAGGCGGTCTCCCATCCAAGTACTAACCATTGCCCAACCCTGCTTAGCTTCCGAGATCGGACGAGATCGGGCGTGTTCAGGGTGGTATGGCCGTAAGCGACAGTGAACCGCAGCCGCTAGGCCTTAATGGGCCAGCAGAGGCCCTTGCTATCGTGTGTGCTTCTGTCACGGCCACTCATAAACGACGGTTGCTCCTTCAGTCTGGCAAAATGAAAAAAGCTTACAGCACCTGGTATTCCCAGGCGGTCTCCCATCCAAGTACTAACCAGGCCCGACCGTGCTTAGCTTCCGAGATCGGACGAGATCGGGCGTGTTCAGGGTGGTATGGCCGTAAGCAACTGAGGCCGCAGCCGCTAGGCCTCATATGCCAGTGTCACGCTAACGCGGAGGGGACTGGCGGGTGTCAGACCGGATGAGAAAAGCATCAGCAGAGGCTGCGGTCGTTCAGGCAGTCAGTTAAGGGGTTATCGCTTCTCGGCCTTTTGGCTAAGATCAAGTGTAGTATCTGTTCTTATCAGTTTAATATCTGATACGTCCCCTATACGGGGACTACATATTAAACGGATTTTTGGACTCGGGAGTTGAAACAGGGGCTTGCTCCGTTCACTCCACGCATCGACCCGGCATTGCAGTGCCGCTGGGAACGGTGCGCCTCCTTCTGCTTTGTGGAAAGAAACTGGGATACACAAGGGCACCTTTTCGTGCTGAACGGCGTGCCCGGTGGTTTACGCCCCGCCCCCTAGGCCGTGCCCCCCATTTGTGTTAGCCACGCCCCCAAAGCCAAAGTGGTTGGGGGCTGGGGCGATGGGAGGAGTAGATGAATTCCGGGGTACAAGTGAAAAATCTTCAAAGTGTGGGCTGCTGAAAAAAAACCTGCGTGTGCCGTTTTGCCCGGCTCTCCGCGGGGCCCCGGGGAGCCTTGTCACCCAGCCGGGGTGCCCGCCCACAACCCAGTCAAACTCACAACCCGGCTCTCCAGCCGAACCCGGGCACCCACTATTAAGCCACCCTCCCGGAACCTTTACCAATAGCTGCGGGCGCACTGAGGCCGGGGACCTGGTGGTACGAATCCAGCTTTTTGGCAAAGCACTGTGGCCGTTTTGGGGAGCTCCCCACGCCAAAACGGGGCAACCTAAGGGGACTCCAGTCCGCCAGTTGGAGCCAAAGTAAAGTCTAGGTCTGTGTCCTGCTGCCCAACGGGGCTTTCTGCGCTGTGGGCACCCCCTGGTGCTTCTCTAAATTGTCCAATATTTCACTTTGACAACAGTCTGCCAAAAGGAAAAAAGAATAATAATAAAAAAAAAAGAAGCTTACAGAACCTGGTATTCCCAGGCGGTCTCCCATCCAAGTACTAACCAGGCCTGACCTTGCTTAGCTTCCGAGATCGGACGAGATCGGGCGTGTTCAGGGTGGTATGGCTGTAAGCGACAAGGCACTGTAGCCGCTACGCCTATAGGCCAAGAGAGGCTGTTGCCATCGTGTGTGTGTGTGTGTGTGTGTGTGCGCGTGTGTGTGTGTGTGTGTGTGTGTGTGTGTGTGTGTGTGTGTGTGTGCACACTGTAGGAAGAGTCCTTCAAGGCGTGTTAAAGAGGACTACGCAAATCACTGCCTTGTTTCCATACCTGGCCGATCCCTAGGGCAGTTTGGGCTATGTAAGTACATAATACAAGTCTAACTTCTTTACTCCTCACTCCTGGAATTGCTCGAAAAGACAAGAGTGAGATTACAACTAAATTTTAAAAAAAAATCTATATGCTGACCCTTTCTCCTAACCCCAACAAGTTGATCCCCACAGATGTCAGACCTGTTGACCTTGATTTTAGCAATTCTCCAGACAAGGGCATGTGTTTAGTTTTTTAAGGAGAAAAAAATAAAACACATTCTTGTTTTTTAGGAGCATCCAGTACTGTAGATGGGAGTGGGTTTCTTGCATGGAGAGTGAAAACACTTCAAAACGAAGTCTCAGAGGGACAAAAGAAGAGAAGAAACACTCAGCCACTGACAGGTATGTGATTTTGATTATAGTTAGAATTTCACATGTTAAATTATTTTTTAATGTGCATAGGCCTATAGTGCATTTTTGCTACTGTGGTGGGCATCGCAAGGGGGTCCAGTAAAAAGACAAGTGGCCCTCTGGTGTAAGGGGTAAAAACTGTCTCAACGTTTTTGAGAAACTAAACCCAACATCACATTGTAGCAAATCGCGTGGGTGCCCACTAGGCCACTTGTTCCCAAGCAGTGGGTCGGGATCCATATGTGGGTCGCATGACACATTTTTTAACGTCCCTTATATTTGTATAAAAAAGTAGTTAGTGAAAATGGCCTAAACTAGTGATAACAGCAGATCTACAAGCTCACAATGCGTCGCACCGCATTGTGAGCTTGTAGATCTGCTGTTTTCACTAGCTTGGGTCCTGGGCAAATGTCTACTTTCTCTTGAGCTAATAGTTTGGGAACCACTGCTCTAAACCATGGCCCATTGGTCAGAACTAGTCCCAAGTCCCAAGTACCTTTCTCCTAACCCCTACAAGTATACCTTTCTCCTAACCCCAACAAGTTGATCGCCACAGATATCAGACCTGTTGACCTTGATTTTAGCAATTCTCCAGACAAGGGCATGTGTTTAGTTTTTTAAGGAGAAAAAATAAAACACGTTCTTGTTTTTTAGGAGCAGTATTACAATCCAGTAGATGGGAGTGGGTTTCTTCAGCTAACGACAGAAACCCAGTGTCTTGAGGGCATCGCACTGATGATGGTCAAGGAGAAGATGAAACAGACCTTCACCCATCGCCAAACAATGGTTCATGACCCAGTGAAGTCCTCTGAAATATTCACCACCTTAACAAGATTTCTTGACATTGGAGGAATGGTATGATGAACTGTCTTGCCTTAAAGTCAAACAGAAATGAAAAATGACTTTAAACAGATCACATCCCTGGTCATAGGGTGAACCCATTAAAATGTATGCCATGTCGTCTGTATTCCATCCTGTCTGCAGATACAGGATTTCAGTCTGATGTTTGGTGATGACATCGCTGCAGAAGTGGCCTACTTACTCACTACATGCAGTAAGTCCTTGAACAAAGCTGTGGACTCACCCAGACAGGCGACCATGTAGATCTGCTTCATAACGCTGAATCCACAACAGAAGAACTGGAAAATGGTACGCTGGAATTAAAGGAATAATACTAATGGAAGAGGGGATGGTTTTGAAACCAAAATGTAAACAGATTTTAGTAAAAATGTCTTTGTTTCCCCCCACCCTTGTATTTTCAGGATGGGACAGTGAGATGTCCTCCATCTTGCCTTATCCACCATATGCCACCCTCACCTCAAGGCCGCAACAAGAGACCAGGAAAGCTCTCAGCCCGACAAGCCATTGACCACCTTTTGAAGTTTATCTAGGTAAGGTTACAGTTCAATTAAAGTTCAAGATGGCTCACTGTACTGTCCCTAATATTCACCCTTAAAACTATACTTTTGTGAAATTATGCGATGACCATGTTCATCTGTAATCAGTGACTGCCCTGTGATATGTGTCTGCTTCTAAATCTAAATACTGAATGAAGAAATTCAAAAACTGTCCTGGGTGTTCCCAAAAACCTGATTAGATGCTTAAATGACAAAAAGTAATTTGAAATTGGAATATCTCTTTAAGTTACTCTAGACCCCCGGTGAAATATCCCCTACCCTGGCTGGGTCACCCACCATTCACAAAACATGAAGCATAGTGTTGCAGTTGTCAATTATGTCAGCTCATTTCTTTGTCTCACTTGAAACGTTACATTTTCTGTTTACTGGAGAGATGGGGAGAGAAGGTTGACGTTGAACATGACAATCCCTGCTACTGAGAAAATAAATATTCCATAGCAATGGCATAGCAATGACTGTTATCAGAATATAGCGCTATTTAACACTTATTTGTTGTTACTCAACCTTTGAATATGTTGGGATTGTCATAATATTTGTTCCTCTTCATTCCAGGCATTGAACACCTGCAAGCTCTACAGGGACTTGTTGAGATGGTTGGGGACATGGAGATGGCAGATCCAATGTGAAAAGTTTAGGTGTTGGCCATTGAGGTGCAAGAGCTATATCCAGGTATGTATAAATGTATTATGGATTTTACATTTTTGATGGTACGATTATAGTACAGGTAAAAATTTGGGAGGTAGACGAACATGTTCAATATACATTTCACACTACAGTGAGAAGATTAACTATCTTAACTATATCCCATACTACGCTTTGTGATCTGTTAGAGCTAGAACGTGAAGTTTCCTTTAGGCCTGCTTTACACTGGCAGTCAAATCCAGCCTAAATCAGATCTGAGTCACATTCAGATTGGAATCCGATTGGCTTAAATGGTCACATGGAACCAATCAGATTCCAACCCGGATGTGACACAGATCTGATTCAGGCTGGGTTTGGCTGCCAGTGTAAACCAGGCCTAATTAGATCTCACAATGGTCTGTTTCCATGGTCCACTTGAAGAGCAGAAACTTTGTGAAATGTGTTAATCATGGAATCTCTGTTCACTGGCTGTGGACTCTGTGTTCTCGTTGGAACAGGCAGCCATTCACCACAGTGCTAAGAAGGACTGCAGTCACCTGTTTCACCAGCTGTTTGACAAATTCTTCACAACTGAAGAACTGGAAGGATGCAGTTGTCACAGGGAGGCATGGTGTTGTTCCAGAGCTCGAGGGCAAACATGCTGGACCCCACCAAAGTGGAAAAGATTCAAAGTAAGTTTATCTTACACTTGTGGGTTTTGTGAAGTATATTCAGATATACAGTATGATGACACCATTGCATTGGTTATGTGGGAAATATGTGTCTGATACATTGTGCAGTAGTTAGTAAAGAAATGCAGCCCAGCTTCAATATGATGTTGCAGTGGTGAGAGTCTCTCCCAGTCTAGTCAAATACTTTTTAATGTAATATTGTAACATCCCCCACTGACTGAGCAAAGGACCGAACTTGGGGAAAACATATAGAACCTCACCCTCCGCTGCATACCGTTGTGCTCCTCGAGATGAGGTCCTACCCTGGGCTGCAGTAGAATGCCTCCACGCCGAGGTAGAGGTTCTATCCAAAAAGTAAAGGTAGTTCCGGAGTATGATTTTCCATCCCGCGGTGCATAACAGTATGCAGCAGAGGTTCTATATGGGCTAGGGGAAAACATGTTTAATGTGCTATTATAGCTAATTTCATCTTCTCTGTCTCCAATCTTACGGTATAGCGCCGAAGCTGGATGGAAGGCAGTATCGGTGGAAACATCAAGACTGGTTGGACAACGCTGAGGTGATTCACCGCAAGGGGAAGAGCAGGCTGTTCTTCCTGAGAAGACTGGGATCGTTTATTCACCAAACTGTTATGGCAGTTTTTTTTTTTATTAATGTGGAATAACGTGCTGGGGAGGAACTGAGCGAGTGACACCTTCAACTCAACAGACTGGTGAGGAAGGCGGGCTGCGTTGTTGGGTTCTCCTTGTAGGGGGTGGAGGATTGGCCAGGGTGCAGATGGCTAGGAAGCTCCCACCCCCTCCACCTTCCTTGGATAGACAGAGGATCCGATAGATTCATCTACCCAGGACGGAGATGTGAGAGACTGGGAAAGTCCTTTGTGAATGTTATACAATGAGAGACACAGCGGTCGTTTGGACAACTGTAACTTAACTGGAATAATTGTTACTGACTGTTCCTGTGCTGCTTTGCTGGGAGTCCAGCCCATGTCACTTCTGCTTTTTTGCACTGACCAATAGATATTTTGCATTCTCTGTAAGTATGTGCCTGTATGTTAATTACTGCCCACACAAAAGGCTACACACACACACACACACACACACACACACACACACACACACACACACACACACACACACACACACACACACACACACAATGTGTGGCCATTAATGTGCCAGGCTACAGCAGTCGATATGTCGTCAGTTCAGTTTTCAAATGGAACATACAGTATGCAGTGTCAGTTGAGTTCTCTTGTATGTGAATAAATGCTAATAATTACTTCAAGATTGTGTGTTTTATTTTGTATTCCTGTAGGTATATAGAGAGTGTGGTATGTGTATCATTTAACACATATATGTACATATATGTTGTGCATATATGTGCATATATTCTACATATATATGTGTACATACCAGTCAAAGGTTTGGACACAGCTTCTCAAACACACATTGAATAGAAGCTGTTTCCAAACCTTTGACTGGTAGGCTATGTGCATATAGCTTGCGACCATATATAAACATGTGTGCATATATACATATATGTACATATATGTTTATATGCACACATATATGACATATATGACATATAGGCGGCCATTTTTTATATGTGGAATATATGTCAAACATATATGCATGCATATATAAAAAACATATATGTTCATATATGTTTCTTCCGTGTGGGACATTTCTGGGGGCGTTATTTTGTCTTTCTCTGGTGTTATTGGTGTTACCTCCATGATGTTTTCAAATGTTTTCTTAAACCATACACCCATAACAATAATAGGCCGCTCGAATGACTTTGTCTGAGCTATTGTGTTTCTGTTATGTTTCCAATGGGACTACAGTTCAGTGCAGCAGTGGCTACTTCCGATACTCGCCGTTCGGGAGCTGCCGTTCCAGACTCTATATAGCATTCAGAGATTGTGGAATAGTTGTCTGGCTACGCGAGACTATACAGTATGTGATACAAACAGAGGATGATGACATAGGCCTACAGTATATGTGTTGTACAGTACGTGATACAAACAGAGGATGATGTCATAGGCCTAACAGTATATGTGCTGTACAGTATGTGATACAAACAGAGGATGATAACATAGGCCTACAGTATATGTGTTGTACAGTATGTGATACAGAGGATGATGGCATAGGCCTACAGTATATGTGTTGTACAGTATGTGATACAGAGGATGATAACATAGGCCTACAGTATATGTGTTGTACAGTATGTGATACAGAGGATGATGACATAGGCCTACAGTATATGTGTTGTACAGTATGTGATACAAACAGAGGATGATAACATAGGCCTACAGTATATGTGTTGTACAGTATGTGATACAGAGGATGATAACATAGGCCTACAGTATATGTGTTGTACAGTATGTGATACAGAGGATGATAACATAGGCCTACAGTATATGTGTTGTACAGTATGTGATACAGAGGATGATGACATAGGCCTACAGTATATGTGTTGTACAGTATGTGATACAGAGGATGATAACATAGGCCTACAGTATATGTGTAGTAGTAGTAAATCTTTATTTCGGTCCATTAAAACAATACAATTATTTAGGTAAATCCACTAGTACATAGTGGCACCGAAAAGGAAATGGGCTGAAGCCAAAGGCTTATAACGCCTACCCTTTGTGAAGAGTAAAATTAAAATATATAGAATCTAAAAACATAGGATTACAGTTTCCAAGATTGGTTTAACAAAACAGAAAAAAAAAAGAATCTTCTGACAAGTTGCAAAAGGTAAGTAAACAAACTTGTGGAAAAAAAGGTAATAACAATTATATTGATAATAACAACATAGTTAAGTCTGTTTTGCTTTAGTAAACACAATTTGGAAGTTTCAAAACAAAAAAATGACAACAGTTGATATAAAGAAGGTCAAAACAGGAGACTCTAATGTAAAGACATTTGAACAGATCAGTTATTTAGTGTGGCGATCTGCGCCTTTAAGACTGCCTCTGCTGTCCCGTGCACACGGCTATACAGGAACTTCCCCGGCGGCGCGCACTTCGAGCTGGCGCTGGTGTGAAACGGTGTGTTTGCGGTGCGTTGTGAGCTTGTGTCCCGGTCCCTATGTAAACGTTACGTTAGCAGCCTACCCCTGGCTTGTGAGACTAGTTCGTGTGTAGCCTACGGAGTGATGCACTCGGCGGATCCTTCCCACGAGACCACAACCAGCCCTATACTGGAGTTGTATGTTTTCCCTGTCTGACGGAGGAGCCTCGGGGCGGCCGCTGGAGCGGACGCTTGCCGATGCTGCGGTGGATGCGGCTTTGCGGAGACGTGCCTGCCCTGCAGTAGCCCGAGTATAAGGTGCCCTGACCGTGAGTGACTTGACGTTGACGTGTGACAGACTGGGGGGGTTGTTCTACGGAGACGTGAACGTTTAAAGGACCGGACTGTACATTTCGCTTTGCGATTGCTGCCTCGGACTGAACCTCGAACTGTGCGTGCTGTTTAGGGGTTTTGGAGTGACATGTGGGAAACGGGAACTTATTGTGAACACTGTGGGGCCTGAGGGGAAAAAAGGACATTCAATACACTGCTGAAAACTGTGCTCTGTGTGTGCGTGTATTCTCTTTATGATTTATACTGGTTTTGTGTGTGTTTACTGTTTGTATTAGGGGTTGACCTAACGTTAGTCAATCCTGTGTGCGGTTATTGTTGGGTTACATATTTACCCTATTTTTGTCAGACTGGGTCTCTGACTGGCACCCCGACGCTACACCCAACAAAACCGCTACATAAAAAGTGGCACCCCAGTGTTCCAACACTGGAAAAGGAACAAACGTAACGCATGCATACAAAAACCAAAGAACCCTCACCCTGGCTAGGTATTAAAGGAGAACGCACACTGGAGGAAAACACAGTTTATTCAACAAACAAACAAATAAAAACAAAAGCTCTGGGAAACAAACAAACAAACAATCAAACAAAAGCTCTGGGAAACAAACAAATAAACAACCAAACAAACAAAAACAAAAGTCCTGGGACACAAACAAAGAAAAAATCAATCAATCAAAAACGGGAGTTTTGGGAGACAAACAAACAAACAAACAAACAAAGGAGAACTCTGGGACACAAACTGCTCATTTTGATCGCAAAACAGAGCTCAGTTGGCACAATAGCACACAAGATGGAGAAGTTGGTGCAGCGATTGCTTGGTTCTCTGGATAACAGTGGACATGTAGCACAGGAGGACTCGGAGGAGCAAAGTGCATCCAGAGTGGAGTCAGATCCTGGACAGCAGCCGGCTCCTGTGGAAGCTGAGATAGAAGTACCGGAACCACTGGATATTTCAACCCGGGATATTGTTGTTCCGGGAGACAAGGCTTCAACCTTTGTTACAAACAGTTCACTGTTGGATATGGATCTGATTGAAGGGGAAAATGACACGGCTCAACCAATAACGCAATACGACCAGCTCCTACAATATTTCAGCAGGCTGGAAACAGGTCAAAATAAAATCAATGAAAACGTGTTGGCTATAAAAGAGGAGTTGATGGTGAGACAGGAACGAGGAGATCAGCAAATACTGAATCAAGTAAAACAGTATGCGGAGTATCTCAGGACACAGGTGGCAGAGACCATCAAGTGGAGGCTGCACCATCATCATGTGGAGATGCTTAAGGACATCAGCAGGGTCATGACTCCAATGGCGGACATTGTTGGTCACCTACAACAGGAGGTGATAACATGTCATGAGTTGTTGAACAGTATGGTGGAGGAAGTTAACACCATTAAGGAGCACACCCTTCATGGTCCACAACCTGTTTTACCATCACCAGCAGGGCAAAGCACTGCTATTCCATCTATACATCCATCTGCTTCCCTATCTGCAGCGGGCCCGGCGGAAGATGTCCGGCTGCGAATGCACTCCACCATGCATGCTGCTCATGGGTCTGAGTCAGTCCCAGCTCACATGGGCTCGCCTATTCAGGGGGCCCTGGGGTCAAGAGTGGGGAAAAGCCCAATCAAGTTACAATTCCCTTGTTTTGGTAGGTTGGGAGACGACGGTGATCCTCTCACCTACCTGGGACAGTGTCGGGATTATCTGGCCTTGAACGCATTGTCTGATGAGGAGCTGCTGGCCAGGCTGCGCAATGTCCTGTTCGGCACAGCCCGGGACTGGTGGGATGTGGTCAGGTTGGAGACCTCCACATGGAGGGAGTTTGAACACAAATTCCTGTCAGCATTTCTATCTGAGGATTATATGGACGAGCTGGAGGAACGGATCAGGACACGAGTACAGAAAGAAGGGGAAGGCATCCGAGACTTTGCGTATATGTACCGAGCACTCTGCCGTCGGTGGAGAGCGGATATCACGGAGGCAAAGGTGATACAGCTGATGCTGAAGAACATACACCCACATCTGGCAAGTCAGCTGAGGAGCAGTGGTGTCAATACGGTGGATGCTCTGGTGAGGTTGGGTCAGCAACTGGAGAAGGACCTGGAGAAGCAGTGGCAGCAAGAGGCGGCCAGGAAAGGGACCCATACCAGACCCCAAGGTACTGGGACAGCTACCACCACCATCCCACAGACATCTGGCACTATGGCATCTGAAAAATGTGCTCCGCCATATTGTTGGCGCTGTAAGGGGTCCCATTCACCCCACAACTGCCCCAATTTTGTGTCCATGAAAGGGAAAAATCAGAAGTCCACTTACCAACCTCAATCTTCTTCTGAATCATCCACCAGCAATAATTCCATAATGCATGCAGTATCACATCCTCCGCCGGAGAAGACTATTTTCCCCTTTAACTCCAGACCTCTCCCTCGCCAGCTGGCTGTCCCCATTACCATCAGCGCCGTAAGGGTTAGAGCTATGGTGGATTCTGGTTCCTCGTACACTCTCCTGAACGAGGAGTTGTGGTGGGCCGTTAAAGAGAAGGTAAAGGAATTACACCCCTGGGATGGGAAGCCCCTATATTTGGCTGATGGAGGAGAAAGATGGCCATTGGGATGGCAACATGTGGTATTGACCTTACACAATCATTCCTGCGCTCTCCCAGTCGTGGTGCTTCCATCGCAAAGCCTGGCCTTCCCTGCAGTTCTCGGTCTGGACTTTCTGAGCGTCAGTGGCCTGCAGATGGATGTAGGCCAGAACACGTACTGGTTCAGGAGTAAGGTGGAGGAAAAACATCATTTTGAAAGGGAAATGGAGAACCTCACGGAGGTGAAGGGGAAGAGTCTGCTGACCTTCTACTCGGCCATTAATCCCTGCAGGACCGTGGCGGTTACTCCTTCCTCCCGGGACGCAGTGCTGTGGGAGAAGGCAGTGGATAAAGCCAAATTGGATGGTAATGGGAAGAAGCGGCTACTGGAGCTATTGCAGAGCAATGGGGATGTATGCACCTCTACGTTGGGCCAAACGAATGTGCTCAAACACAAAATATTCCTTACCCAGGAAATGCCCATAAAGCAGAAATCTTACCGGGTCTCCCCGGCAAAAATGAGGGTGATGAAGGAGCTGGTTGAGGAAATGCTAGCTGCCGACGTCATTGAACCCTCCTCTTCAGCTTGGGCGTCTCCGGTGGTTCTCATCCCTAAAAAAGATGGGAAAATCAGATTTTGTGTAAACTACATCAAGCTGAATGCTGTGTCACACACTGATGCGTACCCTATCCCCACCATACAGGAGATCTTGGACTCACTGGCCGGCTCTGTAGTTTTCTCCACCATCGACCTGCAAAGTGGCTACTGGCAGTGCCTGATGGACGAAAACAGCAAGGATAAAACCGCCTTCACCTGTCCCTTTGGCCTGTACAATTTTAAAGTGATGCCCTTCGGTCTCAAAAACGCACCAGCGACCTTTCAGAGGCTGATGGAACTAACTTTGGGAGAGTTGAAAGGGGAAAAGTGCTTTGTCTATTTGGATGACATAATTGTCTATTCCTCGTCTTGGGAACAGCACTTCAGGGATCTCCAGTTGGTGTTCCAGAAGCTCAGGGAGGCTAAGTTGACCGTCAGCATGAAGAAATGCAATTTCTTCCAAGCTTCCCTTAAGTTCCTGGGTCACATGGTGTCGGCGGCAGGCATTCAGGTGGATCCAGAGAAAACAAGGGCTGTGGATGAGTTCCCTGTGCCAAAGAACGTCAAGGGAGTTCAGCGGTTCTTGGGGATGTCGGGCTGGTACCATCGCTATGTCCCAAACTTCTCTCAGCTGGCGGAACCTCTGAATGCGTTAAAGCGCAAAGGAGTGAAGTTCAAGTGGACACCTGAGTGCCAAGCGGCTTTTGACCTCCTGCGGAAGTGTCTGGTCTCCCCACCCATATTAGGGCATCCCGACTTTAAACTCCCTTTTGTTGTTTACACCGATGCCAGTGACGTCGGCCTTGGAGCGGTGCTGGTTCAGAGAAATGGGCTGGGCTCCGAAGAGGTCCTGGCATACGGCAGCAGGAGCCTTAACAGTGCGGAGCGCAACTACTCAGCAACGGAAAAGGAGTGCTTGGCGGTGGTGTGGGCTCTGGAAAGGTGGCGTTACTACCTGGATGGAAGGTCCTTCACGGTGGTCACCGATCATGCGTCGCTGCTGTGGGTGTTGAAGAGCCAAAGGCCCAATGCACGTCTTAGCCGGTGGGCCCTCCGGTTGCAGGAGTTCATTTTCACTGTGGAGTACAGGAAAGGAAAGTACAACATCGTACCGGATGCCTTATCCAGAGCCCCATACGACTTCACCACCGCCACATGCTTGCCACCAGCCTGCGCCACCCTGCTGTCAGTGAAAGCGGAGGGGGGAAAGGATCTGCCCATCTCAGATGAACAAATATGGAGAGCTCAACAAGAAGATGCAGACTGCCAGCGGCTGTATCAGGCGGTGATGGACGAAGGAGAAGTCCCGTTATCAGAGAACGCAAAGTACACCATCTTGGAGGACAAAGTGTACAGAGTGCTACAACTGCCTCATAAAGTCACCTATCAGGTACTCATACCGGACAGTCTGCGGCCACAGCTGTTGCAGTTGATCCACGAAGACCCACTGGCGGGACACCTGGGCAGGTACAAAACCTACAAGAGGTTGCATGCTCTTGTCTATTGGCCACGAATGAGCGTGGATGTCAAGAGCTACATTCAAAACTGTCAAGTGTGTCAACGTTACAAACCAGAGAGCCGCCAGATCGCTGGGAAGCTGCAGCAGACGATCGTGAACCACCCTTGGGAGATGCTGGGTGTGGACTTGATGGGGCCCTTCCCACGGAGTTCCAAGGGTAATGTCTACCTGTTGGTATTCGTGGACTATTACACCCGCTGGGTGGAGTTATTTCCCCTTCGCAAAGCCACTGCAGAGAGCGTATCCCGAATACTCACCCAGGAAATCCTCACCAGATGGGGTGTCCCCAATTTCATATTGTCCGACCAGGGTTGCCAGTTCGTCTCCTCACTGTTCAACACCACCTGTGACAAATGGAGCCTGAAACACAAACGAACTTCGGCCTACCATCCACAAACCAATATGACAGAGAGGGTGAACCGGACCTTGAAAACTATGATCGCCTCCTATGTAGGAGAGAATCATAAGCTCTGGGACAAATACCTCCCTGAATTCCGGTTTGCTCTCAACTCAGCGGTACATGAATCGACAGGAGTCACCCCGGCAGAGCTCAACCTGGGACGAGCCCTCCGAGGACCAGCCGAGGCCCTACTCCAACCTAGGGAGGCCACACCTGACTCCTCCACCTACAAAACAATAACCAAGCTTCAGGATCTCAATTCTTTTGCCCAGGAAAACTTGGTAAAAAGCAGAGTCCGACAAAAACGCAACTATGATAAAACTCACCGTGATCAGCAGTTCCAGGAAGGGGACAGGGTATGGCTTCGATCCCACCCGCTCTCCAAGGCCGAGAAGTCCTTTGCGGCAAAGCTGGCTCCCAAGTGGCTAGGACCCTACCGTGTTGTGGCCCAGGTGGGCCCTGTCAACTTTGATGTCGTCTTGGAAGATAGCGGGGAAAACAGGAAAGTGGTGCATGTAGCACGCTTGAAACCCTGTTACCCCACTGCCCAGGAACTGGATAAGTTGGAGAGGGAACGAGTCCTGGCCATCTTTGAGGAAGAGAGTGATGACGAGGAGTTTCACGGCTTTCCGGCCAGCACCCCTACCTCTCCCAAACCACAGGTCTCTGCTCCACCATCTACTGTCCAAGAACGTGCCAAATTGGAGAGGGATCGGGTCTTGGCCATATTTGAAGAGGAAACGGATGAGGAAGAGTTCCTTGGCTTCCCCACAAGCTCACCTGCTTCGGGGCAAGTGCTGTCCCCTCGTGAAAGTTCTGACAGCGCGGATGAAGAATGCAGAGGAGGAAATCAGCGTCAGATGGTTTGCCGCTTTTCTCCAAGGGGGGGGAAGTGTGGCGATCTGCGCCTTTAAGACTGCCTCTGCTGTCCCGTGCACACGGCTATACAGGAACTTCCCCGGCGGCGCGCACTTCGAGCTGGCGCTGGTGTGAAACGGTGTGTTTGCGGTGCGTTGTGAGCTTGTGTCCCGGTCCCTATGTAAACGTTACGTTAGCAGCCTACCCCTGGCTTGTGAGACTAGTTCGTGTGTAGCCTACGGAGTGATGCACTCGGCGGATCCTTCCCACGAGACCACAACCAGCCCTATACTGGAGTTGTATGTTTTCCCTGTCTGACGGAGGAGCCTCGGGGCGGCCGCTGGAGCGGACGCTTGCCGATGCTGCGGTGGATGCGGCTTTGCGGAGACGTGCCTGCCCTGCAGTAGCCCGAGTATAAGGTGCCCTGACCGTGAGTGACTTGACGTTGACGTGTGACAGACTGGGGGGGTTGTTCTACGGAGACGTGAATGTTTAAAGGACCGGACTGTACATTTCGCTTTGCGATTGCTGCCTCGGACTGAACCTCGAACTGTGCGTGCTGTTTAGGGGTTTTGGAGTGACATGTGGGAAACGGGAACTTATTGTGAACACTGTGGGGCCTGAGGGGAAAAAAGGACATTCAATACACTGCTGAAAACTGTGCTCTGTGTGTGCGTGTATTCTCTTTATGATTTATACTGGTTTTGTGTGTGTTTACTGTTTGTATTAGGGGTTGACCTAACGTTAGTCAATCCTGTGTGCGGTTATTGTTGGGTTACATATTTACCCTATTTTTGTCAGACTGGGTCTCTGACTGGCACCCCGACGCTACACCCAACAAAACCGCTACATTAGTACCTCCTATTATGTGGCTAATCAACCACAGCTTCCCCTAGTTCTGAGGCTGATTTGCCGCAGAACATGGTTTTAGCTCTTATATCTAAATACAAATCATGTATTTTTTACATACCTACTTGGTTACAATATTGTTCTATATTTATTTAGCACCTTATTTTTGAACATTTTTTTAAATTTGATGTTTGTACACATTTTTAATTCATCGTCAAGGTTATTCCAGAGGTTAACACCCATCACAGAGATACACTTGCCTTTCATATTGGTGTTGGCACTGCCTTTCTTAAATATGTGTGTCCCCCTAAGTGGATATTGGGATTTCCTTTTTTCAAACAGCTCCTGCATGCAGGGTGGCAGACTACTGTTATGAGCTTTAAACATAATTATAGCTGTATGTAGTTCTACTAGATCTTCTAGTTTTAGGGTTTTTGTTCTAATGAATAATGGATTGGTGGCTGACAAGTACTCACTTTGGTTCACAATTCTTATTGCTTTTTTCTGTAACAAATATATTGGTTTAATAATTTGTGTTGTACAGTATGTGATACAGAGGATGATGACATAGGCCTACAGTATATGTGTTGTACAGTATGTCATACAAACAGAGGATGATAACATAGGCCTACAGTATATGTGTTGTACAGTATGTGAGAATGATGTCATAGGCCTACAGTATATGTGTTGTACAGTATGTGATACAGAGGATGATGTCATAGGCCTACAGTATATGTGTTGTACAGTATGTGATACAGAGGATGATAACATAGGCCTACAGTATATGTGTTGTACAGTATGTGATACAGAGGATGATAACATAGGCCTACAGTATGTGTGTTGTAGTATGTGATACAGAGGATGATAACATAGGCCTACAGTATGTGTGTTGTAGTATGTGATACAGAGGATGATAACATAGGCCTACAGTATATGTGTTGTAGTATGTGATACAGAGGATGATAACATAGGCCTACAGTATATGTGTTGTAGTATGTGATACAGAGGATGATGTCATAGGCCTACAGTATATGTGTTGTACAGTATGTGATACAAACAGAGGATGATGTCATAGGCCTACAGTATGTGTTGTACAGTCAGTGCCGGCCTTTGGTACAGGTGAGATAGTCTCGCCTAGGGTGCCAGGTCGGATAGGGGCACCGCTATGTAGCCCTAAAAATTAAATAAAATCGCTTTCGGGCACCCAGGCGCCCAGGTGCCCAGGCACCCAGGCGCCCAGGCGCCCAGGCACCCAGGCGCCCAGGCGCCCAGGCACCCAGGTGCTCAGGCACCCAGGCACCCAGGCACCCAGGCGCCCCTCCCAATTGAACAAATAAATAAGAATAAATACACTTTTCAGCCCTCTTCTGTTCCTCATCTGCTACACTTGAACAACATGCTGCGTCTGGCTGGTGCCTAAAACGGGGGATGTACGCACGCAGCACTTAACAGGCAACCCAAAAAGTGGTTGCCTGCTGATACGAACAACTGGGTGAGGATTGTTGGTAAATAAACATTACACACTCTGTGACAGTGGTGTAAAGTAACTAAGTACATTTACTCAAGTATTGCACTTAAGTACACCTTTGAGGTATTTGTACTTTACTTGAGTGTTTCCGATTTCCAATACTTTTACTTCTACTCCACTACATCTCAGATCCAAATATTGTACTTTTACTCCACTACATTTATTTGAAAACTTTAGTTACTAGTTACTTTGCCAATTTAAATTACTAGAAGCTCGGCCGCCCTTCGGGCGGCTGAGCGTCTAGTCGGCGCCCTGGCCAACTCGGGAACAATGTAAATAGGGAATGAATGCCCCGCCCTTTAATGCAAACCCCATTATACCTGTTGTCATATGATCTGTTTTAACCATCTGTTTGCGTGTGTCCATTTATGCCCATATATGGAGATATCTGTCTGTCCATGTCCATTTTATGCCCATATATGGAGATCTCTGTATCTGTTTGTCTGTGTCCCTTTATGCCCATTATGGAGATCTCTGTATCTGTCTGTGCCTCCGACTGTGTTGCAGACACAGTGCTGGTTCCCCCTTTAATGCAAACCCCATTATACCTGTTGTCATAGGACACGTTTTGACCATCTGTTTGCCTGTGTCCATTTATGCCCATTGACTCATGTGGTGTACATAGGGGTGTAACAATATAGTAACTGTATCGAAATATCGTTTTTAACTTAAAAAATCGAAGTAGATCGAAATGAAAACAGCTAAAATCGAATCGAATCGTTTTATTTTGAATCGTATCGAATCGGCAGTGCAAAGAATCGATTGTATCGATACTACCTACATGTGCATTGTATTGAGCATTTTTAAGAAGAAAAAAATAAAAGGAGGGGTTTAATTACTTTTCCTTTCCATATAGCTACACTGGTCTATCGATAAATGTGAGTAATCTCTGGGTTCATGTCAAGGTGCAGGTTTGTCAATATACAATGACCATGTATTTGGCAGATAATCACTGTGTTTACTTATTTATATCCATAATAATACACGTTTCCCTTAAAAACCTGCACTATCCACACCTTTCACACAGATTTAATTTCTTTGCTAAATAGTTACTGATAAGATAAGAATTATGATACATAATTCATGGTTTGTGTATGAGGCTCATATGACCATATAATATATATAATATGAACTGAACTTACAGTATAGAGACCACATTTTGGTCGGATACTGTGGGTTCAGGCTAAATAGATTACAGGTCATAGTAACTTTGGTTGCCCTGACTACGTAATCATGATATACTGTATAAGTCACTAGTGGAAAATTACAAGCACTACGTGGCATTACTTCCTTGTTATGATCTGGGAACCAATCAATAAGTCCCACGATCTTATACTGTCATAACTGTACTCTTTATATACATGTTAAACTTCCATTTTGGGAGAGAGAGAATTAGAAAGCTGCCGCTATGGTACGCTCACTGTTTGTCTCCTCTGTCTGACTCCTCTCAAAATACAACAATCTATGGACTGTCCTTTGGCTCGTGTCTCTTATTTTGGTTATGGATTTTATCCATAATCCATTTTTATTTAACATTAATAACTTACATTTCAATGGTCCATCGAGCGAGGATACTGTTTGTAACATTGGCCGACTGAGAGACGGAGTGTTCAGGCTGTTTAGCCATGGTTCACTCTCTCCCCCGGTGGAACAATGTTGCAACACGTATGAAAAAGTACCAGGAAAATCTCTACATTGCTGTATTTTCAGACAAGGTTTTTATTGGACAACAGTGTTATCTGAGTTTTGGATTAATGTGGACCCGCGTGGACATCCATCAGCACCGGACCGTGTGACGAAGGGTTGGATATCTCCACCGATGTTCTCCGTGTGCGGTGCTATGGGATCTCCACGCCTGGCAAATTCCTAAGATGATTAAGATAAGTACATATTTACTTAGTCCCCGTAACGTGTCGTGTCTTTGAATTTTGAATTAACGATGTTAATGTAATGATAATTGATATGATTTGTGAAATATGTTCTCCCTCCGTCGGAGGAATGTTTTGGTTTGACACGCGTCGTAAATTAATCCTTATCTACTAGATATAGAATGGTCGTAAAACTCTTTGTTTCATCTTTGTTTCAGGGTGTATGTACAACACCTTTAATCTATTTTTAACTATCTCTGGTTCGTGCTCTCGCTCTCTCATTGTGATGAGGAAGTAGAGACAAATATTTTCATACTTTAACTTTTTCGGTACAGTCGTCGTCTTCCACAAGTTTTGTCATTATTTGTTTTGTCTGGATGAATGGTCATTATTTGTTTGCTTTAGCCTAGGGCGAGGCTTATAACCTAGGGCGAGTACTTCTAGTCGGCCTGAATTTAACATGTACTTCTAGTCAGTTGTGGTTATAGCTTGTTTGTACTTCTAGTCAGCCTGAATTAACGTGTACTTCTAGTCAGTTGTGGTTATAGCTTGTTATTGTTTGTCAGTATTTGTACTGTTATGTCTGGACCCTATGAATGGTCAGTATTTGTCAGTTTAGTACTGTTATGTTCACTGTACCGATAATACTGTGTTTACTCAACGCCTCTCACTCCCTTGCTTGCCCTCGCGAAGCAGAGTGGGGGAGTCAGAAGCAATATGTTTATCTTTAAGACCGTTTTTATGGACCAGTTCTGTTTTCTGTAATATTAAGTACTTTTAAGACGTTTTAAAATGTCTCTGAGAAATTAAAGTTAAGATTTAAGATTAAGAATAACTAACTCAAATTATTGATGTCTAAATTAATTTAAACTATTGTAACGTTAAGTTTTAAAACCTCCTGGAGGCTTCTGGGTGTATCTGAGAATGGATTCTGTGAGAATGAATTTACTCTACTGTATGTGTGAGGGCGTGCACGAGTTTTGGGGAAGTGCGTGTGCGTGGTGTTCTGAGAGAGTGTGAGGGTGTGCATGCCAGCGCCGCCCCCCCCCAAACTCTGTGTCTCTGACCCGGTATATGAGCGTGTGCGTGCGTGCGTGCGTGCACTTGTGTATGTGTGCACTTCTTCTGAGTGCAGCGTGTGTTTGACTGTCTGCTAGAATAACACCTGCCTGCCAAGGTCAGATTGTTTTTGTGTGTCTGCTATCTGTTATGGGAACATGAACTCCTTTCTCCTATTTTTCGTAAACATTCTGATTGTTTACTGTCTTAAGTATTTTGTTGATGTTCTGTCTGTCTTGTTATGAATACATTTTAGAAAAGACTTCATTACCCATAAATCTCTGTTGGGAACGTCATGTTCCCTGGTTACCATAACAACCAAATTAGACCCCATTGTTGAGAAGAACACAAGGTCGCTTCTCGCCCCTGAGGCGTATTACTTATCACTGACAGTTTCAACTGTCCCTCTCCCCTGTGCCCACTGCTACTGTACTGTACTGTAGTGTATGATTTAAAGCTCTTTTCATTGATTTAAATAATTTAAATTATTTTATTTAACTTTTACAACTATGGTTGTAAAAAAGGGGGGAGTAAGGAGTAATATATTTTAATTTTGATTTGTTTTCATTCATTTAATTTGGTTTTTCATTGATTTAAGATTTATTTGAAACTTAATTGGAAATATTTCTGTTTCATGGGCTGGACGGAGAGATGGAGAGAGGAATGCAGAGTGTGGGGAAGGAATCGGGTCACCGGAAACCACCACGACTGAGGCGGGGTGCAGACGAACCACCACCTGGACAGGCCAGGACAGTGCATGCCATTCCACCGCAGAGGCACGAGTGATCGTGCCTGGTCGGTGAGTTTCTGTTGCACTGTTGCCATGTAGTACAAACGCTACCTGAAGTTCTGAATTAAGTTGTCTTGAACAAATAAACTGGCCAAAGGTTCTCTGCTCCGTAGGAAACACCTGAAAGAAGAGACCCAGAAGAACCCACAGCATCTGCATGTCCTCACCGCCGTCTCTCCATGCCCCACCATCATCATCATCGTCACCACCGTCATCATCATCATCATCATCATCATCATCATCATCATCATCGTCACCACCGTCATCATCGCCATCGTCATCCGATCACTGGACTTATGGACTTTTTTTAATTCATCTTTTATTACAGGTTTTCATTTTTCATTCTTTATTTTTATCTGTTTATTCAATTTTAATTCTGTCTCCATCTGTAAAAAACGATGAAATATTTTTATTTGGTGTCACATTTCTTTAACTTTAAGGATTTATTACAGTCCTTTTTGAAAATTTGAATTTCTAAATATTATTAAAGTCTTCATATTATTATTATTATTATTACCCTGATAAAATGTTTAATGTGGAGGTCATATGAACCTCATACAAAAATTAAAAGGGTAGATTGATAAGATAAGAATTATGATACATAATTCATGGTTTGTGTATGAGGCTCATATGACCATATAATATATATAATATGAACTGAACTTACAGTATAGAGACCACATTTTGGTCGGATACTGTGGGTTCAGGCTAAATAGATTACAGGTCATAGTAACTTTGGTTGCCCTGACTACGTAATCATGATATACACTACGTGGCATTACTTCCTTGTTATGATCTGGGAACCAATCAATAAGTCCCACGATCTTATACTGTCATAACTGTACTCTTTATATACATGTTAAACTTCCATTTTGGGAGAGAGAGATTTAGAAAGCTGCCACCCGGATGGTAGCTCACTGTCTGTCTTCCTTGTCTGCTCTCTCAAAATACAGCAATCTATGGACTGTCCTTTGGCTCGTGTCTCTTATTTTGGTTATGGATTTTATCCATAATCCATATTTATTTAATAATTAATAATTAATAATTAAATCGAATCGTATCGTATCGCCATTAATGAACCAATATCGTCCATGTATCGCATCGTCAACCATGTATCGTGATATGTATCGAATCGCTCTTAAAATGTATCGTTACACCCCTAGGTGTACATGATGTCAGAGCCTTTTATGAAGTGTTTGCCTGTGTCCATGTATGCCCATATATGGAGTTATCTGTCTGTCTGTGTCCATTTTATGCCCATATATTGAGATCTCTTTATGCCCATTGACTCATGTGGCGTACGTGATGTCAGAGCCTTTTATGAAGTGATGTCAGAATGAGTCAGCGCTTGCGCCGATTTCCTCCGGAACAGCCTGATGTCAACAATCAGCTCCGCATAAAGAGATTCCGAACGTTTTGCGACGGTTTCGGAAAACCGCACGTCGGGTCGGGTCGAGGCCCGGCACTGCACTCCGCGCCGCGGCGGGGAACGCGCGTGCCGAATCTGAAGCCGGTGGGACGAACGGTTCTCGAGATACGCGGGGCACATACTCACAGAGATTTGTCGCATTTATAGATAGATAATATTATAAAAAATACATAAACCAATTTAGCCCTATTTTATACCTTGGCTGTTTGAAAATAGCCGATCTACAAGCTCATAAATCTGCTATTTTCAAACCTTTTGTACTTTTACTTTTGGTACTTTAAGTACATTTGGATTGGCAAACTTTCATAATTTTACTCATGTACATTTTGAATTCCAGACTTTTGCTTCTAACGTATTTCTATTTTGCAGTATTGATACATTTACTTGAGTAAAGAATCTGAGTACTTTTTCCACCACTGTCTGTGACGATATGGACAGTGTCCGTTTTATTATTGTTTTGCAACAATTGTTTGAAACTTAAAGTCTAAATGTCTAAAAATACACAATTAACATCCAACAGATAGTGGTGGTCCCTGATTCATATCTCTCAGCTAAGGGGTCCCTGCTTCATCTCTCTCTCAGCTAAGGGGTCCCTGCTTCATCTCTCTCTCAGCTAAGGGGTCCCTGCTTCATATCTCTCAGCTAAGGGGTCCCTGCTTCATCTCTCTCAGCTAAGGGGTCCCTGCTTCATCTCTCTCTCAGCTAAGGGGTCCCTGCTTCATCTCTCTCTCAGCTAAGGGGTCCCTGCTTCATATCTCTCAGCTAAGGGGTCCCTGCTTCATCTCTCTCAGCTAAGGGGTCCCTGCTTCATCTCTCTCTCAGCTAAGGGGTCCCTGCTTCATATCTCTCAGCTAAGGGGTCCCTGCTTCATCTCTCTCTCAGCTAAGGGGTCCCTGCTTCATATTTCTCAGCTAAGGGGTCCCTGCTTCATCTCTCTCTCAGCTAAGGGGTCCCTGCTTCATCTCTCTCTCAGCTAAGGGGTCCCTGCTTCATATCTCTCAGCTAAGGGGTCCCTGCTTCATCCCTCTCTGCTAAGGGGTCCCTGATTCATCTCTCTCTCAGCTAAGGGGTCCCTGCTTCATCTCTCTCTCAGCTAAGGGGTCCCTGCTTCATCTCTCTCTCAGCTAAGGGGTCCCTGCTTCATATCTCTCAGCTAAGGGGTCCCTGCTTCATCTCTCTCAGCTAAGGGGTCCCTGCTTCATCTCTCTCTCAGCTAAGGGGTCCCTGCTTCATATCTCTCAGCTAAGGGGTCCCTGCTTCATCTCTCTCTCAGCTAAGGGGTCCCTGCTTCATATCTCTCAGCTAAGGGGTCCCTACTTCATCTCTCTCTCAGCTAAGGGGTCCCTGCTTTATCTCTCTCTCAGCTGAGGGGTCCCTGTTTCATCTCTCTCAGCTAAGGGGTCCCTGCATCATCTCTCTCAGCTAAGGGGTCCCTGCATCATATCTCTCAGCTAAGGGGTCCCTGCTTCATATCTCTCAGCTAAGGGGTCCCTGCTTCATCTCTCTCTCAGCTAAGGGGTCCCTGCTTCATCTCTCTCTCAGCTAAGGGGTCCCTGCTTCATATTTCTCAGCTAAGGGGTCCCTGCTTCATCTCTCTCTCAGCTAAGGGGTCCCTGCTTCATCTCTCTCTCAGCTAAGGGGTCCCTGCTTCATATCTCTCAGCTAAGGGGTCCCTGCTTCATCCCTCTCTGCTAAGGGGTCCCTGATTCATCTCTCTCTCAGCTAAGGGGTCCCTGCTTCATCTCTCTCTCAGCTAAGGGGTCCCTGCTTCATCTCTCTCAGCTAAGGGGTCCCTGCATCATCTCTCTCAGCTAAGGGGTCCCTGCTTCATAGGCAAAACAAATGAATTAAATGTAAAATCATAATATAATATTTACAGTCAATTCAATGGAGCTTTATTGCCATGAGAAAACATACGTTTACATTGCCAAAGCAAGTGTCAAAAATAAAATAAAAACAGTTGAAAATGGGGAACATATACAGGTGGAGGGGGTACAGGGGGTACTGTATGTGCAGCAGGTCATTGGCATGTTATGTATGATGTATGAGTCATGAGCTCATCTCTCACGATCTCTCTGCGTGCGTGCGTGCGTGCGTGCGTGCGTGTGTGTGTGCGTGTGTGTGTGTGTGTTACATGCCTTGTCATTTAAGTAGGCCTTCAATGGTATAATGATGCAGTTGATGCAATTATGAATCAATCATTTAGTTGCAACTGAATATAAGACACGTCCAATGTGAACAACTAATATAACTTGATGCAAGTCATTGACTGTTCGTGTCTGCCAGAGCATTGAGTTAGTAAAGTAGCAAGAACAAAAAAAGATGATCTACAAGCTCATAACGTGCAACGTTACAACATGTTGTGAGCTTGTGGATCTGCAGTTGTTTTCAACAGAGTGATTTAAGGTTTTAAAAGAAGACTGCCAACCCAGAGGAAGAAAAGGGAAGTGGTCAGAGCAGCTTCCTGTCATCACAGAACAGGAAGTGCAGTGTGAACCGCGTGTATCAAAACAACATCCCGCTTCCAGCAGTAGAAGCTTGTGATTGGCTGAACCGGAGGTAGGGAGCGCTCCGTTGTGTTGGCCTGGTCCGTTGTGTTAACCCTAACCCTATAATATAACGCCGGCGTGCCTCCGTCATCTCCACCCAAAACAAGCGCTCCCCCCTTGTTCCATTGTTGGAACCGGGATGTTGTTTTGATACACGCCTGTGAACCATAACAGGAAGTAAGCTCAGTTTCAACAAAGATTATAGAATCTCTTTGGTTTCAACACACTGAACTGACATGTTGCTATAGCAACAGCTAGGACGGGAGGCGTTTACAGTAGCCAATGGGATGAGGTTATCTACCAGCCTGCTCCCCATGACAGGTCTGTCTGTTGCTGTGTGTGTGTGTGTGTGTGTGTGTGTGTGTGTGTGTGTGTGTGTGTGTGCGTGCGTGCGTGCGTGCGTGCGTGCGTGCGTGCGTGCGTGCGTGCGTGCGTGCGTGCGTGCGTGGTATTAGTCTCACCACACACTTTTATCAGACTCTTAATCCAGAGTGATTTACAGTAAACAAGGACAACACAAGGTCATCACATGTGTATCAATATTAATCTATGATCATAGATAAACCATGAACTATCATCAGTCTAACTCTATCAATATTAATCTATGATCATAGATAAACCATGAACTATCATCAGTCTATCCATCCATCCATCCATCCATCTTCAACCGCTTATCCGGAATCGGGTCACGGGGGTAACAGCTCCAACTGAGACCTCCAGATTTCCTTATCCTGCGCAACTTCCTCCACTCCCTCTGGGAGTATACCGAGAAGTTCCCAGGCCAGTCTGGAGATATAATCTCTCCATCTGGTCTTTGGTCTGCCACGGGGTCTCCTCCCAGTGGGACGTGCATCGAGGACCTTCCTAGGAAGGCGCTCGGGGGGCATCCGTACTAGATGCCCGAACCACCTAAGCTGACTCCTTTCCAAGTGAAGGAGCAGCGGTTCTACTCCAAGTCTCTCTCGGGTGATTGAACTTCTCACCCTATCTCTAAGGGAGATACCAGCCACCCTTCTGAGAAAACTCATTTCGGCCGCTTGTACCCGAGACCTTATACTTTCGGTCATGACCCACACTTCATGACTATATTAATCTATGATCATAGATAAACCACAACCTATCATCAGTCTAACTGTATCAATATTAATCTATGATCATAGATAAACCATGAACTATCATCAGTCTAACTGTATCAATATTAATCTATGATCATAGATAAACCATGAACTATCATCAGTCTAACTGTATCAATATTAATATTAATGACAACAGACTCTCAATTCACCTAAGTAAAACTGAATGTATCCTCTTTGGATCTAGTCAGAAACTTAGCCTAGTTGAGAACTTCACAATTAAAGTAGGTGACACTGTGATAACAAGAAAAAAACACATCTGCTACCTGGGTTGCATCCTGGAGGCTAACCTATCCAGTGAAAAAATGACTACCAAGGTAATCAATAAAGTCAACCAACAAATTTGTTTCTTGCAAAGGGTTGCCCCGGTGATCAATATTAAATACCGAAAGACACTAGGAGGTGCTCTTATTGGGCCCCTCATTGATTACGGAGTCCTTGTCTGGTATCGCGACGCCCCAGCTGCCTTAAAGTTAAAGCTCCAAACAGCCCAGAACAAACTAATTAGGGTTGTGCTTGGATTAGGCTAACACACACACACACACACGGCGCCGCGAAAAATCGGATATTTGCGGTTCTAAAGACGGCCCTGCGGTCCGCGGGGCACCCAACAAGCCAACACACAACACAACACAACCACACTGACCACAAGTGCACAACCATGACCACAGATCTGCAACCAGCAGCTACCAATATTTACAAGCAAGCAAGCATCTCATCACACGCACGCACGCACTCACTCACACACACACACACACACACACACACACACACACACACACACACACACACACACACACACACACACACACACACACACACGGAGGAGGAGAGAAGAGGCTCCACAGTGAACAGTTAGTTAAATAAAGCCATGTCTTACCTTGAGAAAATGACAAGAAAATATCCAATTTTATATTGAGGTGCCCAGAAGAAAGTTCCTTGGAGGCACACAACACAACGTGCCATGTCATCCAGCGTCAAAAAGTTTAGTTCACGTATGGTAAATGTAAAAGCTATCCACATGTCCTATGGATGTCTGTAGTTAACCCCAGGTAGCATATTCCACTGTGAAACAACTGTTTCATTCTGTTATTTAGATAAAGCCATGCATGCCATGTTTGTTGTTGTGCAGCGCTCTGTCAGCCGAGGTTCAGACAGTCACTGATTGGTTGAGAAACCAGTTGTTACCTTTTCCACTGTTTGTAGCAATAACTTGGCTCGTGTCATGTGGTAACTTATTCAAACAGTCCATACAACTTCTGTGTAGATAACGATGATTTATTTCTTCCAGGGCCAGGCAGGAACATACAGCATAAACGTCATGTTTTCACTATTAATCCACTTGTATTAACTTAACTTCTCACTAATATATTCTCCCCAGCATCACACCGCACATTCACTTCCGCGCCGGTCTCAAAACACAGCGTCAACGTCATCCCGTACTGCTCCTAAGCCCGCCCCCTTAAAGGCACAGGCTTGGCATATAACACAGTAGACCTATACCTCCCGCCCCCCATTCGCTGTGATTGGTTTAGAACTTAGAAGCCATGCTATGGGTGCTTCAAAGGGTCAAACAAGGCGAATTTCTGACGTTCTTCTTTTTGTGATTATATGATCGTGAATAAATAAAAGCAGGGAGGGGGAGCCGGGCTCCCCCGACTGGCAAATAGGGGGAGCCATTGCTCCACTTGGCTCTATTGAATAGGCGCCAGTGACACACACACACACACCCTTGTTTATCTACAGTAAGTCTCTATCAGTCTATGAAATGGTTTTCTGATGACACCTGCTGGTTTTATTGAGCAACTGCAGCCTTCAAGGAAAGCAGCTTTCTGTCTTTCAATGTCAGCTCAGACTGTTTCAAAGGTGTTGTTTATGTAAAATGATGTCAATAAACGTACTTGTATGAAACTCACAACACATCGCATTGTGAGCTTACAAATCGTCAAATTCCAAATATATGACCTTCAATTCAGCAAAACGTGTATATATTTCATGATCACTTACAAGCGAAAGCAACACCAAACTGGTAAAAAGACAAAGCCTATCCAGAGACCTGAGACCTGATGCATTAAACTGAGGATCCTTAAATACAAATAACAGAGTATGTCTATATTTTCAAACTGTGACTTAAATACAATTTCTTCCTACTGCAGAGCTCTGGTGGCAAATGATAAATTAAAATGTGAGTGTTTACTGGCTTGGTCTCCTCATGCATAGAAGGAAGCATGAGGTCAGTCCGTTGTCTCCCCAAGCTGGCAGAGATAGCACCCAGGATTACATTAGATAATTGACACATTATTTAAAAATAATCCTACATCCTACATTATGAATGAATGAATGAATGAATGAATGAATGAATGAATGGATTACTTTATTTTCGTGTCTTATCAAAAAGAACCAGACATCAAACAAACAGGAATAAACAATTTCACATTCAATTATTGGAGACTGCACAGTGCATCACTTGACCATATCAAATCTAGGTTTTTACACATATTAAACCAACACATTATCATACCGGGGACGTCACGGAGCTACTATTAGTCAGAAGCCGGTGCAGGCAGTGGTTGCCTTCTCTGGCCGCCAGCGACAGCAATAACTGCCTTCCAGGGTCCACTCATAGACATTCATTGAGATCTAAGACGGCAGACCGCGCCGTCTCTGCCCGCCCACGCATGCGCACTCAGCGAATTTATCAGCAACTTCTTGGTGCTGACGTCAGCTTTGGAGGGTAGAAATCCAAAACGTGCGCTAAACAGCTTGTTTAAAATGCACCAAACCACACGCCAGCACACACAAAAACCTGTAAATATTTGTGAGCATTTCCATCCTAGTTTTGTATTTAATAGTTTTGTATTCTCTGAGAACGAGACCTTTATTTAACGTTTCCAACCCGTGACGTCACGTCACATTACTTCCGCATGATTGACAGAGACGGACCAGTACGGCAGGGGCGTCAATTGGGTATGGCAGGGGTATGCAGCTGCCATACCCTGGGTCCAAGCAGGGGGGACAATAAAAGTTACCTTTAAATATAAATCCATGAATGTCTCTTTGTCTATCTGTATTAGGGTGTTGTTAAATTACAGTAAAATAACTACTACATTTTACAAAAACTTTAACAAGGCACATTTAGGCTACTAACATGCCAAGTTTAGCTGCACTTGAAAAACCGTTCCAGGCTGCCATATCCAGCCCAAGAAACCGTAGAAACAGGGAAAAAATCAGTCATGTTGCCATACCTTAGCTTTTTCTGAACTGACGCTACTGCAGTACGGGTCTGAGACGGACATTTGGTAGGCCAATCAGAGGCAGGTAAGGGCGGGTCTTTCCCGAAAGTTTTCGTTGTGATTGGCTAATAGTCACTTGGCAGCAAGTTTTTCACACTACAAAAGGCTAAGCGTTAGGTTGTGGTCATTGTTGATGTTGTTCACTTCACAGACGCGAGGAATTACCATGAATTACCTACTTCTCATAACTCTATGTGAATGACTGAGGTATGTAGCCTTTCTATCTATGAGTGTCTGCATGTATTAAAGTAAACACATTTAGTTGTGAAATCTTCACCACAATAGAACAAGGTCAATGGCGTTATTGTTAACATGTTATGATTGCTACAATTTCATACTGGCACAAGGTCAACTAAAAGGAGTTCCTAGTAAGCGTTTTGGCTTATTTGCACAGGAACCACTTTATGTATCTCATATAACATTGAAAGACAGGCAGATAGAAGTGGTGCAGTGGTGATTCAATGTTTGGGGGGTCGCGAATGTCGCTATACAGGTCTATTGATATGCAAATAGTTAGTTTATTTGTTAAACAGTTGTCGAGGTGTGAACTGGGGGGGGGGTGCGAGACCTTCTAGTAGAACACAGTACTTTGCATAGGGCATTATTAAAGGGGCTATCATAATTATCTACCCTGTGCTGTTTGCTACAGGGCTTCTGAATATCAATTCAATTCAAAGGAGCTTTATTGGCATGAGAAAACATACGTTTTTTACACTGCCAAAGCAAGTCAAATAAAAACAGTTGAAAATGGGGAACATCAGACAGTTCTTATATTGTTTAGTTATAGAACTGTAATGGTCCATTGGTGGCCACTGGAACATTTGCTCATGATAATATTTCATTGATGTATTCTCATCAATTAAGAAAATGGATAGAAACCTGAAAGCTACATCACTTTGCATTCTATTATGCCAAGTACTGTGTTCTGTCTGTCTTTCAATGTTATGTGAGCTACATGAAGTGGTTCCTGTGTAATTAAACCAAAAAGCTTACTAAGGTCTCCTTTTAGTTGGCCTTGTACCAATGATTTGTAGTGTCATGAAACTATTTTCCCCTTGTACCCATATATTAGTCTAGTAATTCTAGGAAAAAAATCCACTCAGGTTGGAAAAAAATGTGTTATTTAGTTTCTCAACTGATTCTGACAGGAAATTAGGTCTACTAGCCAGGATAAAAAATCTACCATAATCTGCCCACTGCAAATACCCACAGTGGCCAAATCAAGTTGGGCTCCCATCGACTTTCTATACAGGAGGAAAATACCCAGAAAAAAATCTGCTTTAAGTAGGATGTGAGGGGTCTAACTAGGGGTTTGTCATGATGCTGAATCCATTGCAAGCATTTGTTTTGCACAAAAAACATTCCTTGGGCTAAAAATGGCCCCAGAAAATGATGGTTTAGTGATTGCAATGGATTCAGCATCATGACAAACCCCTAGTTAGACCCCTCACATCCTACTTAAAGCAGATTTTTTTTCAGGGTATTTTCCTCCTGTATAGAAAGTCGATGGGAGCCCAACTTGATTTGGCCACTGTGGGTATTTCCAGTGAGCAGATTATGGTAGATTTTTTATCCTGGCTAGTAGACCTAATTTCCTGTCAGAATCAGTTGAAAAACTAAATAACACAATTTTTTCCAACCTCAGCTTTATTTTTACTGGACTATATGGAGATCCATGTACTGTATATGGAGATATGCTGTGAGAGCCCAGACATGCTTACTCAGTTATTCGTCCTTTGATGTCTATGACATTTGACCATGCATGTATGGTCTTATGACCATACATGGAGATCCCTGTCTGTAGAACCAGCCACACAGATATGGGCTGTCTTGGACAGCTGTCTTGGCCATATATGGATTCTGTTAGTGTGGTATGTGGCATCCATATATGGCATTCCCATATGAAGTCCTGTTAGATATGAGCTTAATATTGATGACATCAGGGAACTCCATATATGGGCATAAAGGGATTCTGTTAGTGTGACATCACAGTGAAGCCAGAGCATGATGTCAGAGTGGCAGAGCCTGCATAAACAAGAGTTTCACCTCACTGTTACCTGTAATTGTGTTGTGACAATAAAGTTCATATATTGATTGATTGATTGATTGATTGATTGATTGATTGATTGATTGATTGACTGACTGATTATCTGAGTAAGCGAGAGGGGTTGTAAGGTTGGATCACGCTTTGAAGGTATGGGGTGCCATAACTTTGGTTGCTTGGTAGGCCAGCATCAGTGTTTTGTACTCTGTGCGGGCAGACCTGAACATTTTGGCTGGTTGAAGATCAATCATGCTGCGACATTCTAGATATTTTCAGAGGCTTAAGTGCACATGCCGGAAGGCCAGTGAGGAGAGCGTAAATGTTGATGAGTGTTTTCTTTTCTTCTTTTTTTCCCCCATCCAGTTGGTTGCAGTGAGACACCTGTTCCTCCCAACGATGTTCCTGACACTACCTTCGTAGGTCTTCTTCACTCCAGATTTTATGCCCATACATGGAGATACCTGTCTGTAGAACCAGCCACACAGATATGGGCTGTCTTGGCCATCTGTCTTGGCCGTATGTGGCCGATGTGGCCTAGTCCTGTTAGATATGGGCTTAATATTGATGACACTCCATAGATGGGCATAAAGGGGATTCTGTTAGTGTGACATCACAGTGAAGCGAGAGCCCTGATGTCAGAGTGGCAAACCCATTCTGTCTGTGACAGAGACACTAATACATACATACTGACAAGCTGTGACCGTTCACATACTAATCTGCGACCTACGTTCGCCATGTCCACAGCTAGGCATTTATCCTGTGCTTGTGCTTGTCCTGTACTTACAACATTACCCAACATTGTCATTGTAAGACATTATGATGTCACATTGATTGATTGATTGATTGATTGATTGAAGGCTTTATTAGAAGTTTGCATAGGAAAATGTACAGATTCATGACGGTACAGTTCACTGGTACAAGGTCTACTAAAAGGAGATCCATGAAAAGACTAAGCTTATTTCAACAGGAAACCATTAAAGTATCTCATATAACATTGAATGACAGACAAATAGAACACAGTACTATGCAGTAGATATGTAAAGAAAAAAAGAAAACAGTAGGTCTATACAATCAGTAAGTACAGTATATACAATATATACAAGGAAGGGGCAGGTAACAGTAAGTCTAAACAATCAGTATGTACAGTATATACAAGGAAGGGGCAGGGAGGGTAGGGTTGGGCTAGGTTTTTACCAGTTGTGAACGGCTGCTGCCTGTAAGTGGTTTTTTAGGGCAATTTTAAAGGATGCTAGTGATCCACACTCCTTTATGGCCTTCGGTAAGGCATTCCACATTTTTGTGGTGTAGCAGAAGAACGAGTTCGACCCTTTCTTTGAGTTGACTCTGGGTTGAACGTGATCTGTGGCACTGCCTCTGGTGTTGTAATTATGGACATCCTTAACGTTTTTAAAGTATTTTGACAGGTACTTGGGTATCATAGTGGTGTAGTGTATCTTGTACACCAGGCCCATTGCAAGTTGCTGTACTCTGTCATCTACTCTGAGCCACCCCACTCTTAACTGGTGAGTAGCGGTGAGGTGAGTCTGATTGGGAAGGTTAAGCAGGACCCTAATTAGTTTATTTTGGGTTGTTTGGAGTTTAGTTTTTAGGGCTTGTGGGGCGTCACGATACCATACGTGGACTCCATAGTCAAAGAGGGGCTGGATTATTGCACCAGCTATGGTCTTCAGTGAACACTGAAGACCATTGGTCAAACATGAAGTTTGACCAATCATGGAAAACCACTCTTTGCCCCTCTCTGATGAAGCTTTGGGAATAAAAGCCCCCCTGATTGGCTACTGGCATAAACACAGACAGAGATTTGGATAATTTATAGATTTTATAGAATTGTGCAGATATTACAAAGCATCATGGCTTAATGATCTTTCATTTCATCTTTTAAGGTGTCAAGAAAGGTTCCCAGGTCTTCTCTTGTAAGGAAAGGACAAATCAGGTAAAAGAAATATAGGACCCTCTCTGTCTGTGTCTGTCTGTCTCTCTCTCTCTCTCTCTCTCTCTGTCTCTCGCTCTCGCTCTCTCTGTGTGTGTGTGTGTGTGTGTGTGTGTGTGTGTGTGTGTGTGTGTGTGTGTGTGTGTGTGTGTGTGTGTGTGTGTGTGTGTGTGTGTGTGTGTGTGTGTGTGTGTGTGTGTGTGTGTGCGCGTGCGCGTGTATGCGTGCGTGCGTGTGTGTATGTTAGAGCTGGGATACCCGACCGAAAACCCGCGGGGCCCGACAAGCCCGACGACAAAGTCCCATGCTGAGGTAAACACGTTTTTGAAGTTTGATTGGAAATGGCGTGCCGCTGAATGGAGCTCCTAGCTTGTGTTCCCACTCCTGTCCCTTGCATTGGATGTTTATTTTTCTGCGCTGTTGTGTGCAGTCGCAGTGCACTGTGCCAGCCTTGTCCGTTCAACACACATCACATCACTCAAGTAAATCCTGGCTTTTATACTTCATCGCGGTGTGTTCCGTGACAAAACTGTCTGATCTACAAGCTCACAACGCCTCGCATCCGCAACACGTTGTGAGCTTGTAGATCTGCTATTTTCCAGGCGCAGAAACCTGCAGCAGTCACTGTGTCAGACGTCCTGTTTAGCGCACGTTATTATTTGTATTATTTAATTATCAACGTAGCCTACTATTTAAACACTTTCAAAAGCCACATTGTCGATTAATATTCATATTAAGGGTAAAATGCAGGCACGCTGAATGTGCTGCACATTAGAATTGCTAGTGAGTGTAAATCAGTGGCTTCCTCAAAGAAAAAGAAATGAGGCGAAAAAGCGCTGGAAACATAAGGTTCGGGCCTCGGCACGGGTCGGACGCATTTTAATGATTAATGCTCAGACGTCGATTCGGGTCGATCGGGCCGATCCCAGCTCTCTCTGTGTGTGTGTGTGTGTGTGTGTGTGTGTGTGTGTGTATACAGTATATATTACACATACACATATACTGTGTATAATGTGCGTTTTTGTAATACTTGTGTACTTACAGGAACGCTTGCCCTGCA
The DNA here is from genome assembly GCF_963921795.1 of Nannobrachium achirus. NCBI lineage: Eukaryota > Metazoa > Chordata > Actinopteri > Myctophiformes > Myctophidae > Nannobrachium > Nannobrachium achirus. The sequence continues at coordinate 55,159,004 of NC_137829.1, read as the reverse complement.
ACATCATTGACATGGACGTGTGGGATGAAGTGACTTCGACTCACCTGGACAACTGACTGCTGCTTGAGGTTCTCGTGCTTTGTGTCCGGGTGGATTTCAGGCCCCTGGGATCAGTAATGCTATGGAGAGCACTTCTACACTGGACGGCAATGCGAGATTGGACTGAGAGTGGATATGCCCACGGAATGGTTGTTGGGGGGGGTTACAATTTATGATGGAAAGACATGATTGGCAGCTGCCATGTTAGCCCCATATAGAACCTCACCCGTCGCTGCATACTGTTGTGCTCCGAGATGAGGTCCTATAAAGGTACCCCAGCACTGGCCCGGACTGCCACCACGTTGAGTTGGAAAACACTCGTAACAAAATTGTATCCAAAAAGTAAAGGTAGTTCCCAGCTCCCAGACTGTGGTTTTCCATCCCACGGTACATAAAACATGCACCACGCTTATTTAGTGTCATTAAATTCAGATAAGCCCCTGGCGTGGTCTCGCTTGGCCAGACTGTTGCCTAACGCGATTTGCAAATGCTCCCTGGCTACGCGAGACTACAGTACAGTAGTTCCGGTTGAATGGGAAAACATTACAAAACTAACGATTTAATCGGTTGTTTTATGCCGTGGTTCATGTTTTATGTACCCTGGGATAGGAAACCACAGTCTGGGAGCTCTGAACTACCTTTACTTTTTGGATAAAATTTAGTTTTGAGTGTTTTCCAACTCGATGTGGAGGCGGTCCGGGCCATCGCTGCGGCACCTTTATAGGACCTCATCTCGGAGCACAACAGTATGCAGCGACGGGTGAGGTTCTATGTGGATACTGCCATGTATGCTCCTAATGGCCATGGACTGCTGGGTGAAATGACATGCTTGGACTATCATGACTACCATATCTGTATACCTTCATTCATATTTATTTGTGCAAGAGAGCACACAAGTACTGTGATGTGTGTCCTCTGGGGGGGTCACCAGCCCATTCGCCTAAAACGTATTTGCCTCAACACATTTGGTCCTTTTGCCTGGCACTTTCGCCGCGGAGGAGAGTCTTTTCACCGCCGTTGAAGAGCCATTTCGCCTAAATGTTCAAGGGTCCATTTTTTTATCCATTTTGCCTGGCTTAAAATGTTAAAGTTAAGTTGTGTGTCTTTTATGACACGCTATGCAGCGCACTGGCCGGGCTGCCACGCTGTGGGCAGACAGACAGACAGACAGGTACAGACAGACAGACAGGTGCAGACAGTCAGAATTTGGCACAGAGCAGAGGAGAGCGCACTGACCAAAACCAGACACGGAAAGTTTATGCTTGCGGGAGGATCTGCACGCCTCTCACCAGAACAATTTTGCTGCATATCCTTTTTACAAACCTTCTTCACCATAAAGCATACTAGCAGTAGGCCTATGATAGTCTTCCAAATCAAATGCTATGATGTATATCGGGACGTCATGACTCATGACCTATTTGCGCAGTGCACATATCAATTAATTAATTTTTTGGATGCACCTGATTCCATAGCTCTAATCAATTCTGCTGTCAGACTGTACATGTTTGCATATTATCCCTTTGTCATTTAAATATTATAGTGACTGTCACAGGTGTTCCTGTCAAACGGTGACCATTACTCAAGGCTATGTGCTCTATATAGTAATCACATCAATACAGATTAGAGCTATTGGAATCAGGTGCGTCCAAATAATTAATTGATACGTAGCCTACCTATGGGAATTATATGCTTTTCATACGGAAGAATGTGAAGCATTTGCATGGCTCTTATCTCAGTTATGCCCTATGCAGGTGCAGTGCATATTTACGGTAACTGGGGACCCCCCACCCTGACAAGCACTAAAAGTTGAGGCATTACATTTTGTATAACACGGTTCTATTGTGAAAATAGCAGATCTACATGCTCACAACACCTTGCAATGTGAGCATGTAGATCGAGATGACATGCACTTGTTAAATGTATTCTTGCAGCTGTGTGCGTAAATGCGTGAATCGTCTAGAAAGGGTGGGTGAAAACTCTCTCATCCACGGCGAAAGTGCCAGGCGAAAGGACCAAATGCGTTTAGGCGAATACGTTTTAGGCGAATGTGCCTGACACCCTCTTGGGTATGCATGACGGTGTCCTCTCTTGTTTGAATCAGGGACCAGCATCTCTGGCAAAGGTCATCATTAACAGGCAATGAGAGAACAGTGTTCCTGGTGATGTCATTGGCATCGCCAGTGGTGATGCCAGTCATGACGTCTCTACTTCAATCCCAAAGAGGATTTAAACTAGCAGTTGTACCAGGAAAGTTGTACCAGGAAAGGAAGGCTGATAGAGGACTCAATACTAGAGCAATCACTAGAGGGGATTGCGAAGTACCGTACCGGGTAACCGCTTTTGGAAAAAACACCCTTTCAGTGCAGGGATGTTCAATCTGGAATGACCTACCTCTAACAATAAGAGACTGTTTGTCATTTCCATCCTTCAAGTTCAATCTAAAAAAATGGTTAGTTGACAATCAAACCTGTGACCATGTATAGTTCTAAGAGTACAGCTCATGCCATGTACGTATATTTTTAACTATCCTTTTTTAATGTAGGGTACTGTTAGTAATATGTGTTGTTTTGTTGTTTTTTTCTTGGTTCAGGAAAAATAGTATTTGTATGTATGTTCTTAGGCGCCCTCTCCTAATGTAGGGTTACTGTTTGTTGGTATGTATTGTTTTGTCTTCATGTGGGGACTACGGATGAAATTTAGCATTCTTGCTAATTCCGGCTTATTTACATTGCATTCATGTAGTGTTCATTAATATGCATTGTCCCGTCTAAATAAACAAATAAAGTAAAGTAAAGTAAAGGTAGTTTCAGCATTTAGAACAGCAGTTGTACTCGACATTAGTGATGATGTATATGTTTTGTTTTTTCGTTTTGTTTTTTCACCAAGGAAATGTTCAGATTGGGATAGAGCAGTGTTTTTCAACCAGTGGTCCGTGAGGGAGTTCCAGGTGGTCCCAGCTAAATGATGGAGAGTTGGTAACCAAATGGACCCTTATAGAGCTTCTTTAACTCTTGAGAGTGTGAAATGAAACCAAATGGACCCTTATGGACATCAATTACAAGAAGTCTACCTTTACCTGTTATCACCTATGTCAGTGGTTCTCAACCTTTTCAGGCCGTGACCCCCAAAACAATCTAATTTTAACTGCCAGTTAATCACATTTTAACCGCATGACGAGCACTAAGAGTTGAGGCATTACATTTTGTATAGCGCAGTTTCTATTGTTAAAATAGACGATCTACATGCTCACATTGCCTCGCGTTGCGAGGCGTTGTGAGCATGTAGATCTGCTTTTGGGTCTGAGAGGCAAAATCCCATCTAATGCTAATCAACATGCGTGTGTGTGTGTGTGTGTGTGTGTGTGTGTGTGTGTGTGTGTGTGTGTGTGTGTGTGTGTGTGTGTGTGTGTGTGTGTGTGTGTGTGTGTGTGTGTGTGTGTGTGTGTGTGTGTGTGTGTGCGTGTGCATCCTCCACACGCGCACCGCACATGCAGATCTCGTGTGTGTGTGCGTGTACTGTACATCCCCCTCCACCCCCCTGTGTCTTGCGATAACTTGTTATGATTTGACACTTTAATAAAATTGAATTGAATTGAATGCAAATGGTTTCCTTTCATGTCTGTTTCTATAGCTGTTTTTGATCTACTCAATGCACTATTTCTCATATAGCCTAGTTTTTATATAGTTAACTACTGTATAGGGGCAAAGATCCATTTTCAGACACCATCTGTCTTCTTTCTATATGCATTGCATTGTACATGTGACAGTGTGGCCATACATTATCTGTTCACTTCAAATTGGAAATTGTGTGTATTTAACAGTTGACTCACTTTAGACTTTTATGTTGTTGAAATTATCAGTTGAGAATTGTCACTTCTGAACACAAAGCATAGTCCATGATTTGTGTAATGGGGAACGATTACATGGGCAAATATAGAACAGTCTGGTACTTTATTTATTATAATGCCTTTAAAACCCAAGAAAATGTGCCATTTCTGAATCTGCATAATTATTACCACACCAAAGATATAAGCTCATATGCATCATAGGCAGTCTTACACAACCATGTCCAACATCCAAGTTCATATCCAATCTCATATCACCACATTACACATACTTTCCATATACTGTATATCCGAGCCATGCAGTTGTCCGAGTATGCAAGTGCACGAACAGGCCTAAAGCATAAACACCACTAGCCCATTGCTGGTGGGCACAGGGTAACCAGACTGTTATTGTACGATTAATTGTTTCTAGGGTAACTTCTGACGTTGTGTGGGTCTATTGGGGTTTCAATTATTATGTCATCATGATGAAACCAAAATGAACTAATGGGTCATGGGGATTTCCGTCAATCCTGTCATGACGTGTCTGTCCGCTGTCTGACCGTCCGTCTGCATGCTGACCACTGATACTAAACAGTGTCACCAATTTGGAGATGACATCACAGCCTGGCCTGGACACAGAACACATATGGGTATACAACGGGTATTGCACAACTGGACATAGATTGTAACTATTCTGCCCAACAGGCAGCGGTCTGGGTTCTCCAACATTACTTCTGAGACTCCTACATTCAGTCCCTCATCACACCCCCGGGCACAGGACTAGTAACATATAAAACCAGCATCTTCACTTCTACAAACACTGGTTAAATGTATTACAAGTAGGAACCAACCTTCAATTTCCCAGAATTGCATCTTTGTAGTTATTACAGTATAATAAACATTGTCAGCAGAACTTATGTGAAATGGGGCCAACGTGGGGTAACATGTCATTAGGTCGACTCCCTTTGGTCCGACCACCTAAACCTCACCTTAACCCTAACCCTAACCTCAATAAAACTAGCAGATGTGACTTATACTTTATTACAGTGCAGCAGTAACAGCCTATCTGACTTTTTATCCTTTTTGAGCAGTGCTACCGCCCCTAAGTCTGGCTTTCTGTGTATGTTTAGCCCCTTTTCCACAGACCCCACTCCACACCACACTGCCCACTTGTGCCAGGTTTTCCACTACAAGGACCTGGGTAGAGTGGTGTGAAAGTGGTACTAAACATGGTACTAAAAAGTATCCAGTCTAGAGTAGGTCTGAGCTAGGCCAAACAGGGCCAAACACTTCATAATGACTGATCACTCACTGACTTTTCATTTAGACCACCAGGATATAGTTGTAACACATGATAATAGATTCTATTGTGTTATAACCACTATTATAATCTATTACAGTGTATTATAATTATCATAGTAATACATTAATACTTTATTGTGTATTATAATCACAGTTATAACACATTATAGTGTATTATAATTTAGGATAGTTGTAATACAAATGTATATTGTATAATAATCACAGTTAAAAGGGTCAATTTGTTTCTTACCGATAGGGGTACTTTTGTGTAATGGAAAATGTAGATATTTTTATGTGGTGCGGTGTGGTGTGGTGTAGTGTGGTGTGGTGTGGAGCTAAAGCTGCAGTCGAAAATGGGCTTTAGTGTCGGTATGAGCACATTACTCGATGTATGGCGATAGCTGACATCACAGACAGATATGCAGGTGTCGTGTTTGATACCACCGCTCACTTCGTACCGGGAACTGCCCATAAGTCTGAAAGGTCATTAGTCCTACATTTGTTAGGGTTAGTGTTAGGTTAGGTTAGGTTTAGGGTTATGTTTAGGGTTAGGGTTAGGGTTAGGTTTAGGGCTAGGGTTAGGGTTATGTTTAGGGTTAGGGTTAGGGTTAGAATTCACACCGTTGCGATTTTATCATTTATATACCAATTAAGCTTCATTCATTACACACTGTCATTTAACAAAGTATGACAAATCAGGATTAATGGAGTAAATATGCAAACAGCCTACGCTCTATAGTAGCCTGCCATGTCTACCTGTCCTTGACCAAGGAATGTTCCTTTTGTGGGTGTTAGCATCGCATGCAGAATATCCAGGTTCATATTCATTACTTTCATCTGTAGAGTTACAAAACCCTATCATTAATTATCATGAACTGTGCAAAGATAGTGAGTAGGATTAGGCAGGTGATCTTTTGCAATGTGTGTAAATCATTCTGCAGAGTTTTGCCAAGGAACATTGTGAAAGAGTACATTGTGGAGCCGACTGTGCAAGCATATTTCATATTTCCAGCATATGTTGTGGTGTTCCACTATATAGCATACTGTGATTCTTATTGCTTGACTAGTGGTTGTAAAGCAACTCAAGTTGTGTAATATGAAACGGTTGCCTGAACAGAGCAAGTATTGCCCCATTGTCATTTAATGAATATTTTCATCTGTTCAGTCTCCTATAGGTTACAGTAACAAACACAATATTTTAATAAGCTGCCCTGTACTCTTTTTTTTAAACAATATTTTTATTTGTACATTTTTTGTTACATGTATATTATAGACAATGTACAACAACACGTACACATTTACACACATATCTCCTCTGTATGAATATTACAGGAAATGTACATGCAGAGCCCAGTGTCTTATCCAAACTGCAAGAGATAACCTAGGAACTTTTGGAGCTGCCTTAGAAATCCCACCCTAAAAGGTCTTATCTTCCTGGTTTACCATGCCACCACAACCCTCCAACCCGGCCTTCCTATTTCATTCTGTTTATTAGCAGAAATGCAAGTATGCAAGGCTATGGCTGAGTCGCAATACTGTGGCTCCAACACCAGGCACATGAAAATCCAGCAATGTAGTATGCATTAAGTGTTGCATGTTTCTGATTACAGACCATAATATAATGCATAAGGACTCGTTGAGTGAAAAGTAAAGAAAACATGTTTTTATGCAAGAACACCATGTCATGCTTCTGTTTACGCCTTCTGTCTACATGCTTTTCTAGTGTAATTGTTATAAACCGATTATAAAGATTACCCAATAAGCCAATGCAGAATCATATTTTAATGTTTTCAACACTAATTAAACACAAATTATAGAAATGCATTTTCTATTGTAACTTAATGGTCATTGTAACAGAAATATAACTTCAGATCAGAAGCAACTGTCATTACAATTTTAAACCAGTTATAGTTTAATACATTTTTAGTCAGACGCATGCATAAATTCAATGTCCAGAGGTTTGTATTTGAGTTGGATATACCAATCCATTTATTACATATATCCATAACATACAGTACAACTCACTCTTCAATCATTGCTGTATTGTCAGCAATACCATCTACAAGTAAAAGGCAAGTGAAATTCATTGTGCGCTAAAAACTCTAACAGCAGCTACTGTATGTACAGTGTTAATAATACCACATTCAAATCTGTGTTAAAATAAATAAATAAATAAGCTGCTTAAATATTCTATATCAGTGGTTCTCAAAGTGGTTATCAGGGACTCTCTAGTCCAGGGGTTTTCAAAGTGGGTGACGGGGCACCCTGGGGTGTTGCAACGGCAGTCGCGGGGTGCCGCAAGCTACAGTAATTTGATAATATTTGGAATTTATTTGGACACTTGAATTTTTTTTTAATCATTTTAAACACAAGTGGCTATTATCTCAACGTTTTCCTCGCAAGTCGCAACATAATCACAAAAATATCATTACTGTCAGGCAGAAACCTCTGTTGCACAAAACTAGTGAAAACAGCCGATCTACAAGCACACAACGCCTCGCATTGTGTGCTTGTAGATCTTAAGTGCTTGTGTGATTGTAGATCTGCTGTTTTCACTAGTTTAGGACATTTTATAGATGATAAATACAAAAGGAACAGTTTTGGACATACAAGGTTTCCACCTTATAATGTAGGGGTGCCTTGGATTAAAAAATATATTTATAGGGTGCCCGGAGACAAAAAGGTTTGGGAACTCCTGCTCTAGCCTAGGTTCTCTAGCCTATGGGGGTCTAAATTGACCGTGACGAGTCTGTAACTTTGACAGCGTACAAATGGAACCAAATGGACCCGTGGGGAATTTCAAAATTTGAGAATCACTGGTCTATATTAAGATCTTAACTACCTGAACAGTGCAAAGCTCAAGTTCAAACTGGAACATTTTGCAAAATGCAAATTTGTGCAAAATGCCAAACATAAGCCAAAGACAAATTCCCACACAGTCTGGGCCTGGCCATATCCACAACTTTCCAACGTCCCATCGTGCATTGCGCAGAAGGCGAGCGGCATTTCCGGCGTCGCAGCCGAGTGTGATCAAGCTCACAACGGTTGCATCTGCGACGTGACGTGAGCTTGTATGTCTGCTGTTAAACGGAAGTGTCCCGCAGATAATGCTACAGTAAAGTCTTGCGGAAACAGGTGGATAGGGTTCAATGTTTGTTCATTTGTCTGATGGCAGCCAAGAAGAACTCCAGAGTCTGTTAGAGCGGCTGTTACTGCTTGCCTCTCAGCGACTGTGATCCGTTCAGCCATTGCCATGGCCTCTTGTATATTCCCTGGAGGGAGGGAAGCTCACCTCCACTGCAGTCACCTTCTGTAGTGCCTTCTGCTGAAGAGCAGTAGATCTTGTGCCGCCTCGCCGTACGGGTGGCAGGACTGGGGTCTATTTAGATATGGTGGAGAAGACCAGAGCTTGCATGGAGATTCAGAGCACAGTGGCAGATGCATCCCAGCTAGCACAGGCGAGACGTCGGATTAGTGAGATCTTTGACGATACTTCGGCTGCCACTTCTGGTTGGTGACACTTGAATGCAGAACAAAAGATAAAGGCTGTATTAGTAACATGTCGATCAACATGAGCATGTATCAACTATTTTCACACTTTCTGCCTAAACATTAGAAATGTGCAGATATACCCTCTATACCAGGGTCTTCAATGTTTTCAGGCCAAGGACCCCTTAGTTAAGAGAGAGATGAAGCAGGGACCCCCACTACCTTATCATAGATTCCATATAGCTTCATTGTTTGACAGCACAATCGTCAGTGTATTTTTGTCAATTTGTGTTTTCAGATATTTAACCACTTGAACCGTCAATACTTAATAAACTTGACCTTTCACTCTGTACTTAGTCTGCTCCTTTTCCCCTCTACACCAAAGATCTTTGCCGAAAATAGCCGATCTACAAGCTCACAACGCCTCGCAGCATGAGGCGTTGTGAGCTTGTAGATCAGCTATTTGTGGCTAAAGTTCTTAGAATAAGGACGCTACGATACAAGTTGATATAAAAAAAGAAGAAAGATTTGGAGGACCCCCTGTAGTAACTCTGAGGACCTCCTGTTGAAGACCCCTGCTCTATACACCTAACGTTTATGTTGGTTTGTTTACTGGGGACTCCACAAAATAATTTGGGGATCCCCCTGGGGGTTCCGACCCCCAGGTTGAGAACCACTGACTTACAGTACCAGCAACAAAGCAGCATGCTAATATGCAATGTGGAAAATCACAATTTAGGTGCCCACTCGTCTAGGTGCCCACGTTCCTAGTGCCCTGCTTGAAGGCAGCAGGGATTAGAGTTCTCAAATTCTGCCCGAACCCGACCATACCCGAACCCGACCGACATTTAGGGTAGGGTTAGGGTAGGGCCTAAAATGTATGCTAATTAGTAGGGCCAGGTAGGGCCTCGGGCTCAATGAAAAAATAAAATATATTTTTTATTTTATTTTATTACTATTACTCTGTTATAGACCTGACCATACCCAACCCGACGTTTTCGGGCCGGGTAGGGCCTAAAATGTATGCTAACTAGTAGGGTAGGGCCTTGGGCCAGCCCAGTTAGGGCCCAGTTAGGGCCGGGCCTTAATTTTCAGGCCCGTTGAGAACTCTAGCAGGGACCCCCTTATCTGATGCTTCATCTCTCTCCCTCAGCTAAGGGACCCCAAGCAGGGACAGCGTGGCTGAGAGAGATGAAGCAGGGACTGCTAAGGGGTCCCTGTTTCATCTCTCTCTCTCAGCTAAGGGGTCCCTGCTTCATGTCGCTCCGCTAAGGGATCCCTGCTTCATCTCTCTCTCAGCTAAGGGGTCCCTGCTTCGTGTCGCTCCGCTAAGGGGTCCCGGCTTCATCTCTCTCTCAGCTAAGGGGTCCCTGCTTCATGTCGCTCCGCTAAGGGGTCCCTGCTTCATCTCTCTCTCAGCTAAGGGGTCAGCACAGGGTGTTTGACAGCAAAATCAGTGTATTGTCATGTAAATTTGTGTTTTCAGATATTTAACCACTTGAACTGTCAATACTTAATAAACTTCACCTTTGACTCTGTACTTGGTCTGCTCTTTTCCCCCTCTACACCAAGGCTCTTTGCCAAAAACAGCCGATTTAGGCGTTGTGAGCTTGTAGATCTGCTATTTTGGGCTAGAATTCTCAGAATATGGAGGCTAGGGTTCAAGTGGTTAATATAAAAAAGGAGTAAAAAAAGTTTCTATCACTCAAAGATTTGGAGGACCCCCAGTAGTAACTCTGGGGACCCCCTCCAGGGTTACTACTGGGGGAATTGGGGGGAATTATTGGGGGAATTACAACAATTCATGTCTCTCAGCTAAGGGGTCCCTGGCTGGGGGAGGTGTTGTTGTATTTAGCTTAGCTTTAAATTATCTTAATATGTTGTTGCAGGATAGATACAGATTACAGGCCTAACATGCTAACAATAAACCCCCATTGAGTCATTCTATATGATGGCTTTATTGTTGTATCTTACCTGAATGGCATTCATAAATCCATGACAGTGCTACGCTTCTTGCTCACTTCAACAACAATCCATTCAGGAAACAGCAGGTCGTCTTCTTCTTCTTCTTCTTCTTGACTTCCGGCAGTGTGGACGCCGCCAGGTGTATTACTGCCCTCCACTGGTCTACTGGTTATCTACCTATATCTTCCCATATAGTCCACAGCAGGTCGTCAGTCTGAGTGTATCAAAAAAGCAACTGAGTTAAGGCAGCCGAAGTTTGTGATTGGCTGTCTCCACCTTAGCCAATGTTGCTATGGCAACAGTCTCAGAGATCTGCCGCATGCCCGTCTGAAAGAGGTGGGCGGGGTCGGCCCACTGTCTTATAGCGTCTGCAATGGACGAGCTGAGCATGCCTTATGGCGTCTGGAATGAACGCGGAAGGCTACTTGACATCGTCAAGGGTCTGACGCAGGGAGGGTGAGAATCTGTCGTCATCAGACATTCAAAGTCACTGTCATCATCATCATCATCATCCATAAAGGTGATATTCTCTGCTCCACACAGATAGAGCTCTCGTGACTGCATCTGGAGTGAAGAAGACCTCCGAGGGTGGTGTCAGGAACATCGTTGGGAGGAACAGGTGTCTCACTGCAACCACCTGCAACCAAAAAAAAGAAGAAAAGAAAACACACATCAACATTTACTCTCTCCTCACTGGCCTTCCGGCATGTGCACTTAAGCCTCTGCAAATTATCTAGAATGTCGCAGCATGATTGATCTTCAACCAGCCAAAATGTTCAGGTCTACCCCTCCCTCCACTTGCTCGCAGCTGCTGCCCACACTGAGTACAAAACACTGATGCGGGCCTACCAAGCAACCAAAGTTATGGCACCCCATACCTTCAAAGCGTGATCCAACCTTACAACCCCTCCCACTTACTCAGATAATCAGTCAATCAATCAATCAATCAATCAACTTTATTGTCACAACACAATTACAGGTAACAGTGAGGTGAAACTCTTGTTTATGCAGGCTTCCATTTAAAGCTCAAAGCAATAAGAAAGCTAAGATGAGCTAACACAGGGAAGCTGACAGAACCTTTGCTAAAACACCCTGGACAACGATCCCCTTGTCCCAGTCTTTTCTCCATCTCCCAAACTGTAGAATGGACTCCCAATTGCAATTAGAACTGCAGCCTTAATCACTAGCTTCTGCCGTAATCTAAACATTTATAATAATAACTATAGCTACATAACTATCAGGGGTTGACACTAAGGTCTAAGAGGCACTTGCCCGTCGGGCAAGTACAGGTCATGTTCTACTTGCCCAAAGGTCATGTACACTTGCCCAAAAAGTAAATCATCCATTATAAAATGATAGGTAAGATTTTAATTACTACTCAATTTAACTCAATAACAATTTGTAATCATACCTCAATACCTCCAAATCCAAATACCTAGGTAGTTATGATTGCTATGGTTTCATACTTTGTCATTTTATATCTTTTTTTATGGCCACGTTCAGGTGTTTAGACAGATATCTTGTGTTGTTTATAGACGGTCGTGTCCCCTCTCAAATGAGAAATTGCCCAGTCGGGCAACCTGAATGCAAACTTCACCTGCCCCAAAGTTTCATTTACCTGCCGGGGGCAGGTGGGCAAGCCTTAGTGTCAATGCCTGACTATACTATCCTATTCACTGTAAGGCTAGTGTCTGCCTGGTTATTATTACCCTGAGAGGACTATTAGCCTACAGACTTTTAGTATTAGTATGTGAACGGTCACAGCTTGTTCGTATGTATGTATCTCTGTCACGCCTGACTGACACTGTGGTTCTATGGGTTTGTCGCTCTCTGACATCATGCTCTGATGTCACTGTCAGGGGAACCACTCTTAACATTATGGGTTTGCCGCTCTGACATCACGCTCTGGCTTCACTGTGATGTCACACTAACAGAATCCCTTTATACCCATATATGGAGTTCCCTGATGTCATCAATATTAAGCCCATATCTAACAGGACTTCATATGGGAATGCCCATATATGGAGGCCACATACCACACTAACAGAATCCATATATGGCCAAGACAGCTGTCCAAGACAGCCCATATCTGTGTGGCTGGTTCTACAGACAGGGATCTCCATGTATGGTCATAAGACCATACATGCATGGTCAGATGTCATAAGGACGAATAACTGAGTAAGCATGTTTGGGCTCTCACAGCATATCTCCATATACAGTACATGGATCTCCATATATGGGTACAAGGGGAAAATAGTTTCATGACACTACAAATCATTGGTACAAGGTCAACTAAAAGGAGACCTTAGTACGCTTTTTGGTTTAATTACACAGAAACCACTTTATGTAGCTCACATAACATTGAAAGACAGACAGAACACAGTACTTGGCATAATAGAATGCAAAGTGATGTAGCTTTCAGGTTTCTATCCATTTTTTCTTAATTGATGAGAATACATCAATGAAATATTGTCATGAGCAAATGTTCCAGTGGCCACCAATGGACCATTACAGTTCTATAACTAAACCATATAAGCACTGTCTGATGTTCCCCATTTTCAACTGTTTTTATTTGACTTGCTTTGGCAGTGTAAACGTATGTTTTCTCATGCCAATAAAGCTCCTTTGAATTGAATTGATATTCAGAATCTCTTTGTTTAAAAAGCCCTGGAGGAAAACAGCACAGGGTAGATAATTATGATAGCCCCTTTAATAATGCCCTATGCAAAGTACTGTGTTCTACTAAAGGTCTCGCACCCTCCCCCCCCCCCCAGTTCACACCTCGACAACTGTTTAACAAAGAAACTAACTATTTGCATATCAATAGACCTGTATAGCGACATTCGCGACCCCCCAAACATTGAATCACCACTGCACCACTTCTATCTGCCTGTCTTTCAATGTTATATGAGATACATAAAGTGGTTCCTGTGCAAATAAGCCAAAACGCTTACTAGGAACTCCTTTTAGTTGACCTTGTGCCAGTATGAAATTGTAGCAATCATAACATGTTAACAATAACGCCATTGACCTTGTTCTATTGTGGTGAAGATTTCACAACTAAACGTGTTTACTTTAATACATGCAGACACTCATAGATAGAAAGGCTACATACCTCAGTCATTCACATAGAGTTATGAGAAGTAGGTAATTCATGGTAATTCCTCGCGTCTGTGAAGTGAACAACATCAACAATGACCACAACCTAACGCTTAGCCTTCTGTAGTGTGAAAAACTTGCTGCCAAGTGACTATTAGCCAATCACAACGAAAACTTTCGGGAAAGACCCGCCCTTACCTGCCTCTGATTGGCCTACCAAACGTCCGTCTCAGACCCCGTCTAAGAGGAAGTGTGCTTCTATAGTTAACAACACAGCCTTCAGAATCAAAATGATTGTTTACGTCCTAAATGTAACAAAAAAACATGACATCGTTTCGAGAAAAAATAAATACTGTTATTTGTTCCAAAGCCACTGCAACATATAGCTGCTTTTTGTTTAAAAAGCATTTACAAACGTAAAGGTTGCTATAACAACATTTTCGGTCAGAGCGGATACGGAAACGTTATGTTATGTGGACGTGGTGTGAATCCGGATGCAGTAGGCGGGATCTAATCAGTGCGAGGAACCAGGAAATTAGAAATACTATTTATTGCTGGACATTTTCATAAATTAGGCATTTGCGTGCCAGCATAATTGATTTATGGACAGGCGCATCTATTATATAGATCTATTATATTTTAAACAAACGTTTACCAGATATTTACTGCTGTCAATCATGTCGAGCATGCGGAAGTAATCACGTCGGAGACGGAGCGGTCTGCCGTCTTTAGAATGAATGAATGTCTATGAGTGGACCCTGGAAGGCAGTTATTGCTGTCGCTGGCGGCCAGAGAAGGCACGCACTGCCTGCACCGGCTTCTGACTAATAGTAGCTCCGTGACGTCCCCGGTATGATAATGTGTTGATTAAACAGTCTTTGACGTAGCTCATGATACAAAGGGCAGTAGAACATAAGTGGAACTCATTCTCAATATCATTTATGTCACAATAAATACAAACCCTCTCTTCCTCCAACATACTTTTCACAAGCATAACTGCTTTTTATCATAACAAACGTTCTCAATTTTGGCTTGTGCAAGTTGTGCAATATATCCAGGGACCAATTGTTCTGATATATACTATTGTATATAACCCTAACCCTAACCCTAAGTGTTTCTTTAACCATAGAGGTGTTTACAATACTGTTATTTTGAAAACTGTCAAGTAACCCGGTTCTTAAAAGTGTATCCTCCACAGTGCCCATGCACCTCTTATTGATACATCCCAAATAAATCTTTTCTTGGCAACTCTATTGCCTTTTTTTGGACCATTTGCCCTTTAATATTTGTGTTTGAGACCCATATACCTGCCATATAGTCCATGACAGGGCAACATGTGAAATATGTCTACGGTATATTCTGAACCTGTGATACACATTTTCTACCTATTGTGGAGCTCTGGTGGTAAATGATGAATTAAAATGTGATTGTTTGTGTTTGTGGTTGTGAGTGAGTGTTTACTGGCTTGGACTCCTCATGCATAGAAGGAAGCATGAGGTCAGTCCGTTGTCTCCCCAGGTTGGCAGAGATAGCACCCATGATTACCTACATTATATAATTGACACCGGGTGAGAAAATTAGACAAAAATGGAGAACAGTACAAGTATAGTCAATAGAATTGAAATGTAGTACAGTACAAGTACAGTTAAACACCCTGCCTAAAAGGAACATCCCAAATAAGACCTTTTACAGTCTTTTTTACGTTGGAAACCCTCTGTCTTTAATTCATGGACATGATAAATAGCAAGCAAAGAAAACATTCAATAATATCACAGTTATAAAACACTATGTACAGGATAGGGGAAACAAGGGGGTGGGGAGTGCTCACTTCTGGCCTGTCTATGGGAGAAGTGATAACTACCTCCTTCTCTGGCCTCCTGAAAGGTGAGTTCTCACCTGTCTATGGGAGAAGTGATAACTACCTCCTTCTCTGGCCTCCTGAAAGGTGAGTTTTCATCTGTCTATGGGAGAAGTGATAACTACCTCCTTCTCTGGCCTCCTGAAAGGTGAGTTTTCACCTGTCTATGGGAGAAGTGATAACTACCTCCTTCTCTGGCCTCCTGAAAGGTGAGTTTTCACCTGTCTATGGGAGAAGTGATAACTACCTCCTTCTCTGGCCTCCTGAAAGGTGAGTTCTCACCTGTCTATGGGAGAAGTGATAACTACCTCCTTCTCTGGCTAATGTTATTAACATTGTTAAACTAAAATAGACTAGCCCTTACCCGTTAAAAGATATGAGCTCCGAAATGATGTGCAGTGTGTGGGTTATGGGATGTGCACTGTGCACACAGTATATGAGGATGGAAAGTAACTTTAACTGGTGCTTGCATGATAATATGTAGGAGCATCAATGTAAGAAATACCCGTTTTGTTTAATGGCTATAGAGATACTGTGTACCGATCTGCATGATTTTTGGACAACATCTGTAACAGGGCCAGACAACCCCCCCGCCCGCCCACCCGCCTGCACACACACACACACACACACACACACACACACACACACACACACACACACACACACACACACACACACACACACACACACACACACACACACACAGAGCTGGTTAAACATGTTGCCTCATGCTAGATGCAGAATAGATATGCCTCATGCTAGATGCAGAATAGATATAGATACACCATCAAAATGCTAATATACAGCATATGATTTGTGAAAGTGACAAACGGGCTTCACAGTTATGTCAGGTGTGTTCATATGTTAATGGTGATGCGATTTCAGATCAATTGCTCCAGCCACTGAGGAGAAACGCTGTGACAGACAGACACTCACTCAGACAGACACTCACTCACTCACTCAGACAGACAGACATTCGGAAAATTATATGTTAGATGATTTGAACAGATTGTTCATGATTATGATTTGGATCATACTGGTTGTTAATGAATATGATTTTATCATACATGTTGTTAATGAATAAGATTTGTTCACACAGGTTGATCTTCTAGTCCACCTCATTGATACAACACAGAATGGACGACCAGACCCCTTCAGCTTCAGCTCCACACAGCCAGGTAGGCTTCATACCTTATATTGTTCACTTTGTAAATCACTGCCTTAAAGGACAACTTTAGTTTCTGATTGATTTAATATTTTATTTGACAAAAAGGTAGGACAGTACAATTGCAGTTAAAAAAAATAAAAAATAAAACATTCAAATATCATCGCAGTTATAAAACACTATACAGTGCGTGAACAATTATTAGGCGAATGAGTATTTTGACCTTTTCATTATTTCTTTGCCCATTTTCCAACACCAAATTATATAAATTTGAATGCTTATTGAATTTACTAATTCTCAGATGGGAGGGAGGGTGTGGCCTAAAGTGATTAAAACCTATATCAGGTGTGCATAGATATTAAGCAGCTTCAAAACCTCACGTCAAATGGGACAAAAACGAGATTTAACTGACACTGAAAAGTCAAAAAATTGTAAAATGCCTTTCAGATGGATGCAACAGTCTCCAAATAGTGTTTTGATCTGTTCATGATCAGATGCTGTTCAAAGAGGTGTATTGTCTTCCCTGACTGCAAATCTCATGTTTGAGAAGGGCACAGAAACTCTCAATAGGATTTAAGTCAGGTGAGGAAGGGGCCCAGGCCCAGCTCAGTCATTGGTCATCTTTCAGGCCTTTGCTAGCTAGCCAAGCAGTAGAGTACGTTGATGCATGTGCTGGAGCATTGTCCTGCATAAAGATCAT
The DNA here is from genome assembly GCF_963921795.1 of Nannobrachium achirus. Taxonomy (NCBI): domain Eukaryota; kingdom Metazoa; phylum Chordata; class Actinopteri; order Myctophiformes; family Myctophidae; genus Nannobrachium; species Nannobrachium achirus. The sequence continues at coordinate 55,141,561 of NC_137829.1, read as the reverse complement.
GGTCTTCTTAAATGCTGCAGACTTCTTCCTATACCACTGCTTAAAGAAAGTATCTTCCAGAAACTGGCAGTAGGATTGGGAGTTGATTTTCAGTCCATCTTCAACCCGAAAATGTTTGACTAGCTCCTCCTTAATAATAGCAGCCCATACCAGTAGGCCTACTCCACCTTGTTGGTGCTTAACTCTTTGAGCGCCAGCGCCCTCTAGGGGCCAAAGAATGCCAGCGCATCTCTCATAGGCGAGCGCTTTAGCTTCCAGGACTTCAGCTTCCAGGACCTGACGTGCTCACGTTCATGCACGGCATGGAAATGTCCCGGATGAAGATGCTAACAGAATGGCTATTCCCATTTTGTCATCTAAAAGATCATTTTTGGGCGATTTCGCCGTAAATAAACCTCGCGCCGCTTTCCTAAAACACAAAAAAGAGATATAAGCCTTTAAAGATGCGGTCTTTCATTGGCGGAGATTGGCGATTGCGTTCGCAAATTACGGCCGGCCGGGACGTTGTTAGCTTTCGGCTAGTAGCTACAAAAATCAAGCCAGGCTTCAGAAGGCCTCTTATCATTTTATTCATTTAATTAAATAAAGCCGAACTACTTCGGGATCGGCACACTCGTGTACTCATCGGAAGCGGCGCCGAACATCGGGTGAACATTGGGGAGCTCAAAAATGTATTTTAAACCATTTTTAATGGAATATATCGTCGGACAGAGTAGAACGGCTAGCTGGCTAGCGGCTAGCGAGCCAGGACCACCCACGACTCTACAAGCAGCTCGGGGTAAGTGAATTAATAAAAAAAAGATTGTATTGGATTGAAATAAAGCCGAACTAGTTCGGGATCGGCACCAGATGAGTTAAAGGACAACTTTGTTTTTTTACAACAAGGGTTCATATTTTAGATTGTAATTTGAGAAAAGAAAAAGTGAGTGATAAAATGTTTTCATTGCCTTCGTTCTATTGTTTTATCACGTTTACTGTGCTAAAATGTGGGGCATGCGTACGCATGGGGGCATGCGTACAAGTGGCTAAATATGTCTTTTTTTAGACACAATAAGCCAGCAGTTTCTTTATTGCTATTTACAGTAACACTTCTAGCCCCCATAAGTAACATCCAACCATGAAAGTTTGCGTTGTATCTTGGGAATGGGCTTATTCTGTGTAAAATGACATATTTAGCCACGTGTACGCATGCCCCCAACCACTGAAATAAGAATCTCTAAAACAATAGAAAGAAGTAAATGAAATAATTTTAACACTCATCTTTTATATTCTTTAATTACAATCTAAAATATGAACCCTTGTAAAAAACTAAAGTTGTCCTTTAACAAGAGGTGGTGCCCTGTGTCCATTAGTGATCCAACCACAGGCCCATCCATCTGGTCCATCAAGAGTCACTCTCATTTCATCTGTCCATTCAGTGGTGTTCGTGGTCTTATTCATTGGTGGTCGTGTTTCAGCCTTCTTTACCTTAGCCATGTCTCAGAGCACTTGACACCTTGTACTTCTGGAGACTCCAGGTAGTTTGCAGTTCTGGAATGTGGTTCCTGGTAGCTTCAGGTTTAATTCTTCGCAAGGCTTTTGCTGTTAATTTGCGCCTTTTCTTCTCTGTGCGTTTTTTGCGACCCTGTTGACTAAAAGTTAAAGCCTTTGCGTCATTACTACATTTAAATGGTTATTAATATGTATATATTTATTTACTCTCCAACAATTAATTAAAAAACTCTACTAGTTACATACATTGTAGATTTTGACACGTGAGCTTGTAGATCTGCCATTAAAAAAAGATTGTATACATGTGTACGATGAAAATGAAAAATATATCTATGAAAATGTGTACTAATTACTTCTAGTACCTTGATTTGATGATGCCAAGACTCAAGTGAACTTTTAATTATTTTAATACATTTGAGTACTTCTCCCACCATTTAGCTAGCTTAATATCACATACAGTAGTGTATCATAGGCTCACTATTGATAAGAAATGTGTAGTTATTTCTACTATATCAAATATAACAGTGGCCACAAAAGGTGATGTGTTTCTGGTTTAAAGCACTACTGTAGCTACTGTTGTGTTGTTTAATAGATAGGTTTTTGGTTGAAAGCACTACTGTAACTGCTTTTGTGTTGTTTAATAGCCCTCGTCATGATATGAATTATATAACATGAATTTGTACAACAGGATGCTGAAAACTAGAGATGCACCGATGTATCGGCCGCACATCGGCATCGGCGGATATTTGCCTCATTGACTGCCATCGGTGCATCGGTCAATAACGTGACGTTCACCGATGGTACTGGCCGATGTTCGTCTGTCTGTCTGACTGGCCGGCTTGCAATATTGGTGTGTTTTCTGCTGCCTAACAATCTGGCTGCAGTTCCAAATGATTATCCCTAGGTGGTGCACACACACCAAGAAGGCAGCCCTGCCACAGGTGCACATGCGCAGAACGTATCTAGCTTACACATGCGGTACATGTTTACATACGGAGAGACACAATGTCGGCTGTGTGGGAATTCTTCACTATCTCGGAAAAGGATCGCAGTTTTGCAATTTGCAATACATGTTCCAGCGAAATTTCAAGAGGGGGTAAAACCACCAAGGATTTCAACACCACAAATTTGAGGGGTCATTTGAAAAGCAGACACGTTGTCGAATACAATGACTTCCTGAAAGCTGACAAGAAAAGACAGGATGAATTGGCTGCCAAGAAACAATCCACCAGTACAGCCTCAACTCAACTCCTTCAAACAGCGTTTGAGAAAGGGAAGCCATACCCCGCGGATCATCCCAGAGCCATTGGCCTCACTAAAAAAGTTATGGAGATGATTGCATTAGACGACCAGCCCTTCTCTATTGTGGAGAATGTGGGGTTTCGAGCCTTGATGGCTTATGCGGAGCCCCGCTACACCCTGCCCAGTCGCCGTCAGTTTTCTGATGTCTGTCTCCCCGAATTATACAACATTGTAGCTGGTCACATCCATACTCTACTAGCTCGTGATGTCCCTGCCAGTGCCATCAGTTTCACCTCTGATATATATAGTGCAGACGTCTGCCCTGTGAGTATGATCAGCCTCACGGCACAGTGGATAGACACAGAGTTTAACTTGGTCAAAGTGGTGTTACATTCCCAGGAGTTCCCTGGCTCCCATACCGCAAATGCTATCGCTGCTACTTTTGAGAAAATGTTCGAAACGTGGGAAATTCCCAAGAGCAGAGTCCATGCTGTCGTGAGGGATAACGCCAGAAATATGGCGAAAGCTATGAAGGACATGGAGCTGACTAGCTTTGGTTGCATGGCACACTCTCTGCAATTAGTCGTGGGCGATGGCGTTCTAACCCAGCCTAGCGTCATGAATGTGTTGGCAATATGTCGAAAAATCGTCGGCCACTTCAAACATTCATCCCTTGCCTACGATCGCCTGGATGCTATACAGGTCAAAGCGGGGCTGAAAATGAAAAGATTCCAGCAAGATGTACCCACTCGCTGGAATAGTACATATATGATGATGAAGAGCCTCCTGGAACAAAAGCACGCACTTGCTGCTTATGCCGTTGACTTCGACCTCCCTGCAAACCTGAGTGGTCAACAATGGGGATTAATTGAAAACTTAACCACACTACTCTCCCCATTTGAACTACTGACAAAAGATATCAGCGCATCCGAGTCATCAGCTGCTGACGTGATCCCCTCGGTGACAGCTCTGCGACGCCTTTTAAGCAAGACTGCTGATACAGTTTCAGACCATGGCGTTAAAACAACAAAGGCTGCCTTATTAGATTCAGTGAACAAACGTTTCAGAGAGGAGTATGATCCCAATTTCTTAATTGCAACATTACTGGATCCCCGCTACAAGGACCGCTTCTTTGGGGAGGATGTTAAACAACGAGCTCGAGCAGCACTTGAAGCACTACTGGAGGGCACCCTGCCTGCGCTTGGCAATGAGACGCAGAGATACCCCTCTGATGATGACAACAACGGCCCATCAACAAGTGACGACCCACTTCCAAAGAGAGCACGAACAGACGAGGAACTACGGGCAGGGGCCAGTCTGCACGACATGTTTGAGGAGATTCTGCAGGAAAAGGGACCAGAATTGCCAAGGTAGGTCTATATTTTTTTTTTTATTTAATCTTAAAATGAATCGTTCTTGTTATTATGCTGCTGTTATATTGCAGACCACATTTTCATTTAATTGCTTCAGCCTACTGTAAGGATAGTGTGTGACAAAAGCCTCTGTATTCATAGGGCGGATGCGGTACAGCAGCTGGATGGTTACCTATCCGAGGCCCCCATTCAAAGAAAGAAGAAAAAAGAAGATGCTAGTGCTACCCAAGACAAAGAGCCTCCACTGACTGCACTCACATATTGGCAGAAAAACAAACAGCGTTTTCCAGCACTGGCGCAAATGGCCCGCAAATATCTGTGTGCACCATGCACAAGCGTGGACAGTGAGAGGCTTTTCAGCTCCGTGGGTAACATTTTGGATGAGAAGAGAAATAGATTGAGCTCAGACAAGGCAGAGATGCTTGTCTTTGTAAAGAAAAACATGCATCTTACGCTTCCCAATGTGAAGAAGTAGTAGAGTAGTAGCCCTAGGGATGGGATTCTTTTCTTTTTACCATTTTGTTTTGTTAAAGATTGAGGCCCATGTTAAACTCCGCCAGCCTAATATAATGGAAATACAAGGTGTAGCATAGGCTATACACAAGAAGAAACTGTGAAAGCTCTATTTTACTTTATTTATATTTAATTTATATTTCATACTTAGGCCTATTTTTATGGCTTATCTTTTCTTTTAACTTTTGTTCTTTAATTTAATTTATTTAAAAAAAATATTGGGCTGTTATAGTTATTTAATTTGTTTCAATTCTGTTTTTTCTCCCAATGTTACTGTAAGTTCACAGGTAGTTATAAGGCAGGCAGTTTTCATAGAAAGATATTTGTTGTCAGAGCCTCCTATATTGTGTTGCACAGCAGACCTAGTTCTGCGTCTTGAAACTTGAATGTATATGCCTGGTCTGACTTACTGACTAATGACCATGATACGGACATGATGCTGACATGATGCTGACTGACCAATGATCACAACTGACATGATGCTGACATGATACTGACTGACCAATGACCACAATACTGACATGATGCTGACATGATGCTGACTGACCAATGACCACAATACTGACATGATGCTGACATGATGCTGACTGACCAATGACCACAACTGACATGATGCTGACATGATACTGACTGACCAATGACCACAATACTGACATGATGCTGACATGATGCTGACTGACCAATGACCACAATACTGACATGATGCTGACTGACCAATGACCACAATACTGACACGATGTATTGATGTGTTTGTATAACCATGAATGAATATTCCTATAATCTTATTTGTGTATAATGAATACTGTGAAAGGTTTACACGTTATACATGTGAATATTAGAAGTTTATTTCTCAAAATTGATCGCTTGAGAGCTTGGGTGGCTTATAACAAACCTAGTGTAATTACAATGTCTGAGACTTGGTTGTCTAATATTATTGCTGACAACGATGTTCAGTTAGATAATTATATGCTATATAGATCAGATAGAGGCTCGAGGGCAGGAGGAGTGGCCATTTATGTCTCATCAAATTTGTCCTCTGAGCTTGTTACACCTAATGTGAAGCCTATGCACTTTGAATCCATATTTATCAAAATACGTTTCCATGATAACAAACATCTGACTATAGGAAGTGTCTACAGGCCTCCCGATGCTCCCGCTGAATCTATAAACTGTATTTTGTCCACTATTAATTCTTTAGAACACTCAAACGAAGCCCTGATTTTGGGGGACTTCAACCGGAACTACCTTGATCGATCATGCTCCAGAGAACGTAACCTTATCAACAGCGCAAATCTTACCCAACTTATAAGCGAGACAACCAGAACAGATCCTGTTCACCTGACAAAGTCTTTATTAGATTGGATACTTGTCACCCATCCTGATAGGATTGTATCATCGGGGGTTCTGTCTGACTGTTTCAGTGATCATTCTATTATCTATTGTGTTTGGAAAATTAAAATACCTCGACTACCACCAAGATATATCAAAGTAAGAAAATTAAAAAATATGAACACTGAACTTTATATTCGTGATTTGATTGAAATCAACTGGAACAGGTTTCAACTAATACCATCTGTTGAAGATGCCTGGACATTTTTCTACACTGAATTGATCAATGTTATTGACAGACATGCCCCATGGATAACAATCAAGGTCAAAGGCAGACACCTGCCTTGGATTAGTGGTGAGCTCATAAGTCTTTTTAAACAGAGAGATAGGGCTTGGACAAAATATCGCACTACAAATGATCCTGTTGATTGGGATATTTATAAACAATTAAGGAATACATGCACAACCAAAATAAGAAATGCTAAATCAAATTATTTTAAAGATTGCTTAAACAATAACTACAATAATCCCAAACAATTCTGGAACAAAATGAATAGCATATTAAATAAAGGCAATAAAAGTCCTAATCATATCAGAGTAAATAATGATTTAACTGATGATCCCTCTACAATTTGTAATGCGTTTAGCCAGCACTTCTCTTCTGTCTGCAGCTCACTACTATCAGACCCACCTTATTCTCATGCTCCTCCTAACATCCCCAGACGTGACAACTCTTTCTCCTTTAGAACAATCTATCCACGTGATGTTGAACGGGCTATTCGTGACTTGAAGTCAGGAAGTGGTGTTGGGCCAGATGGCTTGGATATGAGGTTCATTAAAATGGCACCTCATATTTTGGCATATCCTCTATCCGATTTATTTAACTTATCCTTGTCCACAGGAGAAGTCCCATCATCCTGGAAATGTGCCAGAGTCACCCCATTACATAAAGGCAGTGATCCTCACGATCTGAATAACTACAGACCCATTTCGATTATCAATAGCATAGTAAAAATATTTGAAAAATTGATCTTTAACCAATTATCCAATTACCTCAATGACTTCAATATCTTATCTCCATCCCAGTCCGGTTTCAGACCCAATTTCTCCACAATCACTACTCTTCTGAAATTTACGAACGATGTATTTTCATCATTTGGTGATAGCATGTCAACGGGTGCAATATTTATAGACCTTTCTAAGGCCTTTGATATGGTCGATCACTATCTCCTCTTGGATAAGTTATACGCTATTGGTCTTTCAAGACAAGCTTTATTATGGTTCAACTCTTATCTCCATCATAGACGTCAGTGTGTCTCATATCAGGGCTCTCAGTCAGACTTTGTCATCATGGATAAAGGCGTACCCCAAGGTTCATCATTAGGGCCACTGCTCTTCTCCATTTTTATTAATGACTTGCCTACAATTTGCTCTAACAGTCACATTCAATTATATGCTGATGACACAGTCATCTACTGCTCAAACCCAAATATCGCACAAATTCAGCAGACACTACAGGCAGACTTCAATTCTGTTCAGGAATGGTTCTATTTCAACAGACTGCTGCTGAACAGAAAAAAGTCAGTCAGTATGCTTTTCTCCCTAAGACCTGACTCCCTTTCCCTATCTTTCAAATTCTCAGATGGGACACCACTTGAGATGGTTGAGGAATTCAAATACCTGGGCCTCTGGCTTGATCCTCAGCTCTCCTTTAAGAATCATATTAATTCGACTATTCAGAAAATAAATTACAGCCTGAAAATATTATACCGCTCTATTCACTGCTTCACCCTTCAGACTAGAACAAGAATTATATCACAGCTGATTTTACCTATATTAGACTACGGAGATATAGTATATCAAAATACCACAGATACAATCCTTTACCCTCTTAATGTAACATATCACAATCTATGTAGATTTATCCTGAGATGCCCTTACAGAACGCATCATTGCTCAATGTACGAGTCCCTTAACTGGTTAAGTCCTAAATCTCGTAGACATTTTCACTGGATGCAGTTCATCTTTAAATGTATTTTCTCTAACTATCCTCCTTATTTGAAACAATATTTAGACCCATACACAGCCCCATACAACTTAAGGCATACAGTCCACCCATACTTTAAGGTACCCAGCAACACCACCCTGGTATGTGGCCGACGCGCATTTAAATTCAAAGCCCCGGCTGATTGGAATGACCTACCAAGCTATCTAAGATCAATTTCCTCCCTTAACCTGTTCAAAGAATCTCTTTTCACTCACCTTCAAACACCATGCTCATGTTTCTAATTTTGTTTTGTTTTCTGTTTTTGCCATAGTTTTCTTTTGCTGATGTGGAATACATATTAATTTCACTATTTACGGGTTGAATTGGTGGGGTGGGAGCGGCTAACCTCTGGGAGAGACCCTGTCTCGTGTGTATGCATGGATGTATTGTGTAACTGTGTTACTGTATGTAATGTAATGTCATGTAATGTATTGTTCTGTGTTTGCTCAATATGGACCCTCTCTAAAATGAGATGCTACATCTCAAGGGGTTTATCCTTCAATAAAGGTCATAATAACGATGCTGACATGATGCTGACTGACCAATGACCACAATACTGACATGATCCTGACATGATACTGACTGACCAATGACCACAATACTGACATGATGCTGACATGATGCTGACTGACCAATGACCACAATACTGACATGATGCTGACATGATGCTGACTGACCAATGACCACAATACTGACATGATAACTTACTGACCAATGACCATGATATATTACACTAGTACTGACTGACATGATGATACTTAGTTACTTACTGACCAGTGACCATGATACTGACATGATTCTGAGTGACTACTGACAGTGACAAGATACTGAGTACAGGCCATGTTATTGTTGTTTACAGTTTACTTTACACACTTCTATTTGCAACAGAGAGACAGTTAAAAAGGTTATTTAGCTGGGTGTCATAGATACCAGCAATTTGTCTGTTCTGTAACAGAAAGTTAAATAAAAATTTGTTGTTTCATGAATCTGAATTTGTGCTCATTATGGTAAGCAATAAGCATCAAAGAGTGATAAAGGGCTGAAATAATTTAAAAATTGTGCTCTTAAATATGTATTTAATGTATTTCCTGGCATAAAAGGGTGAATGAATAACATCGGCATCGGCATCGGCCATCGGCTAAAGTGTTATTTCAAACATCGACATCGGCATCGGCCAATAATTTCCATATCGGTGCATCCCTACTGAAAACGGCTCGACTTTGGGAAAAGGTGATGCAGAACAAGGTGATTTGTTTTCCTTGCTATGAATGAAACTGTTGTTACATTACTATTTATGTGGGGAAGTATAGATGAGAGCTTATGTTATCATACAAGTACATTATTTTCTGAAATATTTAAGAACAAACCTAATTTTTTGTAAGTTGGGACATGAGGTGTGAATAATTTTCATACAGGTAGTTGGGACATAATAATTTTCATTATTGTGGGGCTTCAACTTTGACATTGTTTAAGTGCCACTTACAAGTATCTCCCCATTCCATTCCATTTCTTCTTTGATGACTGCATAATTCATTGAACGTATAACATGTTTTGATGTTATGTCTCTGTTATGACATTTTGCATGAACACCCTTAAGTCTATATGGTGATCTGCTCAAAAGTTAACCCATAACCCTAACCCATGACCTTGTAGATTGTCTATTTTCACTTCCTGTTTGGTTCTGAAACAAGGCAGTTGGACCTTTGCCACGGTCACATAGTTTTATTAAAACTCACACTTTTTATAACGTTTCATCGTTAAGGTCTGATGTAGGTGTAATATACAGTATGCAGGTGTAATATAAAGTATGTAGGTATAATATACAGTATGCAGGTGTAATATAAAGTATGTAGGTATAATATACAGTATGCAGGTGTAATATATAGTATGTAGGTATAATATACAGTATGCAGGTGTAATATATAGTATGTAGGTATAATATACAGTATGCAGGTGTAATATAAAGTATGTAATAATAATATAATAAATCTTTATTTATATAGCACCTTTCAAAACCAGGGTTACAAAGTGCTTTACAGGGGGACACAAAACAGCAGAGGACAAAGAACAGGACATACACACAAGGTTATAAGATTAAAAACAGTGCAGAAAAACAATGCAAAGAAATAAATAACTAACTTAGAAAATTCAAATACATAAGAGTTACATTAATTAAGGATTAAAAGCTAGTCTGTAAAAATGTGTTTTAAGAAGTGATTTAAAACGGGGGACAGACTCAGCAAGGCGGATCTCAAGGGGCAGGGCATTCCACAGGGTAGGGGCTCTAAAAGCAAAGGCCATACGTCCTTTGGTGTTAAGTTGACATGTTGGAATGTCCAGGAGAGCTTTATTAGCAGATCTCAGTGAGCGAGATGGGACGTAGTTTGACACTAGGTCTGAGATGTAGGCAGGAGCAAGGCCCATCCTGGCCTTACATGTAATTAAAAGGATTTTAAAATTTATTCTAAAGTCAACTGGGAGCCAATGGAGAGATGCTAAAATAGGTGTGATGTGGTCATATTTTCTTGTGCCAGTTAACAGACGGGCTGCGGCATTCTGAACCATTTGTAGACTATGGATGGATTTTTTTGAGAGGCATGTGTACAATGAATTACAATAATCGAGACGTGAGAATATGAATGCATGAACTACTTTTGACAGATCGGAAGGGGTTAGGAATGATTTAATTTTTGAGATATTTCTTATGTGGTAAAATGAGGATTGAATGACCTTTTTGATGTGTTGTTGTAGGCTAAGGTCTGGGTCAAAGGTTACGCCGAGGTTTCTAACTGTGGTTTTGAGGTTTGGAAGTAATGAGCCGAGGTTTGATTCTATTTGGGCTCTGGCGAGGGGGGGGCCAAACACCAAAACCTCTGATTTATTTTCGTTTAATTGAAGGAAGTTATTGTGCATCCAGTTTTTTATATCGGTTATGCAGTTATGTAGGGTGGCTAGTCTGTCTTTATTGTCTGGGGTTATTGGTAAATAAAGCTGAGTGTCATCTGCGTAACAATGAAATTGAATGTTGTATCTACGGATTATGTCCCCTAGTGGGAGCATATACAGCGAAAATAGGATTGGGCCGAGGATCGAGCCCTGGGGTACACCACAATGTAGGGGGGCTACGGATGATGCTGCATCACCTATATTGACGGAGAAACATCTCTCACTTAAGTAAGAGCTGAACCAACGGAGGGCTACACCAGAGATGCCTACAACCTTCTCTAGCCGACTGATGAGGACTTTGTGGTCGATGGTATCAAAAGCGGCCGTTAAATCGAGCAGGACCAGGATGGAACAACTGCCAGAACCAGTGGATAACAGCAAGTCATTAGACACCTTTAGGAGAGCTGTTTCCGTACTATGTAAGGAGCGAAAACCTGACTGAAACTTTTCAAAAATTGAGTTTGTACTCAGGTGGGTTATTAACTGATTGAAAACAATTTTTTCAAGAACCTTAGATAAAAAGGGAAGTTTAGAAATAGGCCTATAGTTCTTTGTATCAGATGGATCTAGATTTTGTTTCTTAAGCAGTGGTGTGACTATGGCTGTTTTAAAAAAGGTAGGAACAATACCGGAAACCAGGGAGGTGTTGATAAGTGAAAGGATATGGAGACCAACAGAGGGCAGTATCTCCTTTAGGAGTTGAGTGGGGACAATGTCTAATTTGCAGGAGGTGGTCTTCATGTGAGAGATGGTTTTAACAAGTGTTTCTATAGATATTGTTATAAATGAGGAGAAGGAGCTGATGGGGGGATCATGAGAGTTGGGGGTAGCTGCAGGAGTAAGTGCCGGGGGTTGGATGTTGGCCATCTGTGATCTGATGGAATAAATCTTGTCAGTAAAAAATGTTAAAAATGTCTCACAGTGCTCAGAGGAAGCAGGCATGTAGGTATAATATACAGTATGCAGGTGTAATATATAGTATGTAGGTATAATATACAGTATGCAGGTGTAATATACAGTATGTAGGTGTAATATACAGTATGCAGGTGTAATATAAAGTATGTAGGTATAATATACAGTATGCAGGTGTAATATAAAGTATGTAGGCATAATATACAGTATGCAGGTGTAATATAAAGTATGTAGGTATAATATACAGTATGCAGGTGTAATATATAGTATGTAGGTATAATATACAGTATGCAGGTGTAATATATAGTATGTAGGTATAATATACAGTATGCAGGTGTAATATAAAGTATGTAGGTATACTATACAGTATGCAGGTGTAATATATAGTATGTAGGTATAATATACAGTATGTAGGTGTAATATACAGTATGTAGGTGTAATATACAGTATGCAGGTGAAACCGTATTGTGGGGCTTCAATGTTTAGGATTAGGGTTAGGGTGGTGTAATGAGCTTGAGTTACTGAGTACTCTTCCACCTTTTAAAGTACTCCTCACGCCGCCCGGAACCCTTCCCAGGTCCTAAGCCCAAGAAGTTACCGGATCTTTTAAAATGAAACACTGTCACTACACCTTTAAGTTCACAAACAATTTCTCATTTGTGTAAACCCATTAAGTGTATTAAGTTCACAAACAGTTTCCCATTTGTGTAAACCTATGTAGGTGTACTAAGTTCACAAACAGTTTCCCATTTGTGTAAACCTATGTAGGTGTACTAAGTTCACAAACAGTTTTAATAACCTTCCTTGCTTGTGTAAACCTACTATTACACATATACATATACATATTTACATTACATATACTTATTTAACACTAACATAAATACACTTCTCTGAATGAAAGCTGAGCTATCAATGAGACCCTCTTTAACTGGTGAATATTATTACTTTCTACAGCGACTATTTATTTTAGAGACCAAGATATGCACCTTACTTTAGAAATGTAGACCTTAGGTCTGAATGGAGAATGCAAAACCACAAAGACAGTGTAAAGTGTGAGTCTGAACTTGTAGCTTCTCTCGCCAAGGGCTCGGGAGAGACGCAGCTCAACTTATTAGCACAAACCGTCCAGAGTGAACATCAGTTCATCCGGTTAGGGGTTTTGGAGATTTGTGCTTTATCTGTCAAGCTCGCCCACCAGCTCAGCACGCGCTGAGTTGGCTTCTGATAGGGTGAAAAGACTTTTAACCTAATACTCTTGTTGAATCTTACCAAAAGTCTCAATCAGTCCCACAGCCAGGAGATGGTTTCGAGTGCCTGAAGGTGTTCAAAACCTTCCTCCCATGAGTGCAGCCTTCCCCGTAGGGAAGGAGAGAAAGTCAAACCTTTAAAAAGTTGTTAACTCTTGAAAAATGACTTCAGACAGACACCAGATAAAAGTGAATAAAAAAGCTTTAGTGGAATAAAAACAGTTACAAAATATAAAACCACCAATACAGTAATTGGCAATGAAATAATGAAGAAGTACGATATAAGTACTTGACTAAAAACAGAGAATCTAACAGAGTCAAAGTCTCTCTAAGTACAGGAACAAGTGGTGCAGAAATTGCACTAAATACAAACAGGTCCATCCCCGACCCCTAACGGGCCGGGGATAGCTGCAACAACTCAACTAAAAAACAACTGAACAAGAGACACGGAGCATTCTCCTTTAAACAGTAGTCCGTTGCAGTCACAGTGACGTGATTTACACACAGAACATATTTTAGCACACACACGTTGTCACGCATCTGTGCACGTACATGCCCTCTCATGCACAGCCTGACGCAATGGAGACGGTCAAGGTGAGGCTAGGACTCCCCTATTCATTCGAGATTGGGGAGTGTCCGCCCTAGTTTCAGAAGTCTCTGGGAAACACGCTCTCCCCCAGGATGTCATATCTCTTATCTCGGATAAGAGATAACAGCACGGCCCGAACGTTAGGGAGGGACGGGCACCTGTCTCACTCACGCTCAGTCCCAGGTTGGTTTCCCAGACAGAGAGCGTCTTGTAGATGCAGCTGTGTTGGCAGTGTGCCAAGGCATACTTTCGTGCTTGTGAGAATGTCCCATGTTTGTTGCAAACACACATTACATACAGTATATGAGAAAAACAGCAGCTCTTTTGACTAAAAACCTACTTCTCATGTATTATAAAATGATGAGAACTTTTCTACACAAACAACAATGTATATATGCATTTTATACTACTAAACCAAGTATTTCAATATATATTTATGCCCTTTCTCCACACTAACATATAAGGATTATATCAGGACATAACTTTACTTGGCTTCTTCTTCTAGCGGCGAGAAGTGTAGTGTCGTTTCTCCTTTCGCTTCCCACTCTTGCCCTCCTGGGGGGCAGAGGTCACAGGTGGAGTGGGAGCTGGGGCTGGAGCTGGCTGGGGGCAGCCTGGGTTTGGATATAGGGGTTGTATTGCTTGCATTGGATAATATGCAAGTTGTGGCATGCCCACGGGCACCTGGGCAACTGGTGGAGATGGAGGTGGCGGCATGGCTTGGCGGTCAGCCTTGTCAGCAACAGCAGGAGTTGGAGATGGCTGTCTCTCTGATCCCACAGACCCTCTGCGCTTCTCCTGGTGCTGACGGTCCTTGTGGCGGTTGTCATGCTGGTACGGCTTGAAGGGCCTGGGTGCCACTTTCTTGGGGTCCCGGGCCGGAGCCCCAGGGCCCCTAACACCCCCTTTGGCACCCTGGCTCCCCTCTCGTGCTTTCGCCTCAATGGCAGCTGCGACAGCATCAGATGGGTATATGGCAGGATCTCGGTAGGCATCCCGGATTCCTGTTTGTCCATTCTCCCATTTTCCTCGAACTATGCAAGTTCCCAAAATGGCTTCCAGGCAACCAAAGCGATTCTGCCCTGATCCCTGAGTTTCAATGGTGGCCCACACTTGGCCCGCCTGGTAACGCAGAGAACTCACCATCACCCTGTAGATGGTTACACATGCAGGCACGATAGAGCGCCAGTTGTCTCCTATCAGGCGGGAATAGTTCACCAATCTCTTGATGGAGTGGCCTTTCAGTAACACGTAGTCTTCCCAAGTAGGTGTCAGGAACGGCTCTCTGTTGGACAGGTGTCCTCGTCTGATGCCCGCGATCTGCTCCCAAACTTGAGGAACCTTCAGGGCATCGTCGTTGATCTTGTTGCCTTTGATGCCATATAGCTGCATCCTGGGCATCTCGTAGTCTTCATCGTCAGCGAGGTCCCCCAGAAGTGAGGGAAACACCACCTTCCAGACAGCACCCGCAATGGGCACAGAGGACTCCGCTGGTTGATCCACTGGAGCCGGGGTGGAGGCACCACTCCGATCTTCCTCTGGGAGATATCCAGAGATCTGGTTCTCCGGGTGTTTGCTATTATGCAAATCAATAATGTGCTCATCTGGACAGGCTGGGCAGCCGCTGACACAGCCTGGACAGCCTGTATCTCCAGAGTTATTAGCAAGAAGATTGTCATCATCCATGTCGTCCAGGCAAATGGAGATGATCTGCTCTTGTCCTTCGCTGGCCATGTCTAGGTCGTCGTCAGGTTCCAATTCTCCACAAAGAATAGGAAGGTTTGAGAAGTGTCCCATATGATGGTCAGCAGACGTTTGTGACGAGAGCTTGCCTGAGGAGCTCCTTATATACAGAGCCTCAGGCCACAGCTCCTCCCTAGGGAGGGGGTGCCCCTCCCTCCGGGTTCCTCCTCTCTCTTCCCACGGGAAATATATCTCCCGTTGAGAGATAAGAGATAAGAGCTCATTAGTGCCGGCCAGCTGTGTTGAGGTGTCACCCTAGTTCAAGGCCACCTTGTCTAGCTGGATGCATGAACACAGAGCAGCTTTGTCAGCAGTGTGCAAAAGCATGTATTTCTCTCTCTATGCAGTACAAACAGTGCATATGGATTAAAAGGACAGGGGGCCATATTCTTGGGGTCACAGTCAGGACCCCTAACACCCCCTCTGGCATTTGCATTCGGCCAGGGCAATGCCCAACCATGAGCAAGAACATCTGACCACAGCTTCAGCGGCCATAACAGGATAGGCTGCCAGGACGATACACAGTCCATACAGGACGTAGCACCGCGGGCAAACCAATGCTCAACATCCCCTGGGCCCCTCCTTGGGCCCAAAGGTAAAGGCCTCGCCACCAGGGCGAATGAGAGGCTTGCATGAAGCCTTCCCTGGCCAACTTCACCACACCATAGGATACGCCTAACCAGGCGCTGGCACTCTTTCCAACTCCACTGTCCCCAGTTGGAGGGGACCGTCCTGGCGCTACACAGATCAACACTTCATGTCTGGCACACTCCAAGGCAAAGGGCATCTCCTTACGAGAACCAACAGTTACCTGCCCCATGCCTGGCGTAACCTCTCCATTCCTAACTAGGGGTTTACAACCCGAAGCTTCGGCCATTTCTCAGTGCTCACCTGGTCTTGCGAACTTGGTCAATATGTACTATTACCGAGTTCTCCAACCTAAGCTGAGCCGATGTGGGCTCGCCCCGCCGACCGCTCCCGAGGGAGCGTTGTCTGCGGCGGTGGGATTGGCGGAGTCCATGCCCAAATAACTTAGGTTGGTCGCAAAGTCGTTATAATATTATTAGATGTTCTCAACTGCTATTTTATCTAGTTCCTGATGGAGTTGTTTTTACCGATTTACTGGCCGTCTGCTGCGCTTACAGACCTCCACTTCACTCTGTTCAAAATCTCCGACGCTCTGGGGAGTTTTGTGAATAAAAACACTTAAGCCTTGATAATATTAACTATCCTTTACTTCCGTAGTAAATAACTATATTCCAAGGGTCTCTCGGCTATTCTTTATGTGGCAGTGGACACGAATTTAATTAATCAATTACTAATCAATAATCAATAATCAATCAATATCCACCCAGGGACGCCATGTAATGAGCTTGAGTTACTGAGTACTCTTCCACCTTTTAAAGTACTCCTCACGCCGCCCGGAACCCTTCCCAGGTCCTAAGCCCAAGAAGTTACCGGATCTTTTAAAATGAAACACTGTCACTACACCTTTAAGTTCACAAACAATTTCTCATTTGTGTAAACCCATTAAGTGTATTAAGTTCACAAACAGTTTCCCATTTGTGTAAACCTATGTAGGTGTACTAAGTTCACAAACAGTTTCCCATTTGTGTAAACCTATGTAGGTGTACTAAGTTCACAAACAGTTTTAATAACCTTCCTTGCTTGTGTAAACCTACTATTACACATATACATATACATATTTACATTACATATACTTATTTAACACTAACATAAATACACTTCTCTGAATGAAAGCTGAGCTATCAATGAGACCCTCTTTAACTGGTGAATATTATTACTTTCTACAGCGACTATTTATTTTAGAGACCAAGATATGCACCTTACTTTAGAAATGTAGACCTTAGGTCTGAATGGAGAATGCAAAACCACAAAGACAGTGTAAAGTGTGAGTCTGAACTTGTAGCTTCTCTCGCCAAGGGCTCGGGAGAGACGCAGCTCAACTTATTAGCACAAACCGTCCAGAGTGAACATCAGTTCATCCGGTTAGGGGTTTTGGAGATTTGTGCTTTATCTGTCAAGCTCGCCCACCAGCTCAGCACGCGCTGAGTTGGCTTCTGATAGGGTGAAAAGACTTTTAACCTAATACTCTTGTTGAATCTTACCAAAAGTCTCAATCAGTCCCACAGCCAGGAGATGGTTTCGAGTGCCTGAAGGTGTTCAAAACCTTCCTCCCATGAGTGCAGCCTTCCCCGTAGGGAAGGAGAGAAAGTCAAACCTTTAAAAAGTTGTTAACTCTTGAAAAATGACTTCAGACAGACACCAGATAAAAGTGAATAAAAAAGCTTTAGTGGAATAAAAACAGTTACAAAATATAAAACCACCAATACAGTAATTGGCAATGAAATAATGAAGAAGTACGATATAAGTACTTGACTAAAAACAGAGAATCTAACAGAGTCAAAGTCTCTCTAAGTACAGGAACAAGTGGTGCAGAAATTGCACTAAATACAAACAGGTCCATCCCCGACCCCTAACGGGCCGGGGATAGCTGCAACAACTCAACTAAAAAACAACTGAACAAGAGACACGGAGCATTCTCCTTTAAACAGTAGTCCGTTGCAGTCACAGTGACGTGATTTACACACAGAACATATTTTAGCACACACACGTTGTCACGCATCTGTGCACGTACATGCCCTCTCATGCACAGCCTGACGCAATGGAGACGGTCAAGGTGAGGCTAGGACTCCCCTATTCATTCGAGATTGGGGAGTGTCCGCCCTAGTTTCAGAAGTCTCTGGGAAACACGCTCTCCCCCAGGATGTCATATCTCTTATCTCGGATAAGAGATAACAGCACGGCCCGAACGTTAGGGAGGGACGGGCACCTGTCTCACTCACGCTCAGTCCCAGGTTGGTTTCCCAGACAGAGAGCGTCTTGTAGATGCAGCTGTGTTGGCAGTGTGCCAAGGCATACTTTCGTGCTTGTGAGAATGTCCCATGTTTGTTGCAAACACACATTACATACAGTATATGAGAAAAACAGCAGCTCTTTTGACTAAAAACCTACTTCTCATGTATTATAAAATGATGAGAACTTTTCTACACAAACAACAATGTATATATGCATTTTATACTACTAAACCAAGTATTTCAATATATATTTATGCCCTTTCTCCACACTAACATATAAGGATTATATCAGGACATAACTTTACTTGGCTTCTTCTTCTAGCGGCGAGAAGTGTAGTGTCGTTTCTCCTTTCGCTTCCCACTCTTGCCCTCCTGGGGGGCAGAGGTCACAGGTGGAGTGGGAGCTGGGGCTGGAGCTGGCTGGGGGCAGCCTGGGTTTGGATATAGGGGTTGTATTGCTTGCATTGGATAATATGCAAGTTGTGGCATGCCCACGGGCACCTGGGCAACTGGTGGAGATGGAGGTGGCGGCATGGCTTGGCGGTCAGCCTTGTCAGCAACAGCAGGAGTTGGAGATGGCTGTCTCTCTGATCCCACAGACCCTCTGCGCTTCTCCTGGTGCTGACGGTCCTTGTGGCGGTTGTCATGCTGGTACGGCTTGAAGGGCCTGGGTGCCACTTTCTTGGGGTCCCGGGCCGGAGCCCCAGGGCCCCTAACAGGTGGCCATTAGGCCACGCCCCTTTTGTAGACAAATACAATTAGCCGATCGCTATGCCCCTCCTAAAGCCGTCCTCGTCCAATGCCAAGTTAGCAACAGGTTACTAACGCAGCAGACTTGGCAAGCTGCCATGGCGGCGCGCATCGGTGTACCGCTAGTCTGGCTGCTAGATAGAGATGGGATTTATGGTTCTTTGAAGTGAACCGGATCTCTGAGATCCGTTCCTTTCAAAGAGCCGTTCAAAAGACTGGCTCATTTTAGTTACTGGTTACTTTGTAGATTTTGATTATGATTGTAAATCACTTCCACCCAAATAGGCCTGTACATTTTGGCCATTGGATACATTTCTGGCATTTGAAAATAGGTGATCTACAAGCTCACAATGTGTCACGTTGCGATGCATTGTGAGCTTGTAGATCAGCTATTTGCAAATGATTTTTCTACATTTTACTCATTAGAAAACCTGTGAAACAGGACATTCTGCATAATGAGTACGTTCTAATATTGGTACTTTAAGTAGCCTACATTTTGATACCAATACTATTTTACTTTTACTCTAGTAGCCTACATTAATAACATTCCAAACGTGATTGCAGTATTGATATGTTTACCTAAGTAAAGAAATGTAGTACTTTTCCCACCACTGTTCATAGAAAGGAACGGCTCCCTACTGTGAACCGAATCATATCGTTCATTTCAAAGAGCCGTTCAAAAGACTCGATTCGTTCGCGAACGTCCCACCCACTCGCTTCCGTGTCACAAACACTGAAACAAAAACAGAACGGATTGCACTGACCTACACAAACCAACCCACGGGAATAATTTAGGAGCACTTCATGAGAAAATATAACTGGTAACACTTGTGTACTGTATGTTAATCTGACTTTAGTATAGGCTATTGTTTTCTTCCTGGACGTTTGTGGCAGGTTAGTCTGCAGCTGGGTGCTATTGCTGCACGCCGCCATGGCAGCTTGCCAAGGCACCCGCCTTAGTAACCTGTCGCCTAGCTTGGCATTGGGCAAGGACGGCTTTAGGAGGGGCATAGCGATCGGCTAATTGGTAATTCTTTGCCTCTTGTGATGTGTGTGCAAAGTTGCTCCACCTTCAGCTCCACCTTCAGCTCCACTTTCAGCTCCACCTTCAGCTTCAGCTCCACCTTCAGCTGCACCTTCACCTTCAGCTGCACACGCCCAGGTAGTCTACATACTTTATATTGTTCACTTTGTTATTCACACTGAACAGGCGACTGCATCAGAGCCAGAGCCTTTGTGTCATCATTACTACATTTAAATGGTTATTAAATGTATTTATTTTGTCAACAGGCTTGTAGTTCATGTCAATAACAGACTCTGAAAGGTCCTACTGTAAAACTTTTATTCGCAAACAATTTTGAAAACTACTAGTTACATACTTTTGACACATTGTGAGCTTGTAGATTGCTATTTTCGAAAGATTTTTATACATTTAGAAGATTTGTTAAAAGGGACATTCTTCGTAAAAAGTAGGCTTACTTACTTAAAGGGATATTTCACTTTCAAGAAAACTTTTTTTTACATTTTATCATCTAATCTATCATGGTTAAAATGTAGTTTGAAGTTATATTGGGTTTGTATAGGAAGGTCCTGGAAGGGGGCAACATGGGGGAAATGAATATCAAATATCTGAATACTGAATGAAGAAATTCAAAAACTGTCCAGGGTGTTCCCAAAAGCCTGATTATACAATAAAAAACGTTTTTTTTAAACAGCAAACTCTTGTCTCTTGTTGGTACCGGGGGTCGCTCACTGCTCATCTGTTGCTGTGTTGTTGGGTGATGTCACACGTGTGTTCCATATATGGAAGTATGCAGGGGGTGTGTCTCGCAGTTTCTCATAATAAACAGCACTGGAGACGTAAAGAAAAGAAAAAAGGGAGTCTTTTGTTGGATAGTCGGCGTTTAATTGCTTGTTTCAATTGCGCACCCAGAAATTAAAGGAGGCCCAGTTTTTTATTGAATACCGGACATTATTAGAGGATTTACGGTAATATTGATCATATCAGGGATCTCCATATAAGGGCATAAAAGGGATTCTGTTAGTTCCCATCAAAGTGATGTCAGAGCGGCAAACCCATAGAGCTTTGCTTTGACTGACCTACAGTAGAAGTGTGTGTCTATCTACTGTACGTAAGCAGACATGTACATTCATGTGTATCTTGTGATGAGTAACTTCAACTAAAGTCTCTTCACACCCAAAGCATGAATTGAATGAAGCTGAGATGTTTGCATTCTCTGTACAGGAACCAACCATGGGGTCACTTGAGGAACGTATCTTGGATGCTCTGCAGGAGCTGGGAGAAGATGAGTTTTCTGCTTTCGCAGAAAGACACCCTGATAACCTTGGAGGCCTCAAACCAATCCCATGGTGTGAGTTGGAGAAAGCTGATAGGCCGGAGACTTCCCGGCTGATCAAGCAGGTCTACACCAGTGATCATGCACCTCAGGTCATGGGGAAGGTCCTGGAGAAGATCAAAAGAACAGATCTACGGAAGAGCTTTCCAGAGATATGTGAAGGTAGGTGAAGAGAGGATGGATGGATACGATTGATTGATTGATTGATTTAATTGATTAGTTTATTTACGTGTCCTGCACAGAGTGCCCAACCCTCATGGGTTCATAAGACACCATTTCAAGTTTACCGTATGTTTTACAATAGTCATACATTTTCAGAATTAAACAGAGTATTTTGTCTTGACAAATAAAATCTGACACAATAAACGCTCCTTTGGCAAAACATATCTCAAGTTTTTCATAATCGTCTAGGAGGTCAAGGAAATAATCACTATCAGCTTATACAACTTAAAGCTATACTATGTAAGTTGCTCAACTAGTGGTCAGTAGCGGTATTGCTTTTTTCGGCCGTTTTTCGGCCGGAGTCGTCGCGGACCACCGCCGCGGACCACCGGAGCGGCGCCGCAAACCACCGCGACCGATAGTAATCCGTGGAGGGGTAGAACGCATGGTAGAACGTACTTTTCTGGCCAGGATTTGTGGATTAAGAGGTTAAAATCCTTCACCATGGTAAACACTGTAGCCAAGCGGAGGCGCTTCCTGGAGACCAGAGCAGATAAGCTGTGATTGGCCGGTAGTGTACCATGTGTGCATGATCGGCGATGTGATTGGGCAACGTATACACAACGTATACAGATGATGCAGATTACGTCATTTTGGCGCGAAATCCCGCCCCTGTCACTGCTAAGAAGAAAACATATAAAGAGAAGGCTTCAGAAGCTGAAAATAACGGAGTGGGTGTTCTAAAACTTTAGCGATTTAACAGTTAGGACAATTTTAAGATTTGTTTTATAAAAAAAGTTACATGGTACAACTTTAATTATATTAAAAGTCAGTACTGTAGATTGTACTGGGCATACATGCACAGACACACAGACACACAGACACACACAGACACACAGACACACACAGACACACACACACACACACACACACACACACACACACACACACACACACACACACACACACACACACACACACATCACATCAAAGTATTTTTTTCCTTCACCATTTCTATGAGGTTTCCAGAACAACATACAATTCCTAAGAAATCCTAGTTGATGAAATAATTGTTTAATTGTCATCAATCCAACATGTCCACCAAGTGTTGTTAAAAAGCCATATAAATGTATGTTCTGCTCACAAGGAAAATGTGGACTGTATGTGGTGCATTTATATAGCACCTTAATCCAAGGCACTTTTCATAGATTGTGCATTACATTCACCCATTCACACACACATTCAGAGTCTTGCTCAAGGACTCTTCGACACTAACCCGGGATTGAACTGGGAACCCTTCGGGAATGACGGTATCTCTACCCCTGAGACACTGCCGCCCCTCAGAATCTATTTGGAAGTCTATTGAAATCTCAGGAATTTATTCAAATTAAAATTGGACTCAATCGATAGCTTATTCACAACTATTAGCCACCACTATTGGACATATTGATGCCAATTAAACATATTTCAGCAACTAGGATTTTCTTTAGGACTTTTATTACTGTATGTTGTTCTGGTGACTTAATAGAGATGGTCTGTGAAGAAAATGAAAAATGTTACAATTACTTATATTTTGAGGTCCAACATAAGCTAGTTTGCCTTCCCTTATAAAGACATTTCTCACTGCTGACAGCCGGTGAGCGGTCCATTATGTCAATGAATTGAATAACAAGGACCTCCAACCAAAACAAGACCGCAAAGGTTTTGTGATGTTCCTTTTAGGCAGGGTGTTTGATTGTACTTAACTGTACTGTTCTTCATCTTTGTTTAATAACATAATCAATCAATTCATGAATGTATGAACAGTATATAATATATAGACACTATTCTAGGCTGTTACCCCCGGCCCAGGGGAACCCAGAACCAACATATGGTGTGGAAAACCAACCTTCCCAGCTCCCAAGAGCCACCATCCAAACAGTTTACTGTTTCCATCTCTTCTTTTATTTCTCTCCAGGACAGAGAACTGATCACAACAAAACAAAACTAGAACAGAATATATTCTTATACGCACGCGAATAGCCACATTGTGTGGTCACATGTTCAGATACTGGATTCTGATTGGCTTAAAACAGTGGTAAATCAGGCAACAACCTTGAGTTGGCTCATGGACCCCGCCCACTGTTGTGTTGCAGTTGATTGTAACTAAATAAACTTGCAAGTTACAACTGTGTTTTCTTTCATTTATATGGTAGAAGTGGTAGAAAAGCAATTTACCATTCGAAGGTTGTGGGTTGTTCTTCGCCTCGTGGCACAACCCTGAAACAGTGGTAAATCAGCCAACAACCCACTCCCTCTCATGGTAAATGGCTTACATTTAGCATCACGTTAATCAAGTGTTGCATAGATTTCACATTAGAAGAGAAGCATATCACAAGCACTTTCATAACCTTCATAATCAAAACACAGGCCGATACAAAGACAATATAGCCAATTCCCCACCTCACCTCAGGGCTGCCGGACTACTGACTTACTCACATGTGACGACATACGACAAACTGACAGTGACCAGCAAACACAGAGATGTTTAAATAGACTAACAGGACATAATAGTTTAAATAGGGGCTAATGGGACACAGGTGAGCACTGAGCACTATGGACAACTAACACATGATTGGCTGGGGCTAAACAAGACACATTTTCAAATTACAGTCAAATTACCCAGGGCTGTGGAAAGTCATTTACAGGTACAGGTGCTGTCCCCAGGGAGACCTCCTGCAGGCGCGAGCGCCCGCGAAAAAATTTGTTTTTTAATCGGTTTTTAATACATTTTATAATGGTTTTAATTCGGGTTTTTAAAAATATAAATTGGCCAAATTGCAGAATCGTCATGCAATCTAGCATCAAATAGCCTAACATAACATAGGACTGGACAAACACCCCCAGATAAGCATCTATGATAGATGTAGGCTGAAACATATGAGACATACAACAACAGTGCTACACTGGCACAGCAGCAGCGTCAGAACGCAAGGATACAGTAGAAATAATATTAGGTCCTATAGGCCTATACATAAAACCACATCAAAGCCAATTTTTATGTTGGTTAATTAAACAAACTGTAATTGATCAGTAACTACTGAATAGGGCTTGCAAAGCTGGTGTCATACTGGGATGCCCCTCCCCCTGCAGCCATTTTGAGAGGGTCGGGGGATATATACTAGCTATAGTAGCAGGGCTTGACATTAACTTTTTTAGGCACTTTTTCTGTGATGCTCCTAGCAGCTTTGTGATGTATGCAGACTATGGACTGTGGAGTGGAGGGGGCCAAGGAGGTCTTATTTATTTGTCCAAAAAAAAAAAAAAGAATAAACTAGAAGCAGTGCTCTTCCGAGCACAGGTCTCCACCAGGCCGTGTGTCCTGGTGGTGCTACTGTATAATAGGCCAATGTAAAAAGGGTGGCATATATTCTTCACCATAGATCTTTCATGGAAATCGGACGCTGCATGCATGATTTGAAGCATTGTGTTCCAAAAATGTGTTTTGCTAAACTCTACCTGCTGGTGGCGCTATAACAGGCCAATGTGAAAAAAGGTAGCATTTGTTCCTTGACCTAGTGGGAATATGTGTGGCAAATTTCACGGTAATCGCAAGCTGCGTTGATGATTTGAAGCATTTTGTTTAAAAACAGAGCAATCCTGCAAACTTTGGAAGCTAATATTAGCCAATCAGGATGGAATATGAAATATCAGACGGATCTGACTTGATCACATGACTATAGAGATACTGTGTACCAGAGATGGGGACTCGAGTTAAAGACTCGTCACTCGAGTCGAATCGAGTGACACTTTTGGCGACTCGTCACTCGACTCGGACTCGCCCCTCAAAGACTCGAGACTCCACTCGACTCGTGATCATAAGACTCGTGAAGTTCACGAGTCTTAAAATATTTTAAGCACTATAATGCATGACAAGCCCGACAAATATTGTCCTTTCCTTCTCCTTTCTTCTTTCTTTCTTCTCTGGTGCGCGGCTGAGCGCCGCTGTACGGCTGAGCGCTGCGCAAGGACACAGGGGCGACCGGGTTGTTTTTCCCAACGTACTTAAGCGCAACGGTGGGGGCCCAGGAGCGCTTCGCTGTGTTCACTTGGACCGCGCAGAGCGGCCCGTTGGGAAAAACGCAGTCTGTCTCGCAAAGCGTGGCAGACACAGCCGTCTGCATGGACCTTTCATCGTAAGATTTAAATATTAAAACGGCGAAATAAAACACACATGTTTAGCTCATCATCAGCTATTGTACTTCAGCTAACTTGGCATTTGTTTAATAATTTGATAAAATGATAGGATTATCTGTGAGAACCTGCTTATCTAATGTCGGGTTTCTCTCCGAGCGCATCCTCCTCTCGTCTTGTTCCACCAGCTGCAGGCAGCTATAGGCCTATGTATATAAAGACTCGTAACTCGACTCGGACTCGCCACTTAAAGACTTGAGACTCGACTCGACTCGTCCCCCAAACTGCCCAAAGACTCGTAACTCGACTCGGACTCGCCACTTAAAGACTCTTGACTCGACTCGACTCGTGATCACGAGACTCGTGGGCATCTCTGCTGTGTACCGATTTGCGGGATTTTTGGATAAAATCTCAAGGAGTAATATCCAAAAATGTGTTTTACATAAGTCGGCCCAAAGGTGGCGCTATAAAAGGCTGATGTGAAAAGTTTATCCTTAGCCTCTAGGGAGTGCGCTTACAAAGTTTGAAACTGATCGGTGGAGTTATAGGTAAAACCACAAATCGGCCTGTTATAGCGCCACCATGAGGCTGATTTAAAAACATTTAAGTGGTATTTCTTCCTCGGGCTAGTGGGAACGTGTGTGTGCGATTTCATGATAATTGCACTTTGCGTTTGTGATTTGAGGCATTTTGTTCAAAACGGCTCAATCTTACAAACTTTGGAAGCCAATCTTAGCCAATCAGGACGGAATATGCAAAATCGGACAAATCTGTGTCGATCACATGACTGTTGAGATACTGCCTAGCGATTTGTAGGATTTTTGGACAAAATCTGTAAGAGTAGTGCACAGAAATGTGTTTTGGGAACATCGGCCACTAGGTGGCGCTAGAAAAGGCCCATTTGAAAAATTTAGGGCAGAGGTTCTAGATTGGCATCCAGGGAATGTGTGTGCTCACTTTGGCAGCGACCGGGCCAACGGTGACTGAGATTAGCTGCACACAAACTGCGAGGACGCACGGACGGACACACGGACGGACGGACGGACACACGGACGGACGGAGGGGAAAACATACTCTCCCCCATGCCTTCGGCTGGTGGAGACAAAAATACTGAAATGGCAAATTGTCCAGTTACTTTTGTGCCTGGACAAGTGAATGGGAAATGTACTTGTCCAGATGACACTGTGCCTCAAAAAGTTAATGTCAAGCCCTGCTACTATAACTAATATATATCCCCCGACCCTCTCAAAATGGCTGACCGGGGGAGGGGCATTCCAGTATGACACCAGCTTTGCAACCCCAATTACTAAACTGCAGTGACTTTCTGGAGTTTTGGGGGTAAACAAGGAAGTGGGGCTGTGTGCTTGTTGTGTGTTGTGAGTATGATTGAAGAGTGTGCAATAAAGACATGTCATTCTGCACGTTAAAAGAAAAACAGCAATTTGTCATTCTTTGCTTTGCTATTTCTTACAATACATTTAATTCTGGTTTGACATATGACAAACATGTATTCAGATTTGTGTTTAGATTTGTATGTTTAAAAAATATAATTTCAGTGCTATTCGTGTATAAGAATAATGTGTAATGTATAACTTAAATGTGCCTGCAGTGCAATTCGATTTTGACCAATAAAATGTACAATATTTGACTTGATTGAGCTACCTCTAAATATGCTTGAAATTCAACCAAATTTTAGCCAAAGTAGTTTTCTTGAAACTCAAGAAAATCTAAAAAAGGCCATTTAAGATCCACCCTAATGTACATCATATCAGCTCACAGAGCTCACTTCATTATCCTCTTCTCCTCATGCAGGAGTTGAACTCCCATCAGAAGACTCAGCTAACAACGATGTTAAGAAGCCACCTGCTGGTCCCCATGGTGAAGCCAGTGGTGAGTTATGAAAGACATGTATTTTGTGGCTATATTTATTTTCAGCGTTGTTCAACGTTAGTTGAATTCAAAATCTCATAAATGAATTCATGATAGAACATGCTGGAGTTTAGACCGCTAACTTGATTCAAGTCAGTATTATACTGAGATTTTACTTTGTTTATTTCAGACATAATTAGTGATAAGCAATAATAAAAGACATGCCATGGACTTAAACTGTAGTTTTATAACTAAGACTCACTCTGTGACTCGCTATGGGAGAGCGCCCTTTGGCGTAGAAGCATTACCTTACCATCTTAGTCAGGTCCGCTATGTTAATAAAGGTTTATTCGTTGGATTTTTTTGGAGATTTGTAAAACTATACATTTTTGGAATCTTCAGAGCATGGGGAATCCAAAAATCTTTGTTTGCATTTGCACAGACACCTGCAAAGCCTCCATTTTGGACGTTCAAAATGGCCGACATAAAATACACAATTTGTGCTATCTTGGCTTCTAGACAACCTAGAAACGTAATTAAACATGCTAATCCTATGTTTTCTGGGTCAAGGAATCGAATGAATGAATGATGGATGTAAAATGTTCTGGACCCCCACCCCCTTTCTGGGGGTTATCTATTTTGGGACCTCCCAGAACAGTACGCTAGCCAGTTAATGTCCGATTTTCATAATATTAGAGTTGTTTTGTAGGTTTTAAAACATCCCGAGTTCATTTATTAGACTTTTAAAGCAGCCAGAATAACCTTTCTGACTTTTGGTTGGGGTCTTTCCTCACCTGGGACCCACTAGACAGACCCCTGTCTAGGGGTCTGTCTCAGTAATCGCTCTGCTACTGCTCCAGAACAATGTTAAATTAGATCATAATTGAAGCATAAAAGCTGTTGTAGCTGGGCTCTGAAAACAAAAATGAGAAGTAGCAAATACCAGGGGTCTTCCACAGGGGGTCCGGAACCCCTGCTGGGTCCTCAGAGTTACTACAGGGGGCCCGCCAATCTTGATGGGATCTTTTTTTTTTTCACATTTGAAACTGAAACTTTGAATGTTTTTATGTATCCTGGGTTTATTGCGGCCATAGGTCGCAGTTTGCGACCATAGGTCACAGTTTACTATCAGAACCGTCACATCTTGACCGTATCTATCTGTCTGTCTGGACGGGTAACGCTTTTTTGTTGATTGACTCTCACACTCTGGCATCCCGCTCTGACATCACTGTGATGTCAGGGAACCAAATCCCCTTTATGCCCATATATGGAGATCCCTGTGATGCCAGGGGAACCATAAAAGGACAACTAGGTAGTCATCCGGCAACAGCTCACAGCTGTGAAGCCGGGAGGAGTTCAGATTGACAATCAGGTTCACAGGAGGGGAGGGTGCGAGCAAAGTGTGGTAGAACAGGGGAAGGGCAAGGGCCAGACCCAGAATTTGACATAATGAAAGTATTGCAACTTCTCACTTGTGCAGACTAACGTGTCCATTTATTGCACTGCACTCACACTGACAACACAACACACACACATACACACCTCTTTGTTATTGTCACCCCAAAACCCTCACCATATCCTCTTAACTCATTTTGTGCCAATCCCGAGAATACTCGTAAAAAATACTCGAGTATCACATGGTGCCGATCCCGAGTATACTAGTGAAAAGTACTCTATTACTGTAACGGCGGTTCTCCTACCCTGTTGCTGCGCGGAAGGTCCTGACACGATCGCCCTCGCCGATTCATCATCATCACGGATCCACGAGCACAAAATAGTAATCCCATAACATTGAGGCAGACCGGGAATCTCATCTTTAATGTCCATTATCTCCAAACATCACTTTCAAAGGGAGGATGGCAGTAGATTCTCGCTTATATAACACATGTTGAAAAGCACCGATCCGCCATTACACAACAGCATGTTGACGACGAGCGATTCCGGTGAATGACGTCAAACCGGAAGTGTTTACGCTATGGACTTCTGGCCTTCACAATAAGACAACGGTCGTGGATGCAGCCTGCGGGAGGCACGCTGGACATTTTAATCCGTTAATTTCTGGAGCACAAAATGAGTTAAAGAGCCCATGGTCAATTATGCCCAAAAGGATTCACTACAATGCAGTCATTTCAGACATGCAGGATCTATTGTCTTCATCATTGTCATCTTCAATGTCCAACCTAATAGTGTTGACACAGTCTCCACCATGGAGTCAAAGGCAGGTTACTTGAGCAGCTGCACCGTCCCTTGCAGCCATATTTGATGAGCTCAAGTACTGCCTTTGGAGCAGGGAGGGCAAGACACCTGACTGGAAAATACCCTCCACTCTCTGAATTCCATCTATTTTCTTCGATTGGTGGAAGCTCAGGGCAATTTGTCAGGTATGATTTATCCTGCATTGTGACATAGTTGGCACGGATGTGGTAGCAGTGCAGCACGAGTTGGAGGTAGCATCTCACCCTCAGTTCTTTGACAGAAATAGTTACCATCTGAGTAATCGCAGGGTTGTTGGACCTTTTGAACTGTAAACATGGCATGTAAAATGCTTTAATGACTGCAATGTTGATGGAAGCTCACCAATAATAAGCTCAGGAGGAATGGAACCCTTTAAGGTCCTTGAAGTGGTTAATGACTTGGTCATCATCACCAGGCTTCAAGTAGGCATTGACCCATGTCTTTTTGGAGATTCCAACGAAATTCTCTTCCCCAGCCAGCACCAGAAAAATCATGTAGGCCAAGGAACCCTTGACATTTGTGACATCCAATAACTTGAACTTGCTTGAATAATGAATATGTGTGTGCACTTCCACAAAATCATGTCCCTTGATGAAGGTATCGTATTATGATGCCTACTTTGTCATACCTGACAAATTGCCCCAAGCTTCGATCAATCGAAGAAAATAGATGGCATTTAGAGAGTGGAGGGAATGTTCCAGTCAGGTGTCTTGCCCTCCCTGCTCCAAAGGCAGTACTTGAGCCCATAAAATTTGGCTGCAAGGCAGGTTGCACTCCTCCCTGCAAATGCTATGGTGGAGACTTTCAACACAATATGTCTTGCAAATTAGGGAGGACATGTACAGTATTTTAGTGAATCTCTTTGGGCATAATTGACCATGAGCTATTTAAGAGGATAGGGTGAGGGTTTTGGGGTGACGATTAACAAAGAGGTGTGTGTGTGTGTGTGTGTGTGTGTGTGTGTGTGTGTGTGTGTGTGTGTGTGTGTGTGTGTGTGTGTGTGTGTGTGTGTGTGTGTGTGTGTGTTTGTCAGTGTGAGTGCAGTGCAATAAATGGACACGTTAAGTCTGCACACCCAAAGTGAGAAGTTGCAATACCTTAATCCCTGCAGTAACACCTGTCAACCATAACTGTCTAACACAAAAATTGTATAAATAATACTGAGAATACTAATAAATCATCGAAGTACAATACATAAACCCAGGATACATAAAAACATACATAAAAAATAAAATCCTTTCCCATTAAGATTTGGTTGCCCCCCTGTAGTAACTATGAGGACCTCCCAAGGGTCCCGGACCCCCTGAGGAAGACCTCTGGTATTTTGCTTACTCATTTTTGTTTTCAGAGCCCAGCTACAACAACTTTTATGCTTCAATTATGATCTAATTTAACATTGTTCTGGAGCAGGAGCAGAGCGATTACTGTGATAGGCTCATGGGTCTGTCTAGGGGGTCCCAGGTGAGGAAAGACCCCAACCAAAAGTCAGAACAGTTATTCTGGCTGCTTTAAAAGTCTAATGAATCAACTCAGGATGTTTTAAAACCTACAAAACTCTAATATTATGAAAAAGACATTAACTGGCTAGAGTACTGTTCTGGGAGGTCCCAAAATAGATAACCCCAAGAAAGGGGGTGGGGGTCCGGAACATTTTACACCCATCATTTACTTTACTGATTCCTTGACCCAGAAAACATAGGATTGGCATGTTTAATTAAGTTTCTAGGTTGTCTAGAAGCCAAGATAGCACAAATTATGTATTTTATGTCGGCCATTTTGAACGTCCAAAATGGCGGCTTTGCAGGTGTCTGTGCAAATGCAAACAAAGATTTTTGGATTCCCCATGGTCTGAAGATTCCAGAAATGTATAGTTTTACTAATCTCCATAAAAAGCCAACAAAAATACATAGTGGACCTGACTATCTGGACAATTTTCGATAGGCTGGAAACTGATCGCATTTGACAGAAGGAGGTCCCGCCCTCCGCGTATATACCCTGTCTGGGGGTGATCTTTCATCGGTTTAATTTTGCTTCTCATCGAGTGCACACACATTACATCTCAGTCCTTATTATTTATCAATTAGTCTCAACAGGACGGTCTTCTCAACCCTGGCCACGAGACACTTACGATCATAGAATGGACGACACAACAGCGGAATTGTACGTTTTCATTTTTAGATTTTCTCTATATCGAGAAAAGCCTAGCACAACAAACCTAGCCTAGCTCACCCATGTGGATAACGCGCTAGCTTTCCTCACATAGCTAGTACTGTTTGCTTAAAGAAGCTGGTGAGCATCATAACCTTGCCCCGCTTCCAACAACAAGACCTGAGGACGACCACAACGACAAGCCATGAGCCTCCCGGCTTACTCCGTGGAGAAGTAGGAAGGCCTCATCTGGACTGACCCTCAGGCCGCCACCACTTGGCTGGAGCGTTTCCTCTTAAAGATTGGGACAACGTGATGGAGGGGTCGGATGTTTCCTTTTAACAATTTAGCCAGCATTCATGCTAAAACACGTTTTCAGATATTGCCACGGTTGGCCGCCATAATGAGTAAATCTGTCTTTTTTATTATTATTTTTTTATCCCAGAATATCAAACTCCTCACTGTTGCCATCTGTGGTCACCACCTTGTATCATCCAGTTGTAGACCTTCGCGGTGATACAGGTCAGGCTGATGCCTTGGTAGTTGTCTGACTTCAAGAGGTCTCCTGCTTTAGGCACCGGGATGATGTTGGATAGAGACCACATGTCAGGCAGCTTGTTGGTTGGGACCCGAGAGAGAGAGAGTACCTCTGACCACAAAGTGTTCCCAGGCACATTGTGGACACGCGCCGAGACACGACGACCCTCATGGATTATTCTGGCTTGGTGCATGCCTGGCTGGGGTCCAGGGTTCCTCATGATGACCAGTCCAGAAACTTGTCTGATCACTCTGGTTTTCTCCTACGAACTTCAGAGAAAAAAGCGAGAGCTCTTGTTCACCCCTTGGGCCTCTGGGCACTACTGGGTGGCAGGGTTTCACTATATTGGGGTAATTAGTTTTCTCCCTGAGTCTTGGACAGCTAGGTATAGCTTCCTATGATGAGAGGTTGCGACCCAGCTCTGCTGGGGGCTCCCTCTCGTAGCAAGGTGGCAGTGTCCCTTGAGGCCTCTGTAGGGGCCGCTAAAGGTAGGTGCCCTCCATACTGTGACTCCATGACGGGACATGTCACTAACCTATGGGTACTCACAATCCTACGAATAGATCTCTGGATGGGGGTGTTTATCACATCTTCCCATAGCGAGTCACGGAGTGAGTCTTAGATATAAAACTATAGGTTACTAGCGTAACCCCGGTTTCATGATAAGAAGAACTAAGTGACTTGCTGAAACACCCTTCTTGTATGCATTCGAGAAGCAAAGGTGTTTTGTGTCCTTTAATTTAGCAGACGCTCTTAATCCAGAACGACTTACAATAAGCAAGGTAATATGTCACTACATCAATACATCAAATGGAAAGAAATAGTAGGCAAATCTAAGGGGGAAAAATCAAGAAAACAGCTGATGAAAGACTGCCCCCAGACAGGGTTTATACACGGAGGGCGGGACTTCCGCCTGTCAGGTGTGATCTAGCCTAGAAGAGCCCTGTGTATTCTATGATCTAGAAGGGCGGGGATACAACGGCAGCTCCAATCAGCAGCTCCCATCCATAGCGAGTCGCTTTGCTCGTCTTATCATAAAACGCTAGTAACCTAAAGTTTTCATATGGTCAATAATTAATCTGAAGTCAAACTGTTGCATATAGTTCAGCAGCAGACACATGATCCCTATTTAAATTAAGAAAAAAAACAAAAAAAAACAATACCTCTTATTTCAGGACCACATTTACCATTACATTACTTTGTCTTCTGTTCTTTGGCCATTTAGAAACTCTTACTCCTCAACAACAACTCAAGATGAGTCTGAAGACAAAGTCACAGCGTTTGTTTGGGTGGAACCTAAACGAAGAAGATCAAGGAAGCTCAACACCTCTGAAAGAGAGCTTCACAGAGATCTACATCACAACGGGAGGGACTGGAGAGGTCAATAATGAACATGAGATCAGACAGATTGAAGCAGTGTCCAGGAATTCATCCACAAAAGAAACACCAATCAAATGTGAAGACATCTTTAAAACTTTACCTACAGAAACTGATCCAATAAGAACAGTGATGACAAAGGGAGTGGCTGGCATTGGGAAATCAGTCCTCCTTCAGAAGAATACTTTGGACTGGGCAGAAGACAAAGCCAACCAGAGTACTCAATTCATGTTTCCTTTCACGTTCCGTGAGCTGAATTCTGTGACAAAGAAGTGCAGCTTGGAGGAACTTATGCATGACTTCTTTGTTGAAACCAAGGGTGTACCGATGTGCAACTTCAACAACACCAATACCATGTTCAGCTTTGATGGGTTAGATGAATTTAGGACTTCTCTGAACTTTGAGAAAAGTGAGATCATAACTGATGTCACAACACAAACCACTGTGGCTCTGCTGGTCATAAACCTCATCAAGGGAAAGCTGCTTCCCTCTGCACGCGTCTGGATAACCTCAAGACCCGCAGCAGCCAATCAGATCCCTGCTAAGTATTTTGACAGGGTGACAGAGGCAAGGGGATTCACTGGCCCCCAGAAGGAGACGTTCTTCAACAACAGATTCCGTGATGAGAAACACAAGGCCACAACAATCATCTCACACATCCAGTCATCACGGAGCCTCCATATCATGTGTCACATCCCAGTCTTCTGTTGGATCATTGCTGGAGTTCTGGAGAACATGTTGGGAGAACATGAGACAGTAGCACTTCCAAAGACCCTGACTGCGATGTTCATCCACTTCATACTGGTTCATTCCAAACAGAGGATGTTCATCCACTTCACACAGGTTCATTCGAATCAGAAGAAGAGTAACAAAGCTCAGGCACATTCTGAATTGAATCCAGGTCAGGCTATTCTGTCCCTGGGAAAACTGGCCTTTGAGCAGTTGGAGAATGGCTACCTGATCTTCTATGAAAAAGACCTAAAAGAGTGTGGCATTGATATCAAGATGCAGCAGTGTACTCAGGAGTGTTCACACAGTTCTTTAAAGAGGAGCATGGTGTGCAGACGGTCAAGGTGTTCAGCTTTGTCCATTTGAGTGTTCAGGAGTTCCTGGCTGCTCTTTATGTACATCACTCATTCATGGACACTGGTGTCAACCTACTGTCCCAGTCCTTCCGATGGTCTAAGCTTGTTACAAGGAAGGAAATCTACTTCTACCAGAGTGCTGTAGACAAGGCCATAGAGAGTCCAAATGGACACCTGGACTTGTTCCTCCGTTTTCTGCTGGGCCTCTCACTGGAAACCAACCAGAGACTGTTAGATACGTTGCTTCCTATGAAGACACGGAACATGTCTCAGACCAACCAGAAGACAATTGAGTACATCAAGAAGAAGATCAGGGAGAATCCATCTCAAGAAAAAAGCATCAACCTGTTCCACTGTCTGAATGAGCTGAATGATCATTCTCTGGAAGAGGAGATCCAACGCTACCTGCGCTCAGGAAGTCTCTCCTCTGCCAACCTCTCTCCTTCTCAGTGGTCAACTCTGGTCTTCATCTTGCTGTCATCAGGAAAGGAACTGGATGTGTTTGACCTGAAGAAATACTGTGCCTCAGAGGAGGCTCTCCTGAGGATGCTGCCAGTGGTCAAAGCCTCAAACAGAGCTCTGTAAGTGAACTGATGAAAGGATTCAAGTCATATATTATCTCATCTTGTTTTATAGGCAAGGAAATACAAACATTTCTTACAATCACTATTGTGTCCTCAGGCTGAGTGGCTGCAACCTCACAGAGAGAAGTTGTGAGCAGTTATCATCCGCTATCAGCTCCAGCTCCTCTACTTTGACAGAACTGGATCTCAGTGAAAATGATCTGCAGGATTCTGCAGTAAATAAACTCTGTGTTGGACTGGAGAGTCCACACTGTAAACTGACAGCTCTCAGGTCAGTATTCCTGAACCTCTTACAGAAGACTATTTATATCCTGACTAAGATACATATGGAGTTGACCTGATACATTTTGATAAATCATTATTCTGATTCTGATTCTATTGTTTCTCCAGGCTGAGTGGCTGTAACCTCACAGAGAGATGTTGTGAGCAGTTATCATCAGTTATCAGTTCCAGCTCCTCTAATTTGACAGAACTGGATCTCAGTCAGAATTATCTACAGGATGAAGGCATTCAGAGGCTCTGTGTTGGACTGGGGAGTCCACACTGTAAACTGAAGACCCTCAGGTCAGTGTTCCTGAACCTTTTAACAGAAGAACATTTATACCATGGCTTAAATATAAATGGAGTTTACCTAATTCATTGATTTATATTTAATGAGGAGACAGATGTCGAATGCAAATATCAAGAATCCCTTCACACTTTTATTAAACAGGCTATTAAAACATTGGAACATGAATTAAATTAGAAAATTAAACTAGGACTATCACCTTTTAGCATCTCGCTAGCAGCTCCAGTATAGAACCAGTGACACTCTGTTCTCCTCAGTAATAAAGCAATGTTAGCATCTCGCTAGCAGCTCCAGTATAGAACCAGTGACACTCTGTTCTCCTCAGTAATAAAGCAATGTTAGCATCTCGCTAGCAGCTCCAGTATAGAACCAGTGACACTCTGTTCTCCTCAGTAATGAAGCAATGTTAGCATCTCGCTAGCAGCTCCAGTATAGAACCAGTGACACTCTGTTCTCCTCAGTAATAAAGCAATGTTAGCATCTCGCTAGCAATCCAGTATAGTACCAGTGACACTCTGTTCTTGTCAGTAATAAAGCAACGTTAGCATCTCGCTAGCAGCTCCAGTATAGAACCAGTGACACTCTGTTCTCCTCAGTAATGAAGCAACGTTAGCATCTCGCTAGCAGTTCCAGTATAGAACCAGTGACACTCTGTTCTCCTCAGTAATAAAGCAACGTTAGCATCTCGCTAGCAGCTCCAGTATAGAACCAGTGACACTCTGTTCTCCTCAGTAATAAAGCAATGTTAGCATCTCGCTAGCAGCTCCAGTATAGAACCAGTGACACTCTGTTCTCCTCAGTAATAAAGCAATGTTAGCATCTCGCTAGCAGCTCCAGTATAGAACCAGTGACACTCTGTTCTTGTCAGTAATAAAGCAATGTTAGCATCTCGCTAGCAGCTCCAGTATAGAACCAGTGACACTCTGTTCTTGTCAGTAATAAAGCAATGTTAGCATCTCGCTAGCAGCTCCAGTATAGAACCAGTGACACTCTGTTCTCCTCAGTAATAAAGCAATGTTAGCATCTCGCTAGCAGCTCCAGTATAGAACCAGTGACACTCTGTTCTCCTCAGTAATAAAGCAATGTTAGCATCTCGCTAGCAGCTCCAGTATAGAACCAGTGACACTCTGTTCTTGTCAGTAATAAAGCAATGTTAGCATCTCGCTAGCAGCTCCAGTATAGAACCAGTGACACTCTGTTTTCGTCAGTAATAAAGCAAATTTAGCATCTTGCTAGCAGCTCCAGTATAGAACCAGCGACACTCTGTTCTCCTCAGTAACGTTAGCATCTTGCTAGCATCTTGCTAGCAACGTTAGCATCTTGCTAGCAGCTCCAGTATAGAACCAGCGACATGTTGTTCTCGTCAGTAATAAAGGGAAAGCTGACCAAAGAGAAGACAAAGAGTGTCAAAGAGCAGCAGACGTTAGCATGCATGCTACATGGAGAGCACAACGCTTAATCAGCTCATATGTAAACAAACACATCTGAAACCAAACTGTCAATGTGCGTGCGTGCGTGCGTGTTGTGTAGGTTGTCAAGCTGCATGATCTCAGAGAAAGGCTGTTCTCATCTGATCTCCGCTCTCAGGTCCAACTCTCATCTGGAAGTGTTGGATTTGAGCTACAACCATCCAGGAGACTCAGTGGAGCTTCTCTCTGCTCTACCACTGCAGACTCTCAGGTATGGATGTTCTAGTAGGTTTAGAGGGGATCATGCTGTGATTCTGTATAGTGTTTAATGCTGTAAAATCATTATCAATCAACGTTCCTATTAACATATAGAATATTCACACCTTTGTCTCTCCTCCAACCCCAGTGTGGAGCATTCTGGAGAGAACAGACTGCTTCCTTTGAAGTGTAAGTGTGTATTCCTTTTCATTCATGAAATCAAATCAGCAAACACAATATTTGCTTTGCTTTATTTGTTTATTTGGTCTGGATAATGCTTATTAATGAATACTAAAACATGATGTTTGTATTTCTTACACAAGATTAACTCTTTTACTGCCACATAATTTAACAAAAAGCTTCATCCACTGCCAGCTAAATTTGAGAATTGTCGCTCATCTTTGAAGGCCTACTGGAGAAAATTGGCTTTGACTATAAAGACAACAATTATATGGCAACGAAGAATAGAATGTCTACTTTGCAACAGAAAAAGATTTCGTGTTTTTATCATGTTCTATTCATTAGCTAGAAGCTGCTGAATATGGCCTAAAAAACAGCTCTTTGAGAACATAAAGCTGAGAAAAATGCATTTTTGTGAAGAAGACATTTTCAGGCAGAAATCTCTCTTTAGCCTTTTATTGTTGGCTTCAGTAACATCACACCTATGATCAGTGGTTGTTTACAAACAAATTCAAAAAAATAAAAACAAGAAAAAGTGTTTTTTTACACACTTTTAGTGTGTAAGAGCAGTAAGAGCAGTGCAGAACATTGACACAGTGACATGAGATTCAGCCTGAATCCTGCTTCAGCTTTCAGGGTTCTCTTTATCTCACACTTTTTAGGTTGAAGTACAGTACAAATGATTGTCTAGTTTTACGGGGGGTGGGCTGTAAGGTCGCAAGTGAATGACCTAGCTTTTCATTCAGCCTGCACAGGGCCTGGGGCTCCATTCTGTTTCACTACAGCCAGGCTCCTCCGGAAGGGCTACACCGAGTCTGCACCACGTACACAAGCCTATGGTCGATCTGTAAATTATACAAATACATAATTACTATAAAATACATGAAAAATAGTACACCTCCAAGCTCACAACGCGTCACAGCAGAATGGGTGGAGGTTGGGGGCCTAATATTTTCATCAAAAGGCTGTTTTAGAAATTCTCTAACATTCTATGCACTTCACTGCTTACCACACAAATATATATATAAACTATATATATATAGTAATTATGTAAAAACAGCATTCATGGTCTGGAGAGGGCACTTTTTACAGATGGATAAAAGGGCAGGGGCTCCAGCCCCCTTTGATGTCTATGTGAGCATGTGTCTGGTGCTAAGTCTGCTTTACAGAAAAAAGGTTTTTGTTCTTTACCTATCCTTGTCCTTGGACGACTACGATGTGGCAATGAAGAAGTAGGCTCATCATCGTCGACTCATCATCTAAAATCATAGCCAGGAAATTATCAAAAGGTTTATATGTAAACAAATCAATTTACAATTTTGACATTTAGCAAATGACTTACAATAAGTTCATATGTAATACATAAAATGCAGATATAGTAAATAGTTACCATGCATTTACTGTCACAGTGAAATGCCCTTTATAGCCTACCCTGTATGTATAATATATAAAATGTCACAATGCAACATAGCTCTGTTTACACAAAGCTGTACTCCCTCCAACTGTATATATGTTCCCCATTTTCAACAGTTTTTATTTGTAACACTTGCTTTGGCAATGTAAACATATGTTTTCTCATGCCAATAAAGCTCCTTTGAATTGAACTGAAAAGCTACATCATCAGCTACTGATGATGATGATGATGATGATGACGACATAGCACACGTAAAAAGAAACCTCTCCCTCTCTCACAAACACACGCATCGTACGCACGCACACACAAACTAAGCCAATAAATCCTAAATTCCCATCAAATAATCCTAGTAGCTGTGCAGTGCACGTACACTACACGCGGTACGTGCACGCGCGTGATAGGAACTCCACGTGTCCTGTGTAGCGACAAAAACAAACGCATGCACGTGGATCCTAACTGCTTGGATCAAGTTACTGATCCGGTCCGGATACGGAAACATTTCTTGCATGTATGTGTACGTGTAAATAGCCGGATGCAGTAGGCGGGCTCTAGACCGGATCCCACTGGTGTATTCGCAATAGAGATCACTCTGACCAGACCAGGCTTTAGGCTTGTCAATCAAACCAGGCTTCCTCACGGATGCAGTGGAAAGCCTGAAGCGATGTTTTCACTTCACATACAGTCACATGCAGATGCACTGGATTCAAGTCTTACCACGTTGGACAGTATAATCATGGCCATCGTCCAGTGAGTCTCTGCCTCTGTACGTCTGGCTGTTGAATGGGTGGCGGCGGTCACGGCGGGCGGCGATCTCTACTGCGCCGGAGATGTGTGTCCACTGTGCCGTGCCGGGATCCATCCAGCGCGGGGGTCTCACTCTCAGGAACGAACGGCGGAGGTGTCAGGTACGGCGGGGGTCTCCGAGTCCATATCGGGATATCAGGAGGCTCTTGATGCACTTTTTGACCCGGTTCTTCGCGACCAACGGCACCAAGAAATGGAATATGTTTCTCTTCAAAGCCAACGGCTACACTACAGGAATCTTTTTATCTTCTTCTTCATCATCATCATCATCATCATCACGACCACCACCACCATTCGTGGTGGGCGCTGCCTGGTCCTGGGTCACCAACGCGGGTAGGTTTGTAATCCTAATTCTAACAAAGTTTGTTGTCGAAACTTTTCTTCCGTGGATCTGCTGTGTGGTTCTGCTACCTCGGCCGTGGGGTGGTGGGGGATGGTCGCTTTGCTTCGGCGGAATGATACAAACAAGCTGAGCAGGGCATACTACTTGGCCTAATACATCTCAATATTCTAGTACTGCTAAATACGAATTACTACCTACTACAATTACAATACTACTAATACTTTAAAACAACTGATTTCCGACAAAAAGATCGCTTTTACCAACATTTCTCTACTAACAGTCCGATGCATAAAACAATATAGTCCCTCAAGGCTAGCAGCTATAGGCAGGCGCAGAGTCGCTCTGGGCAGGCGGAGCCAGGACAGTCTGTTTACTTTTTTTTTTATGACCGGTTTCCGGCTGTCCTCAAAACGACACCGACGACCAATTATGCATTCAAAAGTTGCGCAAGGACGTCTTTTATCATAATCCATAAAAAACATCAAACGAACGAACGGCCGTATTGGCCGTCCCCACTCTCTAGAATTGGGGCGAACAGGAACGTCCAAAGCAGTATAAGAGTTAAGTGTGAAATAGGTTTAGTGTAAGCTAATTTCCATCCGTACTTCCCTATACATACATACATAACAATAGAAATACATAGATAATAAAACACTCAATTACAATCAGACAGAGGCCTGTTAAAAACCTTCAAGAAACTTAGTGTATATAACAGTAGAGTATAACTACTCTACCAGTAAGACACCTAAGGGGAAAAAAGCACAGGACGGAATTCATTATTAATATATATCGGACCAGTTACCCATATATGGAGATCCCTGATACCCATATATGGAGATCCATGTATATGGAGAGATGGGAATATTGGTTGGATCAGCCGTTCTAAAAAAAAAGAAGAAAAAAAAAAGAAAAAAGTTTCATACAACTGTACATTGTGCAAGTAACGGCAGGCTCCCCCTGGACGTGATAAAGATAAAGATAACGATATGTCGGCGTTCACGTAAATTTTGCCTTTATCTTTTTGGCTTATCTTATCTTTATCGTTGTGGTGAGGACACTGCCATCCACTTCAATTGAAAACATTATCTTTATCATTATCACACACACACACACACACACACACACACACACACACACACACACACACACACACACACACACACACACACACACACACAGTGCAGTAGAACTTGACCGTTGCAAAGGGAGGCTCACAGATGCTACTTACACGTTATGTGCTTAAAGGGGATGACCTTGCCTGGCTCAAGCCAATAGACCCGCCCACTCTCTGAGTGGACTGCTTCTCTTGGTCTGGAAGTGGCCTATGACGCGTCTCTTGATATCGGTGTCTTGGCGAACCGACCAATAAAATCAATGCAAGACGGAGGAGGGGTGGGTCTAACTTTTGAAAATCAACAGAAACAGTGGAGGGAGGGGTGACTCACCAGAGTTCTTAATTGCCTCCTTTGAACTTCAGAAGAGCTAAAAAATACAAGTGTCGATAGCTCGTTAGTGATTCTCTCTAATCAATGAAACATCAAAGACAACGACCTGTTTGGTGCATGTCATAGAGGGGAGGGGGAGGAGGGAATGTTTTGTGTGCAAAAGTCAAACACAACCCCTCCCACCAGATCTCTTGTGATTGGGAATTTCACATTTCAAATTCCCTCCCCTTTGTAATCAAATAGAATAGGGACAACTTCAGACTCAAGCTCCAGCGTAGAGTCTGAAATCAGGCTAGGGATGACCACCCATTTTCAGTAATCAACTATATATTTTAGTTAATGTTGATGAGTGAACATTAGCCCAAGTGCCCCCCTCCTGTTGAGGGGAACGGAGTTGTGACGATTTGGGGGTCACGTGACCAGTGACGTCGGCTCTCTGGTAAATGTAGCCTGCCTCCTTACATTCCAGTGGGATACTTCCAACTCGGCAGAAACAGCGCGACTTCAATTGAAATACAGAGCCTTTTGAACCATGTCAGTTGTATTATGTACAAGGGATTGTGAGCTAGAATATGTATCCATATGCCATCCAAAACGAGCAGGATCTACTCCTACCGACATTATTACTTTGTTTACACGGAACTAGGAACGGGTGGAAATCATATGCCCATATTTGGTGGAACGTGATTACGTGGTTTACTCTTGTGTTTGGTTTTATCTATTTAGCTCACGTGTTTTCTCTCTCCTCTCTTGTTTTTCTCATAATAAAATAATAAATACTCGCACTCTGTAATGACGTCATTACAGTGGCGCTCCCATGCGTGCTCCGCGCTCGGTCGCGTAGCAAGTGACGTTTGGACAGTTTGATGTGACTTGCATGTGACTTGCATATAACTCTATGGGGTGGATGTGGTTGCTGCTTTCAGACTGAGTCAGATGTCCTCAGATCCGGATTTGAAACCACCTCTGGATGTGGTTTTTCAAAATTGGATTTCATGTGACCTGCATGTGACCTGTCTGGATTTAGACTATTTAAAAAAATATCGGATTCCACTTTTGATGTGACTCAGATCTGATTCAGGCTAGATTTGGGTGGCAGTGTAAACCAGGCCCTAGTCTCCTAAAGAAACCCTTTAGGGCGGATTTACACTGCAGTCAAATCCAGACCAAATCCGATTTGGTTCTCAAATCTGATCTTTTGGCCCGACTTTTCACACTGCATTTGCAAGCGCACAGATCTGATCTGTGCGTTCTGACAGATTTTAACAGCGTCAGCCCAAAGCTGCCCTGCGGCGACATATCTGCTTTGGTTACCGTGGTAACGACGTCGGCGTCATGACGTCACGTCACAACGTTGACGCTAGTTGATCACGTGTTCAGGAAATGCGACATAACAGATAAGTGACAACAATAAAAACTTTTTCTCTCCTTTTCTTCACTCTTGTGTTTCGCTCTTCTCTCTGGTTGTATCTATTTAGCTCAAGTGTTTTCTCTCTCCTCTCTTGTTTTTCTCATGTGCTCAGCGCGCCGTAATATGCGCTGTAATCAAAATTTGATTTTTTACTATTTAATAGTAAATAATCGTGCTCTGTAATGACGTCGGCGCTCCGCGCTCGGGTTGCGCAGCAAGTGACGCTGGGCCAGTTTGATGTGACTTGCATGTGACCTGCATATAATGTTCTGTTTGATATGCTGTGGTTTCATGTTTCATTATAACTAGTAAGACGCCTCAGGGCGACATGCGACTTGTGCCAATTCTCGCAGCGCAACGCGTTGTGAGCTTGTAGCTCTGCTATTTTCAAACATGTTGTACTTTTACTTTTTGTACTTTAAGTATATTTTGATGCCAAAACACTTTTGTACTTTTACTGAAACCTGCACTGAGCGCTCCACAAAGCAACACATTGATTACATGAAACAAGCACCTGCGCATGCAGTCTCAAATGTTTGTAAACAAGAAATCTGTCTATATAATGCCAGGTACATACTGTTTTATTATAGGCTACTGTATATCATTTGAAAAATACCCATCATAGCATTTGGGAAGGCATATACCGGTAGCCTATCCAAGCGCCGCCTTATCTTTTCAGTTTGTTTCTTGATTTTTACTATTAGCCTACCAAACGTACGTAAACCATTTGAAATATAGCCAATCAACAATTACAAGTGTGCGTCGCCTCGAGTTTGAAGATCTGCTATTTTCCAGCTACACCAGGCTCACAGATAGCGCGAGCCCCGGATGATACGCATGCTGTAAAAAATAAGATTGGTTTTATTTTGTACGCACACAAACGCGTTGTGTACACAGACTCCTCAGCTCTCCCGTACAAATACTCCCTCCTCCTATTATCAGACAGTTAAACTCTTAAACCATCAATACTTCCTCCTTCTGTTTGTAAACCAAACCTCTGTTGAATGCAAGGCGTTGTGAGCTTGTAGATCTGCTACTTTTGGCTAATACTCTCAGAATAGAGATGCTAGGGTTCAGATGGTTAGTATAAAAAAGAAAGTAAAAAGAAAAGCAAGGATTTGTCGGCCTCCTGTAGTAACTCTGAGGACCCTCTAGGGGTCCCGGACCCCCTGTTGAAGACCCCTGTTTATATCAATGGATACTGACAGTGTGTGTGTGTGTGTGTGTGTGTGTGTGTGTGTGTGTGTGTGTGTGTGTGTGTGTGTGTGTGTGTGTGTGTGTGTGTGTGTGTGTGTGTGTGTGTGTGTGTGTGTGTGTGTGTGTGTGTGTGTGTGTGTGTGTGTGTGTGTGTGTGTGCGCACGTGCGTGCATGCGTGCGTGTGTGCGTGTGATTAATGTGTGTGAGAGAGAGAGACAGAGACAAAGAGGGAGAGAGAGAGAGAGAGAGAGTCAGTATATTCTCCGTGGAGCATAAATCTTATGTTTTTCA
Source organism: Nannobrachium achirus (assembly GCF_963921795.1). Lineage (NCBI taxonomy): Eukaryota > Metazoa > Chordata > Actinopteri > Myctophiformes > Myctophidae > Nannobrachium > Nannobrachium achirus. The sequence goes on along the minus strand of NC_137829.1, from coordinate 55,096,651 downwards.
GACAAAAAAGCAGATCTACAAACTCTACAAGGTGTTGTGAGCTTGTAGATCTGCTATTTTCACTGTTATAGAATGTGTTAGTAATAAGAACAACAACCGACAACAAGGATTGATAAATTCATTGATTTAACAGTAATAGTGTAAATATCAGATCTACAATACATTGCTCACTATACATTGTGGTGAGCTTATAGATCTGTTATTTTCAATAGTTTGGATTAATATGGAGATGCAAGGTTTCTGCCTGGCAGCAACGATATACTCAGCACGGAAAGTTAGAATAACAGATCTACAAATACACAACACATCACATTGTGCGCTTGTAGATCTGCTAATTTCACTATCTTGTAAAATGTTTTATAGTTTTAAGTTCTAAAATGTCCAGCATTAATAACATGTCCAACACAGTGACACCAGCTGTAAAGTGTTTCATTAGTTGTGATGTTTTGTTTTTCTCACAGATTCCTGTCAACTTTCACTGGATGAAAACACAGCGAGCAACGAGCTCGAACTGTCAGAGGAGAACAAGAAGGTGACTTGGACATTAGGAGACCAAGGTCGTCCTGAACATAAAGAAAGATTTACCCCTTACCCTCAGGTGTTGAGTAGAGAGAGTCTCCCTGAACGCTCTTACTTTGAAGTAGAATGGAGTGGAGGTGTTGATATAGCAGTCAGTTATAAAGACATCAGCAGAGAGGGGGATTCATCATTCTTTGGACTCAATAAAAAGTCCTGGGTGTTAAGGTGTTATGATTCATCCTACAGGTTCCGTCACAACAGCATTAAGACTGTCCTGTCAGGACGTCCCTCCACAGTGGGGGGTGAGGCTGGGGGGGTCGTGGGGGTTTACTCAGATCACACAACAGGATGTGTGTCTTTTTACAGTGTTGGTGAAAACACTCTGACTCTCCTTCATACAGAGAAAACCACCTTCACACAACCTCTCTATGCAGGGATATGGACTGTTGGTACAGCAGAGGTCTGTAAGATCTGGTAAACATGTCCCTGTTAGGGTTAGAGGTCACCCAGGAGGTCAGAGGTCACCAAGGGGTTAGAGGTCAGGGCTTAGAGGTCACAGGGGTCAGGGGTGAGAGGTCAGACGTTCCTCAGTTCCTCAGGGTTAGGGTTAAGAGATCAGAGGTCAGACCCCCCCCCCACACACACACACACACACACACACACACACACACACACACACACACACACACACACACACACACACACTACATGTCTGCAGAAAATAGCAGATCTACAAGCTCACAGCACGGCGCTGGTTAATGGTGGTACAGAAGAGGTCTGTAAGATCTGGTAAACATGTCTCTGTTAGGGTTAGAGTCCAAGGTCACCCAGGGGTCAGAGGTCAGGTGTCAAAGTTCAGCAGTCAGATGATGATGAATAGAATTCTACATTAAGTTGATTCATTTTAATCATATTAAGATGTGTCAATATTAATAAACAACTTCAATACACTGATGTGATCATTACAGTATGAAGTTATTTCCATGTATGACGTTAATATGATGTTATTTATATTTATGATCTAAAAATATCACAGCAGAAGAGTAGAGGTTTGGAGTCCTTCTCAAAAGGAACTATTTACTGTTTATTTATGGAACTATTGGCTCATTTAGGGGAGAGGAGGGGAGGAGAGGAGAGGGGGGGGAGGAGAGGAGAGGAGAGGAGAGGAGAGGAGAGGAGAGGAGAGGAAAATAGCTATTCTCTGCGTTCCTTAATGATGTTTATGAACATATCAACATTTAAATAGTTATCGTTTCTCATCAGAAACACCAGTAAAATAATTTAAGTTAAATTAATAGTTAAAGTTAAATTAATTGTTAAAGTTAAATGAATAGTTAAAGTTGAATTAGTTAAATTAGTTAAAGTTAAATGAATTGTTAAAGTTAAATGAATAGTTAAAGTTAAATTAGTTAAATTAGTTAAAGTTAAATTAATAGTTAAAGTTAAATTAGTTAAATTAGTTCAAGTTAAATGAATAATTAAAGTTAAATTAGTTAAATTAGTTAAAGTTAAATTAATAGTTAAAGTTAAATTAGTTAAATTAGTTCAAGTTAAATGAATAATTAAAGTTAAATTAGTTAAATTAGTTAAAGTTAAATTAATAGTTTAAGTTAAATTAGTTAAATTAGTTCAAGTTAAATGAATAATTAAAGTTTATTGCTTTTAAAAACAACACATTAAACTGTTAAACTACAACATGAAGAATGCTTCATGTATTCTGCTATGTGCCCATACCACCACAAGGTGGCAGCAAAGACTATATTTTGCTTTTATTGTATATTGAGCTTTAAACCCCCAAAATGACTTTTTTTCTCCCTATTGATTAGGCCAGCCTACTCATGCCATGGAGACTTGAGTTCAATAATATTTTGGTTGTAGGCTATTTGTTGAATTCCTAAGACAACAATGTATCATAGTAAATTTACCCTGATAGTTTCCCCATCCAGGGCCATGCATTCTGGTCCCCATCCAGAACCAATGGGGGTAGAAATGTACTTTAATCACATGTTTGTCTTAGGAATGTGACAAATACAAAAACATATTATTGAACTCAAGTCTCCATGTTGTGAGTAATCAATAGAAAAACAATTAGGGGGTGAACTACTCCTTAAAGACAGACAGACATACAGAACCCCCTTACTTTACCCTTTCTACTCTGTCTATACATAACATGTGTTTTATATTTGTGATGTTTGGCTGTTGAATGTTTTGGTGCTGCTTTATGTGTTGATTGAACATCAATGACCACAATGGAAACAAGACCATAAGGACTGTACTCGTTCTGGGCCATGTGGGTACACTGCAGGCCCCCCATGAATGTTCTTCATAGGGGGAGGAGGGGGTTTAACCCATTTAGACTGGGAATGCATTATTACGTGTTATGTTGTGCTTTAACTATTGAAAAATAGCAGATATACAAGCTCACAGCGCAGCACAGAGTGCCATGCTGCGAGCTTGTAGATCTGCTATTTTTTTTAAATCGTGACAATTTGTTCAAATCCTCCTAAGGTTTTTTGAAAAAAAAAAAAAGGAAAAGAAAAAGTTATTGGTGCTCAAAGTTTTTCATGTGAAGGACCCCCAAAAGGAAGTTCCAGAGACCCCCCAGAAGCAAAATTTGAGTTACAGACGTTCGCTTAAAAATGCATTTTAGATTTGCACACATTTCATTTTTTTGCACACCTACTGCACATGCTACTTAAAAAAAATTTTTTTTTTATTATTGTACTATATAGTAAAGTCTATGAGAGCCCAACTTTGATTGGCTCCCATAGGTTTCCCAAGACAAATCTGTGATGTCCCTACAGCCAACAATGTTCCATGTGTCATGTTCTAACTGTGTGATGTCCCTATAGCCAACAATGTTCCATGTGTCATGTTCTAACTGTGTGATGTCCCTATAGCCAACAATGTTCCATGTGTCATGTTCTAACTGTGTGATGTCCCTATAGCCAACAATGTTCCATGTGTCATGTTCTAACTGTGTGATGTCCCTATAGCCAACAATGTTCCATGTGTCATGTTCTAACTGTGTGATGTCCCTATAGCCAACAATGTTCCATATGTCATGTTCTAACTGTGTGATGTCCCTATAGCCAACAATGTTCCATGTGTCATGTTCTAACTGTGTGATGTCCCTACAGCCAACAATGTTCCATATGTCATGTTCTAACTGTGTGATGTCCCTATAGCCAACAATGTTCCATATGTCATGTTCTAACTGTGTGATGTCCCTATAGCCAACAATGTTCCATGTGTCATGTTCTAACTGTGTGATGTCCCTATAGCCAACAATGTTCCATATGTCATGTTCTAACTGTGTGATGTCCCTATAGCCAACAATGTTCCATATGTCATGTTCTAACTGTGTGATGTCCCTATAGCCAACAATGTTCCATGTGTCATGTTCTAACTGTGTGATGTCCCTATAGCCAACAATGTTCCATATGTCATGTTCTAACTGTGTGATGTCCCTACAGCCAACAATGTTCCATATGTCATGTTCTAACTGTGTGATGTCCCTACAGCCAACAATGTTCCATGTGTCATGTTCTAACTGTGTGATGTCCCTACAGCCAACAATGTTCCATGTGTCATGTTCTAACTGTGTGATGTCCCTACAGCCAACAATGTTCCATATGTCATGTTCTAACTGTGTGATGTCCCTATAGCCAACAATGTTCCATATGTCATGTTCTAACTGTGTGATGTCCCTATAGCCAACAATGTTCCATGTGTCATGTTCTAACTGTGTGATGTCCCTACAGCCAACAATGTTCCATGTGTCATGTTCTAACTGTGTGATGTCCCTATAGCCAACAATGTTCCATGTGTCATGTTCTAACTGTGTGATGTCCCTATAGCCAACAATGTTCCATGTGTCATGTTCTAACTGTGTGATGTCCCTATAGCCAACAATGTTCCATATGTCATGTTCTAACTGTGTGATGTCCCTATAGCCAACAATGTTCCATATGTCATGTTCTAACTGTGTGATGTCCCTACAGCCAACAATGTTCCATATGTCATGTTCTAACTGTGTGATGTCCCTATAGCCAACAATGTTCCATATGTCATGTTCTAACTGTGTGATGTCCCTATAGCCAACAATGTTCCATGTGTCATGTTCTAACTGTGTGATGTCCCTATAGCCAACAATGTTCCATATGTCATGTTCTAACTGTGTGATGTCCCTACAGCCAACAATGTTCCATGTGTCATGTTCTAACTGTGTGATGTCCCTACAGCCAACAATGTTCCATGTGTCATGTTCTAACTGTGTGATGTCCCTATAGCCAACAATGTTCCATGTGTCATGTTCTAACTGTGTGATGTCCCTATAGCCAACAATGTTCCATGTGTCATGTTCTAACTGTGTGATGTCCCTATAGCCAACAATGTTCCATGTGTCATGTTCTAACTGTGTGATGTCCCTATAGCCAACAATGTTCCATATGTCATGTTCTAACTGTGTGATGTCCCTATAGCCAACAATGTTCCATGTGTCATGTTCTAACTGTGTGATGTCCCTATAGCCAACAATGTTCCATGTGTCATGTTCTAACTGTGTGATGTCCCTATAGCCAACAATGTTCCATGTGTCATGTTCTAACTGTGTGATGTCCCAACAGCCAACAATGTTCCATGTGTCATGTTCTAACTGTGTGCCATATTTCATGCTTCTTTCATAAAGTGCACGATTTTCGCCTGAAATGCTTGGACTAAGAATCCTTATTCTGGGGAGAATTAGGTTCACCAAAAAATTAGCCAAAAGATCTACAAGCTCACAACTCGTCACGTTGTGGGGCGTTGTGAGCTTGTAGATCAGCTATTTTTGGTGACAAGAGTTGTCTGTAGATGGAAAAAGAACTCATCAAGTACAGTGTGAATCAGGTCTGTTTTACTAAGCATAGTGAAGTGATATCAAAGTATTCTGAAGCAGGGACCCCTTAGACTTAGAGAGACAGATGAAGCAGGGACCCCTTAGACTTAGAGAGACTGATGAAGCAGGGACCCCTTAGACTTATAGAGACAGATGAAGCAGGGACCCCTTAGACTTAGAGAGAGAGATGAAGCAGGGACCCTTAGACTTAGAGAGACAGATGAAGCAGGGACCCCTTAGACTTAGAGATATGAAGCAGGGACCCCTTAGACTTAGAGAGACAGATGAAGCAGGGACCCCTTAGACTTTGAGAGACAGATGAAGCAGGGACCCCTTAGACTTAGAGAGACAGATGAAGTAGGGACCCCTTAGACTAAGGGGGCGTTCACACCAGGGTTATTTGGTCCGCTTAAAAGGGACCATGGTCCTCTTTCTCCTTTGGTCCGCTGGTGTGAACGTGTAAAGGGACCATGGTCAGTGGTGCTTTGGGATTTTTTTTTCCGGGCGGACGGTCATTTATTGACGTCACGTGCACGCGCGTGCACGCGCCTCTAGAGGCTATTTAGATAGAAAGGATGTCAGCAGATCTAATGGTGGCAAAACAATAGTTTTCTAGTCTTAATTTACATTTGCATTGTTACTTAAGATTTTATGTTCTACTTTCTTTTAATTCATTTAGAAAATACAGCGCTGCAGTAGGATAGAGAAACAAAGTTTGGCTTGAACGAATCTCAAACACTAAATACCACAGTAATATGGAGCCATGTATGAGGACACACACACATCGACACATGCACATGCAGTCACAGCTGGAAACCTAGGTGTTAGGCTATATATCCATATGAATAGAGGCTTGAGGACGCACACACATTCACCACTAGAAACCTGTTATGCAAGTAGCCACTGATTAAAGTATTGCTTGTAGTTATCGCGGATTCGCGGGGTGGGGGGTTGTCGCGGCGGCGGCTCTCGCGGGGGGTACGCACGCGTTTACCGTTCGGTGCCGTCCGTGCGCGTGCATGTGGGGAAATATTTCCGGCCACACGGCGTCCGGTCCCGTCCAGCCCCCAAAGCACTACTGACCATGGTCCCTTTGTTTGGTCCGGACCATGGTCCTCTTGAAAAGGCAGGACTCGGTCCCCTTCCAAACGGACCATGGTCCGGTACTCTGCTGGTGTGAACGGAGCCGGACTTTATAGAGGACCAAACGTAGGTCTGATCAGCCTACAGTACATTCTGCATTGTGTGTTGTTCATTGAAAAACAATATGGAAAAAAAAAAAAAAAAAAAAAAACAACGATCGTGAAGCAATTGTAACTTCGGCTACAAGAGACTACACTCATCAATCTTCATGTTTTGCAGTTGTAAAGCTGGATTAATAATTAGTTCTAAAGGCATGAATTTCTTAGGGGAATCATTATTGATATGACCCGACCCGCTGATATTTCTTCATGAGCTGCAGTAGGCTACACGTTAGACGTTAATAATTGTATCATATCATCTCTTCTCCCTGCGAGCCGGCGCCATGGCCGGCGCTGTCACCAGTTACATGGAAACTGGTAACCCATCTTGTGCTGTGACTCCAGGGGTCGCTCTCCGAACACGGTGATCATTGTTTGTTTTGACACAAATACTGTCACAAATAAAAGTAAGGTCACCATCTTTTGTATAACACGGGAGGAGAACTAAGGAGGCGCGCTGGGCACACAACTTCCATCCAACCTACCACAACACAGAAATGTCATACTTGGCTTTTCTTCCGAGGCATTAGAATTTTCTCTTTCTTCGCTCTCTCGCTGTTCCCTTGAGGACAGGCGTGCACGAGTCAAACTCTTCACGTTGTTGTCCCAACTTGGGACGGCAGTATGTCCATGGAATATGTCATCAGGTGCGCCCGGTGCGGTGCGCAAAAATAACGGATTTAAAAGCTTGCAACACTGTCCGATGCACGGCTGTTATGTTTCAGGGCTAAACGAATCCTGTGGTTAAAAAGAACTGATCTGCAAGCTATAGCATCCCGTTACATTATGTTCTTTTTAAGCATGCGCCACCGCATATAAAAGTTATGGCTCACACGCATATATGCTTGATTCAACGTTTGGGATTATACATTATTTAATTGTTTTTATTTAGGTTATTTATTCATTTAGCTTCACATTTCCAACCTGATAAGGATAGGAAATATCATTATGGACCCATTGCTTCACTTGCTTGTAAAGAAAGAAAGGGAGATACAGAGTGATTATTTGATGTGGAAACGGTGACGCTTTAACTGTTTTTATCTGGCCACGCGTTCTTGCGCTATTTATTGTTAAAATAATTAAAGAAGAAGGATTTATGCTTGGCTATATCTTTTTTTTTTTTTTTTTTTTTCGTGAGAGAGAGAGAGAGAGAGAGAGAGATTCCTCCGTCCGTCCGTCCGTCCGTCCGTCCGTCCGTCCGTCCGTCCGTCCGTCCGTCCGTCCGTCCGTCCGTCCATCCATCGCTAATTACTGCCTGAAATGCGTGAGTGCTTCTTTAAAAAAAGATATAGCCCATGGAAGCGGCTGTGATTAATAACACAAGAATTAATTAGAATTGGCAGTGAAGTAATTTTCCATAGGAATAGCCTATTCTGTCAATAGATCAACAGCCGCCTGTATGACCACGTGTCAGTTGTTTACATATTTGGTTCTTTTAACAAAAGTCCCATGTGAACGCTAACCGGACCAAATTCAAAATGCAACAATGTAAACATTTGGTCCCTGATCCGGACCTTCTAAGCGGACTTTGGGTGAGAACGTGACCTAGAGAGACAGATGAAGCAGGGACCCCTTAGACTTAGAGAGACAGATGAAGCAGGGACCCCTTAGACTTAGAGAGACAGATGAAGCAGGGACCCCTTAGACTTAGAGAGACAGATGAAGCAGGGACCACCACTACACATCATATAACATTGCAGATTCATCTTTCTTCATAGATTTCATACATACTGTATACTCACAGACTTGTAAATCATGACTTGTTTATTATTTTGTTGTAAATCAATATTAAAATAGTGGTTTTATCACAACAACAGAAGATCACAGGGTTTGGAACTGTTTTTTTATATATATATATATATATATATATATATATATATATAAACACAGTTATCTATTGGAACTGTTCATAGATCATAATCAACATAATCAATACATTTACATTTATTTATTCATTATGTATATGTATTATTTAAAAGGTTTAAACTTTACATTTATTAATTCATCATTTAAATGTATTATTTAAACAGTTTAAAAACATTGCATTTCTTTGTGTCATGTTGACAAATCTTCTCTTCTGGGATGCTGTACACACTTTCCCCAGAGGGAGGCAGCATTGAGCCACATAGGGAGACATTTAGTGCATTTCTCTTAACAACAATGAAAGCAGTATTTTAAGTATAAAAAGTGATTATAAAATGATGTGCGTTGGTTGTGCCAAGGGAACTGATGTAAAATCTTTATACAAATATAACAATATGACACTGCAGACGATATGATCACCATATTAACTATTTTGTTGCTGTTCAAAATGCATTGTGTATTTTTACACAAGACGTGGAAAATGTACAAACTGTGTTTATCTGTCTTGAAATATTCCCCCAACAGTCACCACCCCCCCCCCCCCCCCCCCCTCACAGTAAAGGCATCTTTAGTTTAGTGTAAATATGTTCTCCTGCTATTAGGCCTACCACTAAAACCACTAAAATGTCTGTCTGTCATTCAATATTATTATACAAGTTAAAACAAGGATCTCAATCTAAATAAATCATGTTCTTTTCCTGAGCTTATACTGCAAGCCAAATGACGTCATGATGACGTCATGATAACGTCCTCCGGTGACTCCGGTGACGTTCAGAACTCGGCCAGATCACAGCCCATACGGGGATGATCTTGACGTCATTACCAGGACGTCATATGGACTTATGGATTATTGTTATTGTTTGTAATGTTAGTTGAAATATGAGCGTGTAAGGTTATATTCTGGGACATATCAGACTAGTTATGATATTTATCTGGCCTCGATCGGACCCTCTCTGATTAATCCAGGACGTCTGTTTTGGTGGGCAGGATTTATGTTGGTTGAAATCAGGTGATATTCTGGGCCAGTGGTTCTCAACCTTTTCAGGCCGCGACCCCCCAAATAATCCTATTTTAACTGGGGACCCCCCAAATAATCCTATTTTAACTGGGGACCCCCCAAATAATCCTATTTTAACTGGGGACCCCCCAAATAATCCTATTTTAACTGGGGACCCCCCAAATAATCATATTTTAACTGGGGACCCCCCAAATAATCCTATTTTAACTGGGGGACCCCCCCACCCTGACGAGCACTAAGAGTTGAGGAATTACTTTTTCTATAACACGGTTCTATTGTGAAAATAGCATATCCGCGTTGTGAGCATGTAGATCTGCTATTTTCACAATTTCTGCCTCTAATATTTGCCAATTTGCCAATGTTTAATTTGATATTTTAGAGGCATGAAAAAGTCCTTAAATTGTCTCATACTCGCTACACGTAAACGTTGTGTTGGTTTGTTTACTGTTGAGATATACTGTACAACTTGAATTGACTTTAAAACAATGTTTCACATTAAGTTCATCATCTGGGGACCGCCCAGAATAATTTGGGGACCCCCGACCCACAGGTTGAGAACCACTGTTCTAGGCCAGATCTGACTAGTCATGGTTTGACTTGATCTGGCGCCAATGGAGACGTCACTGATTGGTCCATGTCCTGACCGTGCTTGCTGGGTAACCTTTTAGTTGGCCTTGTACCAGTGAACTGTACCGTCATGAAACTGTACTTTTTCCAATGTAAAACTTCTAATAAATGCTTCAATCAATCAGTCAATCAATCAATCAATCAATCAATCAATCAATCAATCAATCAATCAATGCCAATTGCTTCCAATCACTGGAGAGAACTCGTACCTGACACAAGAACAAGAACAACAAAAATCCCCCCCCCTCAATCTCAGACTACACGGACACAATAGCTGTCGCAACTGTGTGTAGGGTACCTAACAACTTTGAAAAAATGTCTCAGTCGTAATAAAGTCGCGGAGCGCTCCCGTGATTCGGTCGTTTTCCAATCGTTAAATGTGAGGTAGTGTTCCGACTCGATTTTTACCCCAACTTGAGAACCAGATTCTGTTACGAGAATATCAAACTATAGTTTAATATTTTCACAAATCGACAATCGAGTCTGAATGAATACAATGACGCAGCCTACATCCAAAACAGAACGAGACAAAAGCAAAGCCATTCATTCCCCAAGACGCTGAGCTGCCAGTCTGGTCGTTGTTGGTGCTACTAGCCTACCACAGTAGCCTGATTTCAGACTCAGCTCACGCTTTAGTCTGAAACTGTGCTCTATTCTAAGCGATTTACAGGGAGGGACTTTTTTGCGAGCGTGCACGCGCGCATCCGCGTGCGAGTGATCGCGATGCACGGTGATCGAGACGCACGGTGGACGCGACGCACGGTCGCGGACTGTGTGTGTGATTGTGTGTGTGTCTCTGTCTGTGCCAGTGACAGAACTGCGACCATAAACATGTAATCAACATAAACAGCTTGGTGAACTCAGCGCGTGCGTGTGTGTGCGTGTGCCTTCCTCAGCCTGCCTGTGTGTGAACTTCGTTTGAATCGTTTCAACTGCTGCACGGATTGTATATTCGTTAGACCCACCCCCACCCCCCGCGCTCATTGGAGCAGCCGAAAATAAAAAGTGATTCCTGTACTCAGCTCCAGACCAGAGAAAGAGTCCACTCTGAGAGTGGGCGGGGTCTATGGTCTGGAAGCAGGCTACTACCACAGCCCTTTATTAGTTATTTCTCCCATTATTCCAAACATTCAACGTTGATAATAAGTTGATAGGATGGATCTGCACCGGCTAGACTGAGAGGAGAGAACTATAGAGAGGAGAGGGCTGAGGGAGGAAGGCGGAGCTCGGTGTGTGTGTGTGTGCACTGCATGTGCAGTGATGGAAAAAGTAATCAAGTAAAAGTATCAATACTGCAATACTGCGATGCGACGCGCTGTGACTGAGCTTGTAAATCGGCTATTTTCATTTATGGTTAGCCTAATGCTTTATAATATTATAATTTATATAGGAACACAAGGCTATAAAATAGGCATATTTCAGCAAATAAAAGGGAATCTTGAACCAGTCTTTACAAAATCTTTAGTGGCATCTCACATCTAACGACTGAAATCTTTGAAAAATCCTTATAAAGTTTTTGGAAAGTCTTTTTCAAATCTTATAGTGAGAGGGTAGTCTTGGAGAAATCTTTACAAATCTGTCCAACATCTTATCAAAGTTGATAGTTGTAAGGCTAGCTTAAGGTTTTGTAAGGCTAGCTTCAGTGGAGCTTCAGTGGAGGTGTGTTTAAAGTTTGTCGTGTTCGTAAACGTTGTATTCTCTAGAGCAGGGGTTTTCACAGTGAGTGACAGGGCACCCTGGGGTGCCGTGACGTCAGTCCAGGGGTGCCGCGAGATCATTTGATAATATTTGGAATTTATTAATATCACTGCATCAACATCACTACACTATGCTTAGTAAAACAGACCTGATTCACACTGCACTTGATGAGTTATTTTTCCATCTACGACAACTCTCTTCACCAAAAAATAGCCGATCTACAAGCTCACAACGTTGTGAGCTTGTAGATCGGCTATTTTTGGTGAACCTTCCCCCACAGAATAGTCATGCTGTGGTTCAAGTTGTTAAACGTAAAGTATAACGTTATGTTCAGTCAGTTCTGACGGAAATGGATATTTCTCCAATATGATGTAAGATTCTAAAAATGTACAGTGTAACTCAGGGGTGCCGTGGATGAAAAAGTTATTTACAGGGGTGACCTGAGTCAAAAAAGTTTGAAAACCCCTGCCTTAGAGGAGATGGATTTAAAGTTTGTTGTGTTCGTAAACGTTGTACTCCTTGGTGGAGATGTATTTAGAGTGTTCAGAGTTCATCGTGTTCGTAAACGTTGTACTCCTTAGTGGAGATGGATTTAGAGTGTTTAGAGTTCGTCATGTTCGTAAACGTTGTACTCCTTAGTGGAGATGTATTTAGAGTGTTCAGAGTTCGTCGTGTTCGTAAACGTTGTACTCCTTGGTGGAGATGTATTTAGAGTGTTCAGAGTTCATCGTGTTCGTAAACGTTGTACTCCTTAGTGGAGATGGATTTAGAGTGTTTAGAGTTCGTCATGTTCGTAAACGTTGTACTCCTTAGTGGAGATGTATTTAGAGTGTTCAGAGTTCATCGTGTTCGTAAACGTTGTACTCCTTGGTAGAGATGGATCCGTCGTTGTCGTGGTCGCTCTTACGGAAGATGTCAGCCATGATCTTCTGGTAGAAGGGCTCGTCTCGAGGATCTCCTCCTTTCTCGTACTCCTGCTTCAGATACTGTTTCACCTGAGAGACAATGGATACTGTTAGATTATATATTATATATTATATATGTTATACATTATATAATAGATACTGTTAGATTATATATTATATATGTTATACATTATATAATAGAGACTGTTTCACCTGAGAGACAATAGATACTGTTAGATAATATATTATATATGTTATACATTATATAATAGATACTGTTACATTATAGATACTGTTAGATTATTATATTATATATGTTATACATTACATAATGGATGCTGTTAGATTATACATTATATATGTTATACATTATATAATAGATACTGTTACATTATAGATACTGTTACATTATATATTATATATGTTATACATTATATAATAGATACGGTTAGATTATATATTATATATGTTATACATTATATAATAGATACTGTTAGATTATATATTATATATGTTATACATTATATAATAGATACAGCGTCTGCTGTCAGAAAAGAACATATGAACAGCGTCTGCCCTCGTGAACCTTTCAAAGTAGCGTATCTGAGAGGGATTATGCACTGGCGTCTGAACTGGCCACACCAATAGCCGTATGCCCTCAAAAAAGGTGAAATTGAATTCAGAAAGACTACATTTAGTCAAAACGTTCTCGCCATAAATGGATGCCAATACTGGAACCACCTCCCTGCCACAACTAGAGAGGGTCCCCACATTTAGTGCTTTCTAAGGTCAGTTGAAGCAGTGGTTAAAACACTCACAAACATGTACCCGTAATTGCCGGACTATAAGCCGCAGCTTTTTTCCCATGTTTTGAACCCTGCGGCTTATACAACAGTGCGGCTTATATAACGATTTTTACAGCTAACGGCCAGTTAGTTTGTTTTACAATAGTCTTTAGCAAGGATTTATATATAGATTTATACAGCTAACGGCCACCAGGGGTGCTCAAGCGGGAAGCAGGAGGGACACCTGCGGCTTATAGTCAGGTGCGGCTTATATATGTAAACATTTGGTTTTTTAACCAAATTTAGCGCGTGCGGCTTATATTCAGGTGCGGCTTATAGTCCAGCAATTACGGTAACCACCTGTAAGTAGAGAGTTGATGCTTGAGTGAATTATTCTTTCAGGTTGGTCTTTGTAGTGTGATTTGGACTCTGTGTGATCTTGACTCTGGCACATTGTTGCACCAAGCACCTTGTTTTTGTTGTCTTGTTTTGTTTCTTGTTTCTTTATGTCCAGATCACAACGGATGGAAATTATCCTTAGCTAACTCTGGCTGTTTTAAACTGAGATAATATATATGTATTCTTGTGTAATATGTCAGTATCACTGTGTTCATGAACTGCTACTGTCCTGTCTACATAAACTAATAAAGTAAAAGTCAAGTAAATACTGTTAGATTATAGACACTGTTAGATTATAGATAATGTTACATAATAGATTATTAAGCATTATTACCCGGCTGAAATCAGCTGTGAATTATGAGCGTATAATGACCGCTCCGCTCTATAATTCACCGCTGCCTCAATTTAGGGTTAGGGTCAGACAGACAGACAGAGTGGTAGAGAATACGGGTAAACAGGTGATACCTCGGTCTTGGTTAGCAGTTTATCTCCGTCCAGGTCGATCAGTCTGAAGGCCTCCATGCTTCTTGGTCCTCTGGACACGGAGAAAAGCTCCACCTCAAACAGCAGCGTGGCGTTGGGAGGGACCACAGGATCTGTTAACCAATCAGAACATAGATCAGAGGGACCACTGGATCTGTATCAGAACATATATCAGAGGGACCACTGGATCTGTTAACCAATCACAGCAGAGAACAGTGAGACCATGAATACCAAGGACCTCCGATGTAAACAAGGCAGTAAAAGGTCTTGTTTGTGATGTTCCTTTTAGGCAGGGTGTTTAACTGTACTTGTACTGAACTACATTTATATTGACTATACTTATGCTGTACTACATTTCATCACTGTCTGGCCAAAACCTCTTAACTCCATTTTTGAGGTTTTAGATTTTTTTTTGTGTCATAAATCAGGGCTATTGAACACCCTTTACATCTGAGTGTTGGTTAAAATAATATTGAACCAATGGAAAGTAGTAAAAAGTGCTTGGGACAAAACCTCCTAACTCCACACTTTCTGCCAAACCAGCTAACTCCATCCGATTGGCCCTCTCTGTTTTTTCATAAATATGTGCTATTGAACACCCTTTACGTCTGTGTGTTGGTTAAAATAATATTGAACCAATGAAAAGTAGTAAAAAGCCCTTCGCTCAAAACCTCCTAAAATAATATTGAACCAATGAAAAGTAGTAAAAAGCCCTTCGGCCAAAACCTCCTAACTCCACTGGAACATTTTGGAGTTAGGAGGTTTTGGCCGGACAGCAGAAATTTATAGTTTTGACTGTACTTCATTTTTGTCTAATAAAATGTTCAATCAATCAATATGGATCTGTCAGCCAATCACAACAAAGATCAAAGATGAGGGAAAATGGCCGTCGACTAGCGTTTATTCATTGATGAAAACTAAATAAAAACCATAATAAAGCTTTGATGGGCAATTTAGTCAACAAATAACAACTAGACCAGTAGAACTAAGACTGGTGGAAAAGAGATCCAGTAGAACTAAAAGACAAGTCATTTTATGTTTGGTTGCAACTCTAATGGAAGCATCCACACCAAATAGTCAGGTTTGTTATGTTAAGAAATGTATGTTTGTCGGATTTTTGTGAGGATTTGTAAAACTATACATTTTTGGAATCTTCAGAGCATGGGGAATCCAAAAATCAATGTTTCCATTTGCACAGACACCTGTAAAGCCGCCATTTTGGATGTTGAAAATGGCCGTCATAAAATACATAATTTCTGCTATCTTGGCTTCTAGACAACCTAGAAACTTAATTAAACATGCCAATCCTATGTTTTCTGGGTCAAGGAATTGAATGAGTAAATGTTGGGTGTAAAATGTTCCGGACCCCCACCCCCTTCCTGGGGGTTATCTATTTTGGGACCTCCCAGAACAGTACGCCAGCCAATTAATGTCCTATTTTCATAATAGTAGAGTTGTTTTGTAGGTTTTAAAACCTCCTGGGCTCATTTATTGCACTTTTAAAGCAGCCAGAATAATCCTTCTGACTTTTGGTTGGGGTCTTTCCTCACCTGGGACCCCCAGACAGACCCCTGAGTCTGTCTCAGTAATCGCTCTGCTCCAGAACAATGTTAAATTAGATCATAATTAAAGCATAAAAGTTGTTGTAGCTGGGCTTTGAAAACAAAAAGGAGTAGTAGCAAATACCAGGGGTCTTCCACAGGGGGTCCGGGACTCCTGGGGGGTCCTCAGTTACTACAGGAGGGGGCCCGCCAAATCTAGATGGGATTTGAAACTGTAACCTTTGATGGTTTATTAGTATTCTCAGTATTATTTATAACATTTTTCTGTTGGACAGTTATGGTTGACAGGTGTTAATTGAGTTTGTGGGGAGGGGGGGCTTAGGGGGGGCTAAAGCCCCCTCTAGCCCCCCCTGGAGCTGTCCCTGTTGCAACGTATTACTTTAGGCGCGCAGACTAACATGTCCATTTATTGCACTGCACTCACACTGACAACACAACATACACACCTCTGTGTTATCGTCACCCCAAAACCCACACCCTATCCTCTTAAAGAGCTCATGGTCAATTATGCCCAAAGAGTTTCACTACATGTCCTCCCTAATAATGTTGACAGTCTTTGTTTGTATTGTTTAAGCAGCTGCACCATCCCTTGCAATCTGCTTTGCAACCACATTTGATGAGCTCAAGTATTGCCTATATTTATATGAGTTAAAGCGAAGGATCTCAACGTCTTATGCCTTACCTTAGTTTCCTTTTAGTTGACCTTGTATCAGTGAACTGTACTGTCATGAAACTGTAATTTGTCCTATGCAAAACTTCTAATAAATACTTCAATCAAATCAATAAAAAAGCCTTTGAAGCAGGGAGGGCAAGACACTTGACTGGAACATACCCTCCACTTTCTGAATTCCATCTATTTTCTTCAATTGATGGAAGCTCAGGGGAATTTGTCAGGTATGACAAAGTAGGCATCATAATACGATACCTTCATCAAGGGACATTATTTTGAGGAAGTGCACACACATGAAGAGGCTGATGCCCTGATTCCTCATCAAGTCCTTGCCTCTGCTGCTTATGGTGCTTTGTGAGACATAATGTGTTTGGTCACCCGACACTGCTGTTAGTTCTCTGAAATTTGCAACAGTCAAAGCCAAGGTACAAAAAAGTAAATAGATATATTTGAGCGAGTTCAAGTTATTGAATGTCACAAATGTCAAGGGTTCCTTGGCCTACACAATTCGTCATGGGTCAACGCCTACTTGTAGCCTGATAATGATGACATTAAGCCATTAACCACTTCAAGGACCTTAGCAAGAGTTCCATTTCTCCTGAGCTTATTAATGGTGAGCTTCCATCAACATTGCAGTCATTGGAGCATGTTGCATGCCGTGTTTACAGTTCAAAAGGTCCAACAACCAACTCGTGCTGCACTGCTCCCACATATCCTCCGTGCCAACTATGTCACAATGCGGGATAAATCATACCTGACAAATTGCCCTAAGCTTCCACCAATCTAAGAAAATGGGTGAAATTCAGAGAGTGGAGGGTATGTTCCAGTCAGGGGTCTTGCCCTCCCTGCTCAAATAACCTGCCTTCCAATCTATGCTATGGTGGAGACTGTGTCAACACTATTAGGTTGGACATTGAAGATGACGATGATGAAGAGGATTAGATCCTGCATGTCTGAAATTACTGTATTGTAGTGAATCTCCTTGGGCATAATTGACCATGGGCTCTTTAAGAGGATGGGTGCGAGTTTTGGGGTGACGATAACACAGGTGTGTGTGTGTGTGTGTGTGTGTGTGTGTGTGTGTGTGTGTGTGTGCGTGCGTGCGTGCGTGCGTGCGTGCGTGCGTGCGTGCGTGCGTGCGTGCGTGCGTGCGTTGTGTTGTCAGTGAGTGCAGTGCAATAAATGGACATGTTAGTCTGCGTGTCCCAAAATATGAAGTTGCAATACCTTAAATATTGCAATCCCAGCAGTAACACCTGTCAACCATAACTGTCCAACACAACGTTTTTATAAATAGTACTGAGAATACTAATAAACCATCAAAGTACAATACCGGTACATAAACCCTGAATACATAAAAACATTCAAAGTTTCAAATCCCATCAAGATTTGGTGGGCCCCTTGTAGTAACTCTGAGGACCCCCCCAGGAGTCCCGGACCCCCTGTGGAAGACCCCTGGTATTTGCTACTACTCCTTTTTGTTTTCAGAGCCCAGCTACAACAACTTTTATGCTTTAATTATGATCTAATTTAACATTGTTCTGGAGCAGAGCGATTACTGAGACAGACTTAGGGGTCTGTCTGGGGGTCCCAGGTGAGGAAAGACCCCAACCAAAAGTCAGAAGGATTATTCTGGCTGCTTTAAAAGTATAATAAATGAACCCAGGAGGTTTTAAAACCTACAAAACAACTCTAATATTATGAAATTAGGACATTAACTCATACCCTGCCAAAAAATATGTTTCTATGATAAAAACGTCTTTAAAACGTCTTTTTCACTATGGACCTCCCTGCCAGACGTCTTCTGAACGTCTTTTTTTTTTAAATAATAAAAAAAAAAAAAAAAAAAAATTGAAAAAATCTTTTTTGAAAAAATTTTTTTTGGACCTCCAACAGTGTACTAGGCATGATCGCGATCGCGAAATTGCATGTTTAACCCCCATACCAACCCCATCTTTCAAACATGGCAGCCATGTTTGTTTACATTTGAAGAAAACATAAGGGCTCCTTTCTCCTGAATGCCTGAACGGATTTCCAAGCGGATTTTTTTGTTTGAAAGCTGTGAAAAGCATGCACATGCATAGTGCATGATCTGTGCACGAATGTGTGCACCAGCGTGCACACAATTTTTTTAACCCTTTGTTGGCGAACCGGCAATATAAGAGGTCATCCCACTTTAAATATGGCACCGACTGAGTTAACTGGCTGGCGTACTGTTCTGGGAGGTCCCAAAATAGATAACCCCCAGAAAGGGGGTGGGGGTCCAGAACATTTTACACCCAACATTTACTCATTCGATTCCTTGACCCAGAAAACATAGGATTGGCATGTTTAATTAAGTTTCTAGATTGTCTAGAAGCCAAGATAGCACAAATTATGTATTTTATGTCGGCCATTTTTAACGTCCAAAATGGCGGCTTTGCAGGTGTCTGTGCAAATGGAAACATTGATTTTTGGATTCCCCATCCTCTGAAGATTCCAAAAATGTATAGTTTTACAAATCCTCACAAAAATCCGACAAAAATACATAAGGAACCTGACTAAAACGCGAATTTCGAAAAAGCGTAAAGGCGTCTGTTTTTTATTCGCCCTTGTGTCGAATTTAGCGAACGTTCAAAGGCGAACTCCTCTCTCTCTCTGTATCAAAGTAAGCTCACTCTACCCTATTTCAAGAGAGAGAGAGAGAATGGTGGAGGGACCTTCACGTTACATTGAGGCCGAGGGGAACAGTGTCTTTCTCCTTTTCCGTGTCTCGTCTGCGTGGCTGCTTGGAAAAAGTAGCCTCGAATGTCTTACTGGTAAAAGCATGGTTTATGTGTTTGTTATTGTAGGCTACTTTATATCTGCAAAAAATAAATCGCTGGGTATTAAATAGCCTACAATAGGATCCGAAATGAGTGGATTAGAAGGAAAGTAACCTACTGGAAATTCGACTCAAGTACAAATAGATCCTACCTACAAGTACAGGCTACTCAAGTAAATTTAGGCTACTTTTAGTTACTTTACACTGACTTTCTTTTTTACAGACCGAAACCGTGACATGTTGTCCCGAAATCCTTTTATTTCCGAGAGACCCGACCATTTAATCATTATTAAAACCCTCTTTCATGTAACTCACTGCAGCCGTGCAGCGTGCGCTGTTAACTGATTGACAGGCAGAAGAAGGCTACCAAGGAATCTATAATATTAAGATCGAAACAAAAGCCAGAGATTAAAAGGAATACTTTTAGGCTATTTTCTAACTACAGAGAGGTAAGTCATGGTTTAACTTGTACGCGGTCGCGGCTGCTTTCTCATCATCCTGGCAGCAGGCTACGCATCACGCATGCATTACGCACACACCAATATCTTTCCCCCCTGCTGTTAAACTGATCCTAGACCAGCATTATCATCTCACTGTTGCACAGCCATTCATCTCGCTGCCTCACGGCTAACAGACCATGATCCTAGGTCAGGCCAGCCTAAACACAGCACACACGTTAAACAGAACTCCAGTAGTTCGTTCCTTAATAGCGCACGCCAGCGCGCACACACACATTGATTGATTGCTTTACAGTTTGCATAAAAAAGCAGAAAGTACACACACAGTACGGGTCCTCTTGGGTCCTCTCGGGTAATACACATAATGATTGACAGCCCCGTATTCCGAGGGGAATACCAGTAGAGTCGCCGAAATGAAGGTCGCCCGGAATGGTCGCCGACGTGTTTGGAATAGTCGCCTGGCGTTATAGAAAACTCATCCAGGCAGTGAGAAATCTCATCGAGAATGGTCGCCGACGTGTTTGGAATAGTCGCCTATATTTTATTACACCTGTGTTGTGACCTGCTCTTTTAAACACTGCCTCTTTTGTCAAATAAACTGTTATACTTCTACATTAGAGCTCTTGTGTTGTATTTGACGAAGAAGAAAGAAAGAAAAAAGGTGGTGGACCTTTCACCCAGGTCTGTGCAGTGGGGTCACTAGAGAGAGAGAGAGAGAGAGAGAGAGAGAGAGAGAGAGAGAGAGACAATGGGCACAAATAAAAAATACTGCATTAACAAACATACATAATCAATCAATCCACTTAATAAGCCCTAGTTTATTTGAAAATAGCCGATCCACAAGCTCGAGCTTGAAGATCTGCAATTTTTCAAACATTATTGCGACCGTAGGTCGCATTTACTATCAAACCCTGCACAAAGTGTAAGTCCGTCAGTCAGTCAGTCAGTCAGTCAGTCAGTCAGTCAGTCTGTCTGTCACACCTCACACGTCACACTCTTGCCCTGCTCATATCTCCGCAACCGTTGCCCCGATCCATGCCAAATTTTGCACACACACTCCTTACCTGCCAAACTACAACCTCCAAGGACCCCCGGAGCTCCAGGGATCCCCAGGTCCCTGGGGGACCCCCAGATGTAAAAAATGACCAAATGTGCAAAAATGACCAAATGACCACCCCAACGGGGCTGCTCACGGGGAATTCCCGGGGACCACCGACTCCTGGTGCTCCAGAACGGATGCAAAAGTGGTGGCGCCCCCACTGGAGGACCCCCTCCACTGCAGCTCACATAAAATGCCGTAACTCGGGCTAGGAGCGTCCGGGAGAGCCGGGGCCGGTACCTATTCGTCCGACAAGGCAACGCGGAGACCCCACCCCTCATTTCTCACATGCCCCTCTTCTAGCGCCACCATGAGGCCGATTCTTGCAAAACACATTTTTGGACACTGCTCCTACAATTTTTGCCCTAAAATCACGCAAATCGGTACACTGTATGTCTACACTCATCCCATCAACATGAATCTCTCCCATATAGCGCCACCTCCAGGCCGATTTTTAAAAACACATTTTTGGACACTGCTCCTACAGATTTTGCCCTAAAAACAGGAAAATCACTACACAGTATGTCTACACTCATGTCATCAACATGGATCAGGAAGATTTTGGCAAAACACATTTTTGCCCTATTTGTGGAGATAAGTGACCTACGGTCGCTTATCTCCCGATTAGGGAGTCTTACTGGTTATGTACCTAGTTACTATCTAATACATTTAGAAGGAGAAGAGAGTGAGGATTTGTGGCTATACTGTGTTGCCAAATCTGTTAGTGTCCACCACTTGCAGATCCAATTACCCTAAATAATAGTTACAGTATGCTACAACATGTATCTGTGCTATTTAGAGAAACTATAAGCTTTATAACTGTACAAGCTGGCTGCTGGCAACTTTGTCTCTGACCAACGACTACAACGTATTGGATCTGTAGATTTAATAGCAGCACGTCTGACTGCACAGATCGCTTCGTTGGGACTAAAACCGCTCGTAGTCCTACCACAGTGGTGCGGAGGTACGTGGCTTTGGAAATGAAACTTTACCTTTTTCTATGCAAACTTCTAATAAAGTCTTCAATCAATCCATTTCATCCTCCATGACACAAATTACTTTAACCGAGCCAATGCTCGCGCCTCCGACCAAGACGACACGAGGAAAACAGTGTGCATGCAGCTGTGTCAGTGTGTGCCAGGGACGTGCAGAGAATGTTAGAGAGGAAGGGGCTGACACTTCTAAAAGAGGTCAATTCTTTCAACATAAGATGTTGCATTCAAGTTTCAACATAAGATGTTGCATTCAAGTTCAGGAGCTGCATTCAGGTATGGCACGGAAAAGGGCGTTTGCATTTCTTTCACCATAGTAAAAAACTGCATTCATGGTCTAGACTGGATGAGAGGGCACTTTTTACAGGTGGATAAAAGGGCAGGGGCTCAAGCCCCCTTTGATGTCTAATGTGTGCACGTGCCACTATGTGCTGAGTCGCGGCTCGCAACATGATGCTGTCAAACAGTAAAATAACACTTTGTGGATATAGTTTGATATAATTAGGCCTACATTTCTGTTGATGTTTCAACCAAGGGACGAGTTTATTTTATTTGTGATCCATATAAAACACTCGTGATAGCTGATACAACAGAAGTAAATTACATTTCACAGAAGATCTTTTTAATTAAAATGGAATGCTCAAAACGCATTGCTTCGCTTCACAATGCTGTGACTGTGAGCTTGTAGATCGGCTATTTTCACTACTTCATAATTATATATTTTTATTTATGGAATTTCTTAGATGTGTTTGCTTGATTGAAAATAATAATAGGCCTACATAATCATGCGGTCGATCGGTGAACTAATGCACAGAGGAGGCATCATATAGCCTACAGTAGGCCTACACACTGGACCCGTTGTACTATAGGCCTAGCTATAGCCTAGCTTTTGTCTTGAAATAAAAGATAATTTGACAGACAACAGCCTGCATACTGACCATAATTATGGAATGTTATTGCAGTCGGGTTTAGGCTATATTTCTTGCAAAAGATCACCTTAACGAAGTTGCTTTCATACTAGCTTTTTTATTAGTGAACTAAAACAATATTTGACAGATATGACTACCTTATACATTTTATGAATTGGATGTTATATTATAGCAAATAATTGATACAACAATGATGTATGGAACACTAATGGAGACATGGCACGCATTACGCGTCGTGCGTAATGCCAGCCCATTTAATTGTGTTTTGCCATTGCCATATGGACAGAGAGATTTCTCTATACGGGGCCATGTAGAAGTAATCAAAGCCATCAGCTGTAAATGATCAGTCAATCAATTAAAAGGGTACCCACGTCCGTTTAGTTTGGCAGGTCTGTCCTGTGCAGGCTGAGTTTCAATTGTTTTTACCGTCATATCAGACGGCGATTTATCTCCGACACAAATTGCCTATAGGCCTATTGTAATAGCCTACAATAATTGGCTGGGATGTAGGCCTAATATTAGCCTACAATTAGTGTGATGTGAAGTGTGAACTCTAAACGTTCCCCTAATCCCTAACTCTTGACGCAAAGCTATAATGTTCATATGATAGCCTACTCTATAATGTCAGGTCTAAGTTGTGGCATTTAGTAAATTATTTCTATTTGATACCAGTGACTGCATTGATTTAATCGAATCTTAAAAAAAAAAAGAAAGAAAAGAAAAATCTGCGCCTATTCTCATTTAATGTTACTGGCCTGGGATTGTTTTCTTAATAGGCCTATGATTGTTGAATGTCCATACAAAATGCACTTTGTATTTAGGCCTACTTTGGCAATTTCAATGTGCCCACAATTTCAATGTGGGCTATTAATCTTTCTGTTTGGTGAAACAGATACTTGACTGTGCACATTTCAATATGGCAAATGCCACTTTGCTGCTTTGTCCATATATGCGCGACTGTGCACATTTCAATATGATGTCAAATGCCACTTTGCTGCTTTGTCCATATGCGCTTAGGAAGCAAAGTAAGAGTTTAAGACACCAGTTTCATTCGAACATGGCTCGGTCAATTATGAAGCAATTTTTTTTTAAACGTCACCTCATTCATTGGAAAGCCCCACTTCCATGACCAATGACTGTAACCTATAGTAGCCTAGTGTCCCTATTAAATCTAAATATTTAAACGTTGGCTTATCTACCAGCTCTCCAGACTCCTGTCCCAAAACTGACATTTCCCGACGTTGATTCTCAAAGCTCTGAGCTTTGATTGGCTTCACATTGATAGATATAACTAGCCTACTTCACTCCCTTTGTTGTCTATTTTGGGCATCAGAGTTTTAAATGCTAAGTAGGCTATAATGGTTTATAAATATATGGGTAGGGTAGCCTACACTCACTTGAATACCCCTCTCACTCACTCACTCACTCACTCCCTTTATACCTTTGTTGTCTATAATGGTATAAATATAGGCGACTATTCCAAAAACGTCGGCGACACTGTCGGCGACATGTAAAAGCTGTCGGCGACAATTCCAAATCCGGCAGGCGAGAATTCCACCGAAATTGGTGAGCCTTCCTCGGCGACTCTTCCACGTTTTCCGGCGACCTTCATTTCGGCGAGTCTACCTGTTACCTTCCGAGGGTGATGCGGCCATTCCGACCCGGCTATGATAAAACACTGACCGACCTGTCTACTCTGCCCCGGCCGGAGCTGAGGGGAGGGGGAAAGCGTGGTGTCTTCTGTTCTTTTTCTTATTTAATAGGCTAACAACCACGGTCAGGTCTCATC
Organism: Nannobrachium achirus; assembly: GCF_963921795.1. Lineage (NCBI taxonomy): Eukaryota > Metazoa > Chordata > Actinopteri > Myctophiformes > Myctophidae > Nannobrachium > Nannobrachium achirus. The sequence goes on along the minus strand of NC_137829.1, from coordinate 55,071,932 downwards.
ATCACTTGAGGATATAGTTTCCATTGTTTTATTTGTTTCCCTGTCTCCGTTCTCCTCTCTCCTCTCTCTCCTTTCTTCTCCTTTCTCCTGTGGCTATGCAGGCAGATATCGCCCCCTCGTTTTTAGGCGAATTAAGCGAAATATTATACGCATATTCGCGTCGCTTTTTGGTGTGTATGGAAAAGGGCGAATGGCGAATTCTTTGCCTTTTTGGTTCGCTTATTCATGTCGCTTTCACTAATTCGCCGGTCTGGACAGAGCATTATGCACTAAAAACGAGGGGGCGATATCTGCCTGCATAGCCACAGGAGAAAGGAGAAGAAAGGAGAGAGGAGAACGGAGACAGGGAAACAAATAAAAAAATTGAAAATACATCCTCAGGACAGGTGATGATGAGACCTGGCCGTGGTTGTTAGCCTATTAAATAAGAAAAAGAACAGAAGAGACAAGTGACAACACGCGTTCTCCGTTCCCCCTCCCCTCAGCTCCGGCCGGGGGCAGAGTAGACAGTGTCGGTCACTTTGCTTTTTATCATAGCCGGGTCGGAATGGCCGCATCACCCTCGGAATACGGGGCTGTCAATCATTATGTGTATTACCCGAGAGGACCCAAGAGGACCCGTACTGTGTGTGTACTTTCTGTTTTTTTATGCAAACTGTAAAGCAATCAATCAATGTGTGTGTGCGCGCTGGCGTGCGCTATAAGGAACAAACTACTGGAGTTCTGTTTAACGTGTGTGCTGTGTTTAGGCTGGCCTGACCTAGGATCATGGTCTGTTAGCCGTGAGGCAGCGAGATGAATGGCTGTGTACAGTGAGATGATAATGCTGGTCTAGGATCAGTTTAACAGCAGGGGGGAAAGATATTGGTGTGTGCGTAATGCATGCGTGATGCGTAGCCTGCTGCCAGGATGATGAGAAAGCAGCCGCGACCGCGTACAAGTTAAACCATGAATTGCCTCTCTGTAGTTAGAAAATAGCCTAAAAGTATTCCTTTTAATCTCTGGCTTTTGTTTCGATCTTAATATTATAGATTCCTTGGTAGCCTTCTTCTGCCTGTCAATCAGTTAACAGCGCACGCTGCACAGCTGCAGTGAGTTACATGAAAGAGGGTTTTAATAATGATTAATTAATGAGTCTCTCGGAAATAAAAGGATTTCGGGACAACATGTCACGGGTTTCGGTCTGTAAAAAAAGAAAGTCAGTGTAAAGTAACTAAAAGTAGCCTACATTTACTTGAGTAGCCTGTACTTGTAGGTATTTGTACTTGAGTCGAATTTCCAGTACTTTCCTTCTAATCCACTAATTTCGGATCCTATTGTAGGCTATTTAATACCCAGCGATTTATTTTAAAACATTAGTCTTTTTGCAGATATAAAGTAGCCTACAATAACAAACACATAAACCATGCTTTTACCAGTAAGACATTCGAGGCTACTTTTTCCAAGCAGCCACGCAGACGAGACACGGAAAAGGAGAAAGACACTTTTCCCCTCGGCCTCAATGTAACGTGAAGGTCCCTCCACCATTCTCTCTCTCTCTCTTGAAATAGGGTAGAGTGAGCTTACTTTGATACAGAGAGAGAGAGAGGAATTCGCCTTTGAACGTTCGCTAAATTCGACACAAGGGCGAATAAAAAACAGACGCCTTTTCGCTTTTTCGAAATTCGCGTTTGGTGTGGATGCTTCCATTGACTTTATAAGGTTTTTTAAAAAAGGCGAATTATACGCTAATTCGCTATTCGCCAATTCGCCCTCAGTGTGTACGGACCTGGTGTATGTCGACTGGTGTATGATAAATTAACCACAGGGGTACAGCTTCAAAACCTCAAAGGAAGAATCCCTACGGTCTGACGGCAAAACCTTTCCATGTCTTTCCATGTCTTCCCTCTTACATACAGTATACAGCAGTTATACATACTGTATGTCAGTGAATCATACAGTTATACATACTGTATATCAGTGAATCATACATACTGTATGTCAGTGAATCATACAGTTATTCATACTGTATGTCAGTGAATCATACATACTGTATGTCAGTGAATCATACAGTTATACATACTGTATGTCAGTGAATCATACATACTGTATGTCAGTGAATCATACAGTTATACATACTGTATGTCAGTGAATCATACAGTTATACATACTGTATGTCAGTGAATCATACATACTGTATGTCAGTGAATCATACAGTTATACATACTGTATGTCAGTGAATCATACAGTTATACATACTGTATGTCAGTGAATCATACATACTGTATGTCAGTGAATCATACAGTTATACATACTGTATGTCAGTGAATCATACAGTTATACATACTGTATGTCAGTGAATCATGGCATACAACATCCTGGCTGCATCACTGTATATCTACAGCTGATGCTCATGACAGCATAGAGAAGGTTGATATCCTGTATGATCTGTGGCCACAGCTGATCACATGCCTGTCATTATGACTGTAAATGTTAAAGGTCTGCCCGAGCTGGCCAGCTATGGTGGTCCAAAACACATTGATAAGTTGGACTGGGCTATTCTAACTGAAGAGGAATTAATACAGCAGACAGTCACTGACTGACGTATACTTAAATACAATTGATTTACCAGTTGACGCTATTGTGTGTGGGAATATTAACTGTCAAGATGTTGGCCTTTATAGTGACCTGTGTAAAATGTATGACCTAATAGTAAAATGTTTAATTCATGGATGCAAACCTTTTCATGTTCATGAGCTTCATGGCTAAAGAAGCTTTTAAATGTTGGGTTTTAGCAGGTAAACCCAGGCATGGCTCTGAGGAAATGCTAGGTTTAAATATGCTGTATGCAAACTAATTTATATTAAAAGAGACAAGCAGGCCATGAGGGAAAATCCAACGGCCAAAAAGCTACAGAAAAACACAATGTTTATGAGTTCTGGAAGGAAGTGAAGGTGGTTAACAACAGTAAGATGCCAGTGCATTCCAGTATTGATGCTCTGAACAACATGTTGCTGAGCTGTGGAGAAGACAAATATGTTTAACTGTGTCAAGAAAGATGTTTTTAATATCGGTGAGGTTACAGTAGGTTACCCACAGTGATGGTGTGATTATTAGATCAGATGAGGTGAGCAACCTGATTGCCCTCCTGGCCCCCAAGCTGTGGAATAAACTCCTTGTCGCACTTAGAACAACGGACTCAATCGCTAGCTTCCCATTAGAACTACAGACTCACTGGCTAGCTTTCGCCGTGGACTGAAGACTCTTTCAGACTCTACCTAAACCCATAGCACTACTGAAACACTCAATGACCATACAGGAAGCTAGTTAGCATTTGTTTGTTTTTTTTGTTTTTTTTAGAATCCTTTTTTCTTTACTGATTATATAGTTTTTTAGATTGATATTCATATGCATTTCTTATATTGTTGTTGATGTACTGACATATTATCTTGTTTATTATAGTGATGTATTGTCTGCTTATTGTAAGTCGCTTTGGATTAAAAGCGTCTGCTAAACTGTAAACTGTAAACTGATACTGTCTTTAAACAAAGGCCAGGATGGATCAGATAACAACAGAGAGTTTCACTGCTGCTTGCTGTGTGTTTTTCAAGGTTGTTGATGCATGGGATACTGCTTGTTTCTAAAACGGCTAGTTCCATTCCTTGATTCTGATTGGCTGGTTGCTGTGGTATATGAGACTATAACCCACACCTTGAATCAGTTTATATCAAACCCAGGTGTGTTATTTCTTTCCACAGTGTTCCACAGTGCACCAATTATCTGCACCTGTGTTGTTTCAGCAGCCTGGCCGGGAACTACTTTCTTGTAGCTGGGAACTTTCTTGCAGAGCAGACCTTATCGTGAATTATTAGTGAAATAGAAAAGTTTTAATTGGTACATGTCTAGATTTTTCATGTTGCCATATTGTAACCGGTTTAGAAAAGCAATAAGCCACGCGAGGCTTGTGGTTACCTGTATTTTACACCGGCTGAGAGGGTCTCCCTACGCCTCTCAGCCGGTGTAAAATACCAGGTAACCACTCGCCTCTTGTGGCTTATTGCTTCAAGCTATGCTGTCTGTTCTATTAGTGCCAGTAGTGAAAAACTAAACTGTTAGGTTAACAAGCATTAATAAGTAAAGACCCATTGCACTGGCATGTATAATAATATCCAACATATTAAGACGGCTCAGGGGCCATTCAGCAAAACACTGCAAGCTAAAAATGACGGTACTATTTTGGATGTTTAGGCAATGATTTTGTAACACTTGAGTAGTCTATAGCAGGGGTTTTCAGAGTGGGTGACGGGGCACCCTGGGGTGCCGTGAGATAATTTGACATTAATTGGAATTTATTTGGACACTTGAAAATATATTATTTAGTATAATTTTAAACTTGAAGTACAAAGTTATTTTCAGTCAGTTCTAACCAAAATGGCTGTTATCTCAACGTTTTCCTCACAACATAATCACTAAAATATCGTCACTGTCGGGCAAGCAAAGCCCTGCTTCATCATACAAGACTGTCGCACAACACTAGTAAAAACAGCAGATCTACAAGCACACAACGCCTCAAGATGCGAGGCGTTGTGTGCTTGTAGATCTGCTGTTTTCACTAGTTTAGTACATTTTATAGATGATAAATACAAAATAAATAAACAGTTTTAGACATACAAGGTTTCCACCCGACAACGACGATATTCTATAAATAGCATGCCTCGGATTAAAACAATATTTATGGGGTGACCTGAGATAAAAAAAAGTTTGGGAACCCCTGCTCTATAGATTAAGGAAACACAGCCACATCTAAAAGACCATGGAAATGATTCTTAGTTTCTTATTTTGGAAAAAGCAAAATAGCAAAACATGTATTGTATATTGTACATGTACTAGAAGGTCGGCCGGCTACGCCGGCCTCCCCTCTAGGTCGTCGCGTTGCGTCTATAGGAGTAAATATTCGTCGAAAACAAATCCCTGAGGGTTTTTTTGAGAAAAAAATGTTTTTTGAGAAAAAAATGTTTTTTAAATTTTGAGAAAACAAAATTTTTGAGAAAAAAAAATATTAGAGAAAAAAAAATTGGAGAAAAAAAAAGTTTTTTGAGAAAAAAAAAATTGAGAAAAAAAATGTTTGAGAAAAAAAAATTTGAGAAAAAAAAATTTGAGAAAAAAAAATTTGAGAAAAAAAATTTTTTGGAGAAAAAAAAATTTAGAAAAAAAATTTTTTGAGAAAAAAAAATGTTTGAGAAAAACAAAATTTGAGAATAAAAAAATGTTTGAGAAAAAAAAATTGGAAAAAAAAAAAAATAATAATAAATAAAACGTATTGGTGATGAGATGACGTGGTGTATACGGATGTTACTGCGATTGAGGTGAAAGAGAAAAGTGGAAAGTTGTGAGCTAACTATTAGCTATTTTTGTGTGTGTGTGTGTGTGTGTGTGTGTGTGTGTGTGTGTGTGTGTGTGTGTGTGTGTGTGTGTGTGTGTGTGTGTGTGTGTTCTGGCTACGCCCCCCTCAGTTGAAATTGGATCCGCCGGTCCCATAGCTGGGAATACGAGCCAATGGACGGCGTTCACCATGGCAACGGGGGGCCAATGATAGAGTTATGGGCGGTTTTATACACTCTACCGACATCTGCTCTACCGACATCTGCTCTAGCTATGAGTTGAAGTGGAGGCGAAATGGGCGTGGAAGTGGGATGCGGCTCTAAGAAAAATGTAATTTCTTTTTTTTTTTTTTTTTTTTTTCGTTTGCTAGTTGTTTTTATCGCTCTGACCTTTGGACACTGCACTATTAGGTTGTGTTGGTATTTTTTTTTTTTTTTTTTTTTTTTTTCTGCTTGTGTTTGACATGATGTAGACTCTACTGCTTTAAGACACGTTATGTATATATATTATTCGTTCCCTTTCCTGTTGTACCTTGCTCTTACTGTACTTACTGTACTCTGTTCTTGTTTTTTCTTTTTATCTTTTTCATACTTCTCTGTAACTTTGTAGATAACCTAATACTGCTGTGCTGCCTCTGGGCAACACATTTTCCCCCTTGGGATAATAAAGGTATCTATCTATCTATTTGACGGTTAGGGTCTGAAATGGAGTTCTGTCTCCGGTAGTCTTCAGTTTGTTCACAGGACCTGGACCAATCAGTGACGTCTCCACGGTCAGGACCTGGACCAATCAGTGACGTCTCCACGGTCAGGACCTGGACCAATCAGTGACGTCTCCACGGTCAGGACCTGGACCAATCAGTGACGTCTCCATTGGGTCCAGATCAAGTCAAACCATGACTAGTCAGATCTGGAATATCACCTGATTTCAACCAACATAAATCCTGCCCACCAAAACGGACGTCCTGGATTAATCAGAGAGGGTCCGATCGAGGCCAGATAAATATCATAACTAGTCTGATATGTCCCAGACATGCTCATATTTCAACTAACATATACAAAAATAACAATAATCAGAGAGTCCTGCCACTGCGGGGTCAGAAACAGCGCTGGTCACGTGGTTCATGGTCACTTTACACCTCATAGACTTCAATGCATTCTGTAAACTTCCGGTTCGCCGTTTGTCACTATACACCAATAGATGTGTGCGTAGAAGACCTGGCCCCATGAAGTGAACGGGAGTGACGCAACTCTCCGAAGGTAGAAGGCTCTGGTCCATATGACGTCCTGGTAATGACGTCAAGATCATCCCCATCTAAGCTGTGATCTGGCCGAGTTCTGAACCTCACTGATTGGTCCAGGTCCTGACCGTGCTTGCTGGGCATGGATCACTTATCTAAACAGTTAAATGAGTGTAAAACTGCTTGCATGGTGGGGGATTATAACTAGCCTGGTTAATAAACCAGACTGTGTGATAGAGTCTGACGCTTGCAGTCAGGCTAGATTACAACCTTATTAGTTAGTACTGACTCCATACAGTGCTGGCTTACGAGCTACTCAGGGTCTGCTCTAAATACGGCATGATGTTTGATTTGGAAGTTTAACTCTAAAACAGTGTGGTTACGATTAGGGATGCGGTATCGGTACTCGCAGTATCGGTACTCGCCCCGATACCAGCCTATTCTGCTGTACTCGTACTCGTCCCATATTGCTCACGGCAGCACCAGATACCATTTTGTTCCATAAATATGATGGTAACAGCATATCAAAAGTTCTAAAACAGAGGTTTGTGTGTGTTAGTTCAACTAATGAACAGTGTTTTCACCTTCTCTCACTCTAAGCAATGTGTTAAAGGACAACTTTGTTTTTTTACAACAAGGGTTCATATTTTAGATTGTAATCAGAGAAAAGAAAAGTGAGTGTTAAAATGTTTTCATTTGCTTCGTTCTATTGTTTTATTGCGTTTACCGTGCTAAAATGTGGGGCATGCGTACGCATGGGGGCATGCGTACAAGTGGCTAAATATGTCTTTTTAGACACAATAAGCCAGCAGTTTCTTTATTGCTATTTACAGTAACACTTCTAGCCCCCATAAGTCACATCCAACCATGAAAGGTTGCCTTGTATCTTGGGAATGGGCCTATTCTGTGTAAAATGACTTATTTAGCCACTTGTACGCATGCCCCCAACCACTGAAATAAGAATCTCTAAAACAATAGAAAGAAGTAAATTAAATAATTTTAACACTCATCTTTTATATTCTTTAATTACAATCTAAAATATGAACCCTTGTTGTAAAAAACTAAAGTTGTCCGTTAAGTTTGCTTTATTTATTTATGTGTACTGAAGTATAGGAGTCTGAAGTGACAGAAAATAAATATCATTTATTTAACTGTAAGTTTTACGTCAACCTGATGTACCTGATGATGTAAAACTGATTACCTGATTACCTAAACTGATTACCTGATTACCTAAACTGATTACCTGATTACCTTCCCTGGCCTTCGGCATCCAGGCTCCAGTAATGTAATAATGTATTAGATTACCTTTCCCCTTCTCTCCAAAGCCCAGCGCTGGAGTAATGTAATAATGTAATAGTAATAGTAATGTAATAATGTAATAGATTACCTTTCCCCTTCTCTCCAAAGCCCAGTGCTGGAGTAATGTAATAATGTAATAGTAATGTAATGTAATATACCTTTCCCCTTCTCTCCAAAGCCCAGTGCTGGAGTAATGTAATAATGTAATAGTAATAGTAATGTAATGTAGTAATGTAATAGATTACCTTTCCCCTTCTCTCCAAAGCCCAGTGCTGGAGGCACGGTGATCCTCCTCTTCTCTCCAGGACACATGTCAATCATTCCCAGGTCCAACCCCTTGATCACCTGACCCACACCCAGCACGAACCACTGAGGATGACCCTGTCTGTCTGATCGACTGTAAACATAAATAACAATATAAATATTAATATAGAACCACTGTAATACATAAAAATATACATTATTACATATAGATATTATATAGACCCACACCCAGCACTGCCACTGGGGATGACCCTGTCTGTCTGAGCGACTGTAAACATAAATAACAATATACATATTACTATAGAACCACTGAGGATGTCCCTGTCTGTCTGATCAACTGTAAACATAAATAACAATATACATATTACTATAGAACCACTGAGGATGTCCCTGTCTGTCTGACCTACTGTAATACATAAATAACAATATAAATATTAATATAGAACCACTGGGGATGACCCTGTCTGTCTGAGCGACTGTAAACATAAATATATACATATTACTATAGAACCACTGTAAACATAAATATATACATTATTACATATAAATATTATATAGAGCAACACCCAGCACGAACCACTGAGGGTGACCTTGTCTATCAGACCTGCTGTAAACATAAATAACAATATACATATTACTATAGAACCACTGGGGATGACCCTGTCTGTCTGACCTACTATAAACATAAATAACAATATACATATTACTATAGAACCACTGAGGATGACCCTGTCTGTCTGATCAACTGTAAACATAAATAACAATATAAATATTACTATAGAACCACTGGTGTCCCTGTCTGTCTGAGCGACTGTAAACATAAATAACAATATACATATTACTATAGAACCACTGGGGATGACCCTGTCTGTCTGACCTACTGTAAACATAAATAACAATATAAATATTACTATAGAACCACTGTAAACATAAATAACAATATAAATATTACTATAGAACCACTGTAAACATAAATAACAATATAAATATTAATATAGAACCACTGAGGATGACTCTGTCTGTCTGACCTACTGTAAACATAAATAACAATATAAATATTACTATAGAACCACTGTAAACATAAATAACAATATAAATATTACTATAGAACCACTGTAAACATAAATAACAATATAAATATTACTATAGAACCACTGTAAACATAAATAACAATATAAATATTAATATAGAACCACTGAGGATGACTCTGTCTGTCTGACCTACTGTAAACATAAATAACAATATAAATATTACTATAGAACCACTGTAAACATAAATAACAATATAAATATTACTATAGAACCACTGTAAACATAAATAACAATATACATATTACTATAGAACCACTGGTGTCCCTGTCTGTCTGAGCGACTGTAATACATAAATAACAATATACATATTACTATAGAACCACTGAGGATGGCCCTGTCTGTCTGACCTACTGTAAACATAAATAACAATATACATATTACTATAGAACCACTGAGGATGACCCTGTCTGTCTGAGCGACTGTAAACATAAATAACCAGTAAGACTCCCTAATCGGGAGATAAGCGACCGTAGGTCGCTTATCTCCACAAATAGGGCAAAAATGTGTTTTTCCAAAATATTCCTGATCCATGTTGATGACATGAGTGTAGACATACTGTGTAGTGATTTTCGTGATTTTAGGGCAAAATCTGTAGGAGCATTGGCCCAAGATGTGTTTTTAAAAATCGGCCTGAAGGTGGCGCTATATGGGACAGATACATGTTGATGGGATGAGTGTAGACACTGTAAACATAAATATATACATTATTACATATAAATATTATATAGACCCACACCCAGCAGGAACCAGTGAGGATGTCCCTGTCTGTCTGAGCGACTGTAAACACATTAATATTAATATTAATTTAGAACCACTGGGGAAGTCCTTGTCTGTCAGAGTGACTGGAATACATAAATATTACCTTATTTAGTTCCTATGGTTAGGGTTAGTATATATTATACTGTATATTATACTTTAGATATACTGTATGTACATAATGAATACATAAATATTACCTTATTTAGTTCCTATGGTTAGGGTTAGTATATATTATACTGTATATTATACTGTAGATATACTGTATGTACATAATGAACATTCATCAGATATATAGACTATAGACAGTCTGAGACCGATATAGAGACAGTATATATAGATCTATTACCTGCAGTAGAACTGGGTTCCATTAGTTAGATATCCATCATAATAATAACAGATCTATAGACTATAGACAGACAGATATAGATACAGATACAGTGTGTATATATAGATCATAATAACAGATATATAGACTATAGACAGACAGATATAGATACAGATACAGCTGTATATAGCCTATAGATCATAATAACAGATCTATAGACTATAAACACATAGTTTACCTGCAGTAGAACTGGGTTCCATTAGTTAGATATCCATCATAATGAACATTCATCAGATATATAGACTATAGACAGACACATATAGATACAGATACAGCTGTATATAGCCTATAGATCATAATAACAGATCTATAGACTATAGACATGTATATTACCTGCAGTAGAACTGTGTTCCATTAGTTAGATATCCATCATAATAATAACAGATATATAGACTATAGACAGACAGATATAGATACAGATACAGTATATATAGATCATAATAACAGATCTATAGACTATAGTCACATAGTTTACCTGCAGTAGAACTGGGTTCCATTAGTTAGATATCCATCATAATGAACATTCATTAAATCTCCTCTCTTGCTCCTTTGTTGACATTCTTCAGGTAAAAAAACTACTTCTATTTTAACCTCGTCCTGCACGGCGGCGTGCACGCACGCAAACACACACAGACACACGCACGCGCACAGCCAGCAGCAGCTCATGGTCGTGGTGATGGAAGGATGGATGGATAGAAAGAAAGAAAGACTGAAGGAGGGATGACTGGATGAATGGATGGAGGTGTGGAATGAAAAGCAGAGCTTTTTTGTCTTCGTGGCAAAACTTCTAGGTCTCTTTAAGAGGTTGCCACGTCCTGGGAGGGAAACAAGTAACACGTGGTGTAAAGTAGATTTTTATGCATTTGTACTTTACTTGCGTACTTAGTGGCCTATTTCCCATTTCCAATACTTTTACTTATACTCCACTGCACACATTCAGTGTTGGGGAAGTTAAAGTTATATGTAACTGAGTTACGTAACTAAGTTACATTTGCTGTAACTTGCTGGTAACTGAGTTACATTCATATTTCGTTAACTCGTCAAGTAACGGAGATACTTTTTGGGTTATTTTTGGCTCAAGTTACAAGTTACAAGAAGTTACAAGCGAAGTTATAATTTTACGATCAAATGTCCTCAACATATCATAATTTTCTTCTTTTTTAACTTTATTTTAGGAACACAGATGTTTACTAAAAAAAATGTCAACCTTTTTGAAATAGAGGCATATTTCTGCTGGTGTGGCATGTGACTTTTTTTTGTAGAATATTATATTTAGTTTCATGCACACCAATGTACATTCTCAATTTAACGCTGGAAAAAAGTAACTCAAGTTACTCAAGTTACTTTTTCTATGTAACTTGAAACTTTATAAGTTACATTTCTCCAGGGGATCACATCACTTGATCAAGTTACTGGCATGGTGAGTTACTTGTAGCTGTACAAGTTACGCTTTCAAAGTAACATCCCTAGCACTGCACACAACATTAACCACATTGTAGCCCTATATTTTATACCAAAGTTATTTGAAAATAGCAGATTTACAAGCTCACAACGCGTAACAAAAAGTGTACTTTCCCCACAACTGTTTATGAGTGACTTTACAGAAAGAAGAAAAAGAACTGCTTATAATAAACAGACAAGGCAACACTTCCCTTTGCTTCGTGTCATATGGAAAGAAGGAGGGGGAAGAACACCAGATCTACGAGCTCACAGAGCCTTACGTCTGAGACGCGTTGTGAGCTTTTACATCTGCTGTTTTTTCAGTTTTTTTGGCTCCCACACACGGAGCCGAGAGGAAACCACGTGACCGGCGGAGATGGCCGAAGAAAGCCGAGTGAGAGACACTGCCCCCTGGTGGTCAGAGAGAATGGAATACGGCCATGTTTGTAGTCCTTAGACTAGAGAATGGAAAACAGCCATGTTTGTAGTCCTTTATAAAAGAAGACTAGAGAATGGAATAAACTTCATTAGAGGTTTACATAGGAGAAGGTACAACACTCACGGAATATTATAAATGTGTGTGTGTGTGTGTGTGTGTGTGTGTGTGTGTGTGTGTGTGTGTGTGTGTGTGTGTGTGTGTGTGTGTGTGTGTGTGTGTGTGTGTGTGTGGGTGTGGAGAAACAGTGATCATTGCTATAGAGTGTGTGTTCAGTAACAGTGTTAAACAGCTCTATATTGTGACAGTAATTGCTATAGAGTGTTCAGTAACAGTGTTAAATAGCTCTATATTTTGACAGTAATCATTGCTATAGAGTGTTTGTTCAGTAACAGTGTTAAACAGCTCTATATTGTGACAGTAATCATTGCTATAGAGTGTTCAGTAACAGTGTTAAATAGCTCTATATTGTGACAGTAATCATTGCTATAGAGTGTTCAGTAACAGTGTTAAACAGCTCTATATTGTGACAGTAATCATTGCTATAGAGTGTTCAGTAACAGTGTTAAACAGCTCTATATTGTGACAGTAATCATTGCTATAGAGTGTTCAGTAACAGTGTTAAACAGCTCTATATTGTGACAGTAATCATTGCTATAGGGTGTTCAGTAACAGTGTTAAACAGCTCTATATTGTGACAGTAATCATTGCTATAGAGTGTTCAGTAACAGTGTTAAAGGTCAAATGACATTCTGTTTTTACCAATCATAAAAGTCTTTGCCCTGGTCCTAAAAACATGTTTTAAAATGTTTAAACTTGAAAATCCACTTCATGGAGCCATGGTCTCTCTCTCTGTTTAGGTGTCATGAAAAACGGTCTGTCACCTGAAATACTCTATAATCACCACCAGGGGAGCCTCTCTCTCCCACTCATTCTAACAGATATTAGTATAGCTTGAGTACAATTTTGAATATTTGTACTTTACTTGAGTATTTCCAATTTTCAATTCTTATACTTCTATTCCACTACATCTCAGAGGCAAATGCACTTTATCTCTCCACTACAATCATTTGGATTTGGATTATTAATACAAATCACTCACTTCAGCCCTTATAGCCTAGGCCAGCAGTTCTCAAACTGGTACCCAAAGTGGCCACTGGCCACACACACGCACACGCACGCACGCTCTCACACACACACACACACACACACACACACACACACACACACACACACACACACACACACACACACACACACACACACACACACACACACACACAGAGGTCCGCCCAGCTCCAACACAATGACCGAGAGATGCATGCTCGCAGACGTGATGCATGTGTTTCGCTGCTTTGCTTTGGTAGACTACAAGACACACTGTGACACACACACACACACACACACACACACACACACACACACACACACTGACACACAGAGGCTGAGCTGAGCCCTGACGAGGCACACACAAACAGCATAGAGACTCGTCGCAAGTGTTTTTTTCTTCCCCGGGACCGACGTTACCGGATCTCTGTGGTTACATCTGTACCCCCGCGGAGTTCAATTTAGACCGTACGCGGTAACGTTTCAATAGCTCTGCTCTGCGCTGCAGAAACACTTCACGGTCCTTCTGTAGTTATTATAGTAACATATTTTGTCTAAATGCCTCCGTTTAGAGAACCACCTATTGCTTGTGTTATCATAGCGTTTTACTGTCTGCTCTCCGAGTCGCCGTGCCTGTGTGTGTGGAGGGAGGACAGGGCAGCGTGGAGTTATAGTCGGCTGCTCCACGGAGCTCTGCTGCCCCAGGAGCAGAGCGCTGTCCTCGGCCTCGGTAATGAGGAGGGAGGCGCTGTCCAAGGACCCAGCCAGGGCGGAAAATACATAGCGATACATAGCGATTTTCACTATTTCACAAAAGCATAAACTGACTACTTGATATGAAGGATATTGATGTAAATAAGAGATTTGAATGGACACATGTATTTTATATGCCCATATTTACAATTAAAGGACAATATAATGTAGAGATTACTTCCTCAAAACTTGTGGAGAAATACAGACAGGGAGAGAGTAGAGCCCAGGAGGAGGAGGGGGGGGGGGGGGGGTGCACTAACTGCTAGTGACGACACTGTCCGAGAGCCAATGATCAGAGCATCAGAGCCTCATTATGCAGAAATCGTCAAAAAAACACAGATAACAGGGGAACGACTGCAAGTTAAAAGTTGGTGTTTTTTTGGTGTAATTGAGGCCAGGAAACATTAAAAAAAGCATACAAAACTCAAAATGTATTTTTGGATGTCACCACCCCTTTAAACAGCTCTATATTGTGACAGTAATCATTGCTATAGAGTGTTCAGTAACAGTGTTAAATAGCTCTATATTGTGACAGTAATCATTGCTATAGAGTGTTCAGTAACAGTGTTAAATTGCTATAGAGTGTGTGTTCAGTAACAGTGTTAAATAGCTCTATATTGTGACAGTAAGCATTGCTATAGAGTGTTCAGTAACAGTGTTAAATAGCTCTATATTGTGCCAGTAATCATTGCTATAGAGTGTTCAGTAACAGTGTTAAACAGCTCTATATTGTGACAGTAATCATTGCTATAGAGTGTTCAGTAACAGTATTAAATAGCTCTATATTAAATAGCTCTATATTGTGACAGTAATCATTGCTATAGAGTGTTCAGTAACAGTGTTAAACAGCTCTATATTGTGACAGTAATCATTGCTATAGAGTGTTCAGTAACAGTATTAAATAGCTCTATATTAAATAGCTCTATATTGTGACAGTAATCATTGCTATAGAGTGTTCAGTAACAGTGTTAAACAGCTCTATATTGTGACAGTAATCATTGCTATAGAGTGTTTGTTCAGTAACGGTGTTAAATAGCTCTATATTGTGACAGTAATCATTGCTATAGAGTGTTCAGTAACAGTGTTAAATAGCTCTATATTGTGACAGTAATCATTGCTATAGAGTGTTCAGTAACAGTGTTAAATAGCTCTATATTGTGACAGTAATCATTGCTATAGAGTGTTCAGTAACAGTGTTAAATAGCTCTATATTGTGACAGTTTGTGAAGTAACAGTGATCCCAGCTCCTCTGATTTATAATAATTCCAAATCATTAATTTATTAATAAAAATATAAATATACATTTCCAGCTTTAATAATAAATGTAATAATAATAAAAATAATATTCTAATGATGATGACGTCAATGTGTTTCAGTTTTTCCGCTCATTCTTTTTTTTCTCTCTCCTTCTATTTATGGAGGTCGTGACGTCATTTGACGGACGCACGTGCCGTCCAATGGGATGTGGGCATGACGTCACAGCGCGTCGTGTTTCCACAGTGCGTTTATGCTCCGCGGCGCCGCGGTGTCGCGCGCACGAGAACAACGCAGATCTGCAAGCCCAGGCGGCGCCGTGGACCCGACGCTCCGTGGGTTTGTAGCTCTGCGCTGTTCTCTGCAACCCCGAGCCGGCTTCAGGCGGGGTTGCCAGGTTCACATGAAAACAAGCCAAAAGAAGCCACTATATCATAAAACTGTCCTATACACTAGACATCTGATATATAGAACACATCACACCACTATTATAAATCTATCCCAGGGGGTCCTCAACGTTTTCAGGCCAGGGACCCCTTAGCTGAGAGAGAGATGAAGCAGGGACCCCTTAGTTGAGAGAGAGATGAAGCAGGGACCCCTTAGCTGAGAGAGAGAGATGAAGCAGGGACCCCTTAGTTGAGAGAGAGATGAAGCAGGGACCCCTTAGTTGAGAGAGAGATGAAGCAGGGGCCCCTTAGTTGAGAGAGAGATGAAGCAGGGACCCCTTAGCTGAGAGAGAGATGAAGCAGGGACCCCTTAGCTGAGAGAGAGATGAAGCAGGGACCCCTTAGTTGAGAGAGAGATGAAGCAGGGACCCCTTAGTTGAGAGAGAGATGAAGCAGGGACCCCTTAGTTGAGAGAGAGATGAAGCAGGGACCCCTTAGTTGAGAGAGAGATGAAGCAGGGGCCCCTTAGTTGAGAGAGAGATGAAGCAGGGACCCCCACAACCTGTTCATATATTCCATATAGTTTCATCGTTTGACAGCACAATCATCAGTGCATTTTGGATTCATGTCAATTTGTGTTTTCAGATATTTAACCACTTGAACCGTCAATACTTAATAAACTTGACCTTTCACTCTGTACTTAGTCTGCTCTTTTTCCCCTCTACACCAAACCTCTTTGCCGAAAATAGCTGATCTACAAGCTGCGAGGCGTTGTGAGCTTGTAGATCTACTATGTTTGGCTACAGTTCTCAGAATATGGATACCAACGTTAAAGTTGTTAATATAAAAAGGTTTGATTTGGAGGACCCCCTGGCCCTGTAGTAACTCTGCGGACCCCCTAGGGGTCCCGGACCCACAAATGCAACATTTAACAAAACGGTTAACAAGGTAATATAATTATATTCTTTAATTATAAAATTAATAATTATGTAAGCAATTTACCCCGAGTGAGAGGACATTATGCTCTCATAATGTCCGCAGTGAGGGTGTTATCGGACGAGGCGCAGCCGAGTCCGATCACCAGTCATGTTGTTTATTGATGTTATCCTCTGTCTGCATAGTAGCCTACTGTGTTCTATCTGTCTTTCAATGTTGTATGAGATACATTTAGTGGTTTCTGTTTAAATAAGGTTTCTGTTTTAATAATAATCTTGTATCAGTCAACTGTACTGTCATGGAACTGTACGTTTTGCTATGCAACCTGACGATCGATCAATCAATCAATCAATCAATCAATCAATCAATCAATCAATCAATCAATCAATCTCAAACACCAACATTTTTACCACCAACTCTACGCTGCAAAAAAAAAAAAAAAAAGGTCTGCTTATAACGAGCAGATGTGGCAACACCGGCTTCGGGCTCACGACCAATGGCGGCGTCGAGGAGGCGGGGCCTGGGCGCGGTGGCCGACCAATGGCATGGCCCGGTGGGCGGGGCCTGGGCGGTGTGTATTTATAGAGAGCTTCTGTGTGTGTGTGTGTGTGTGTGTGTGTGTGTGTGTGTGTGTGTATGCGTGTGTCGGTTAGACAGTATTAACTGACTGACGCTGTAACTGACAGTTAGCTTGGCTCCAACACAGTGTTGTCATCAAAGCTCTGCGTTGTGGAGAAGAAGTGTAGTTTAATATTCACTTCTGACTGACTGACTGACTGACTGACTGACTGACTGACTGACTGATGTTATTACTATCATTCATTTAATCATTGTGCAAGCTGGAGAAAGACTTGTGTTTCCATTAAACTGTGGAAGCAGGCAGAAGGACTTTGTGTTGCGTTGAGATGTTCTTCAGAGGGCAGACCTTCCGCTGGGTCTACAGATCTACCAGTCACACCACCACCACCAGCTGGTTCTACAGATCTACAGCAGATCCCATCAGATCTCACAGCAGCAGCAGCGCAGCATGTGGATCTATATATCTGTCGAGGAGGAGGAGGAGGGGTCTGCTGATGATGAGGATGATGATGGGGGGTCCGCGGACCGCCACCGACAGCCCTTTTTATCGCTCTGATTATTATTGCACTAAAAGTGACTCTGATGCTGCCGCCGCTAGCCCCGCCCCCACCGATGCCAGCGCCGATAAGTAATTAATATTTCATTATTATTATTATTATTAATAATAATATTTATTGTTGTTGTTGTTGTTGTTGTTATGATCATCATCATCATCTGATGGTGGATTAATCATTATTTAATTAATCGGCTTATTGTGTTGTGTCATACTGTCCTCTGACGTCACCGCTGACATCCTGTGTGTGTGTGTGTGTGTGTGTGTGTGTGTGTGTGTGTGTGTGTGTGTGTGTGTGTGTGTGTGTGTGTGTGTGTGTGTGTGCGCGTGCGTGCGTGCGTGCGTGCGTGTGTGTGTCTATGAGACTATAAACTCTACTCGTTTAATATGATGATTTATTGCGATCAGGTCGCAGTTAACTATGAAAACCAGGGACGTGCAGAGACTGTTAGAGAGGCAGGGTCTGACATTTCTAAAAGGGCCTTTTGGTGAAAATATCGCAACGTGTTGCGCTGTGACGCGTTGTGAGCTTGGAGGTCTGCTATTTTCAATAATTCTTTCAGCATAAGATGCTGCATTCAAGTTCAGGAGAGTTTGGACAAGGCAATTCATTCTCTTGAATGCTGCCTTCAGGTATGGCATGGAAAGAGGGGACATTTGCATTTCTTTCACCATAGTAAAAACTGCATTCATGGTCTGGAGAGGGCACTTTTTACAGACGGATAAAAGGGCAGGGGCTCAAGCCCCCTTTGATGTCTATGTGTGCACGTGCCTGATGAAAATAGTCACATCTTGTCTGTCTGTCTGTCTGTCTGTCTGTCTGTCTGTCTGTCCTTCCTTCAGTAGCGTCTAGCTGCTGACCTGTTGTGACATCACATCCTTGTGACATCACATTGTGACATCACATCTAGGGTTGGGTATTGTTTGGATTTTTACGATTCCGGTTCCGGTTTCGGTTCTGCTTATCGGTTCCGGTTCCAAACGGTTCCTATTTCGGTTCCAAAATGGTTTGGTTTTTACACAAAAACATTTTTTTTTATTTAATTTTAATGTTTAATTTACAGTTTTAATGAATCAATTAAAACATAATTTTTTAATTGAATTTGAATGTTTAATTACAGTTTTAATGAATTATGACAAATGAAATCATATTTCAATGTCTTCAGCGATACTCTTATTCTGAAGAGATTAAGAAGTCGACCACCGTCTGGAAGTATTATTGCATTACGAAATTGACCACCGCCTGGAAGTCTCATATCTTATTCTGAAAAGATCGGCTACCGGAAGTCTTAGATTTGCCAGCTTAGATTTGACAAAATAACACAGCTCAGCGAGCGAGCGAGTCGCGACAGAGAGCTGAGCCCGCAGTCGCACCATAACCCAGAGAGACACACGGGGGTCCGCAAGCACTGTTGCCGTTGCCGTACAGTCTTTCAGATGAATGCCACGCTGTTATAAATGTTTCGACTCCATCTCACGTCTCTCTGTGGCTGTGCACAGTGTGCAGGGCTCAGCTGTACTGTACTGGTGGATGGGCTGCTAATTTTGCTAGCATCGCTGTTGTTGTTGACTGTGGCAACGCAGTTGTCCCACGATTGTGTGTGCGCTTGTGTGTATGTATGTTGGAGGAATACAAGAGCCGCTTCCCAATTCAGAGTGTGCGCCCTTCGTAGTGTAGCCCGTGTAGGGCTTGTCCTGTGAAGTGCACGTAATGTAATGTAGCCGGATGAACGGATAATAGCGCGTCTTTTTTTTTTTTACTGGTGCGTCTAGGAACCGATAAGCGGTACCGAAAGTAAATATTATGTTTGGGTACCCAGGAACCGTCATGTCCTTATCGGTTCTGTCCCGGTACCGAATTTCGGTACCCAACCCTAATCACATCGTACTTTATGTATCTCATATAACATTGAATAGAACACAGTGCTATATGTATCTCATATAACATTGAATAGAACACAGTGCTTTATGTATCTCATATAACATTGAATAGAACACAGTACTTTATGTATCTCATATAACATTGAATAGAACACAGTGCTTTATGTATCTCATATAACATTGAATAGAACACAGTACTTTATGTATCTCCAACATTGAATAGAACACAGTGCTTTATGTATCTCATATAACATTGAATAGAACACAGTGCTTTATGTATCTCATATAACATTGAATAGAACACAGTGCTTTATGTATCTCATATAACATTGAATAGAACACAGTGCTTTATGTATTTCAAATAACATTGAATAGAACACAGTGCTTTATGTATCTCATATAACATTGAATAGAACACAGTACTTTATGTATCTCATTCAACATTGAATAGAACACAGTGCTTTATGTATCTCATTCAACATTGAATAGAACACAGTGCTTTATGTATCTCATATAACATTAAATAGAACACAGTGCTTTATGTATCTCATATAACATTGAATAGAACACAGTGCTTTATGTATCTCATATAACATTGAATAGAACACAGTGCTTTATGTATCTCATATAACATTGAATAGAACACAGTGCTTTATGTATCTCATATAACACTGAATAGAACACAGTGCTTTATGTATCTCATATAACATTGAATAGGACACAGTGCTTTATGTATCTCATATAACATTGAATAGAACACAGTACTTTATGTATCTCATATAACATTGAATAGAACACAGTGCTTTATGTATCTCATATAACATTGAATAGAACACAGTGCTTTATGTATCTCATATAACATTGAATAGAACACAGTGCTTTATGTATCTCATATAACATTGAATAGAACACAGTGCTTCATGTATCTCATATAACATTGAATAGAACACAGTGCTTTATGTATCTCATATAACATTGAATAGAACACAGTACTTTATGTATCTCATATAACATTGAATAGAACACAGTGCTTTATGTATCTCATATAACATTGAATAGAACACAGTGCTTTATGTATCTCATATAACATTGAATAGAACACAGTGCTTTATGTATCTCATATAACATTGAATAGAACACAGTGCTTTATGTATCTCATATAACATTGAATAGAACACAGTGCTTTATGTATCTCATATAACATTGAATAGAACACAGTGCTTTATGTATCTCATATAACATTGAATAGAACACAGTGCTTTATGTATCTCATATAACATTGAATAGAACACAGTGCTTTATGTATCTCATATAACATTGAATAGAACACAGTGCTTTATGTATCTCATATAACATTGAATAGAACACAGTGCTTTATGTATCTCATATAACATTGAATAGAACACAGTGCTTTATGTATCTCATATAACATTGAATAGAACACAGTGCTTTATGTATCTATGTATCTCATATAACATTGAATAGAACACAGTGCTTTATGTATCTCATATAACATTGAATAGAGAGCCTCTCTCATTTTTGAATGGCTCTCAGAGCATTTTCAGCTGCAGCACCGCCCCCCCCCCCAATCTTTTTGAAAAAAAAAAAAAATCTTTTGAAAAAAAAAAATATTTTTGAAAAATAAATATTTTTTTTCTTCAAAAACGGCCGTCGCTGACGTCAGCGACGCGTTATTTGGAATTGCACATGAGTTCTGGGCAAACCCCGCCCATGGAAGCTTTTGATTGGCTGAACTGGTGCTAGGGAGCGCTCCTTTTTGTTCGCTTGGACGGCACAGAGGTGCGATCACTTAAACCTAACCCTAACTCTAACCCTAACCCTAACCTTAACCTCAGTAAAACTATGCCTAACCCTAACCCTAACCCTAACCTTAACCTCAGTAAAAATATACCTAAGGCCTAACAAAAAAAAACATTGGTTTGCGGTTGGCGACCGACCCTATTAAATACGTGCGACCCAGATGATTTTATTGGCATTTGGAGTGAAAATAAAAAAATAAATAAAATTAAGTCAAAATCCGACCGAGTCGATCAAAAACGTCTTACAAAAAATATATTTGGTGCGACCACATTCGCGAAGTTTAATCAAAGTTTTCTTTCGTCTAAAATATCATGTGCGCAAATGTTTTGTTTTACTATTCATGCGTCAAGCTGAAGCGAGCAGCAGTCAGTGAGAAGAGGAGCTTGTTTGTTGTTCTCAGCTCCGCCCGTTTTGTCAGTACTGTGGTAATGTATGTGGATGCGGAAGAGGGTAGTTTTGTTTTTTAACAAATCAAGCGCTCCTTTTCTCAAGCCTCCCGTCACATCAACAGCCTTCCCTGTATTAGCGCTCACAGCACTGAGTGAGTGAGCACAGACGAGAGCACACAAGTAAACATACTTTGCGTGTAGTGGAGTTGTCGTGGGCTGTGGAGTGGACTTCTTAAAAGTTTTATATTAAACAATTCGCTTGCATCGCAAATCGCGATGCGGCCGTGCGCGATTCTCCATTGATGCGGGGATGTGACAGAATCGATGTTTGTTGTTGATTTTCCTCAACCATGATGAATTAGCTACATGCTAAGGCTATTGTCCCGTTCTCCCGTTCCTTCTGCCTGTGCGACAGAATGAAGCTGACAGTCATAAAGTTATTAGTCAGTCCGTTTTCATAGAGGAGAATCCACTAATCATCTGTGATTTATAACAGCTGTTCTACCGAGCGTTTTTACGTTCTACACGCTCATCAATACACCGCGTCTTCCCTCTCCTCTCCTGACTTGAGTCCCGTTCAGTAACCTCAGTAATATAATAATTTAACTCAGAGTCTGAGATTAACATTGAGGGGTGGCATTTTAAGCTATAATGATATGCCTGTCTTCTAAAACAAGTCCCTAACTTCGCTATTTGGATCTGTATATCTGTAGGCTGCTTTATATTTTTTATTGTAGGCCTATATTTTATTTCTGTAAATACAGCATCTTTTAGTTCACTGCAGAAGCTGGGTTTATGTTTTGTTATTGAAAACTGAATATTCTGTTTCTCACAATAGATGTAGTCAGGGAACATTGCAGAATAGCTGTCAAATCTGGGAATAAATTCCTTACCAAACAATTTCTTCACCAATGTGTTCGTAAAGGAAAACAGAATATATTAAAAAAGAAGCATATCGATCATTGCCATAGAAAAAAAAAAAAAGAAAAAAAAAACAACAACAACTACCTACCCATCCTTCCCATGAGGAAATAAAATAAAAGTCCTTGCTACCCATCATGCCCACAAAAAAATTAAAATAAAAAATAAAATAAAATAAATTCCCTACCTACTCAGCCCTAAAATGACAGCCAACCGGAAACCAATGTTTTTTTTTGTTAGGCCTAACCCTAACCCTAACCTTAACCTCAGTGAAACTAATGCTCTGAGTAACTACCTATTTGGAATTGCACATGAGTTCTGGTCGGAGCCGTTTGCAATTATGTGCAATTCCAAATAACGCGTCAGCGACGGCAGCAAATCTGGACAGCCTGTTTTGAGAACCCGTGGGTCCTGGGATGCTTTTAACCTCCACCTTCCCAAAACCAGAGAAAGACACAACGGTCTGAAATGGGACTTTGTGAGGATAGAAGGTGCTAGTGGGACCCCAAAAAAAGGTTTTAAAATAGGAAAAGTGAAATTTCATGGTGTAGGGTGTAGGCCTATCACCTTTAATGCTACAGCACACACACAGAACGCATGCAGGCTGTTACTGTGTGTGTGTGTGTGTGTGTGTGTGTGTGTGTGTGTGTGTGTGTGTGTGTGTGTGTGTGTGTGTGTGTGTGTGTGTGTAAACTGTTGTTTTTAGTGTTTTATTGCTTGTTTATCTCTTAATCGTACAGATGGCTTATCTTAGTTTTAGTTTTGATTGTCAAGGTGACATTGAAGGAGGGCTTCTGCTCTCTCCACCAGTTTCCAGCCTCCCATCATGCATTGCACATAAGGTGGACGGTAGAGTGTGATCTACAAGCTCACAACGGTCGCATCTGCGACGCGACGTGAGCTTGTATGTCAGGCATCATACATACATACATACATACATACATACATCATATATATATATATACATACATACATCATACATATATCCCTAATGTCAGCTGTTCTCAGGAATACCAGAAGAGTAACTGGCCTGGGCTGATGGTTTATGCCTATTGATTGATTGATTGATTGATTGATTGATTGATTGAGGTATTTATTAGAGGTTTTGGATAGGAAAAGGTTAGTTTGATGACAGTACAGTTCACTGGTACAAGGTCAACTAAAAGGAAACTCGGGTCATTAAGGCAAGGCTTATAATTGTTATTTTCCATTGAGATCCTTAATATCCTTTTATTCCTCTGTAAACTATGCCTAAACGCTTAAACCTAACCGTTAATATCCTTATATCCTCTGTAAACTATGCCTAAACGCTTAAACCTAACCGTTAATATCCTTATATCCTCTGTAAACTATGCCTAAACGCTTAAACCTAACCGTTAATATCCTTATATCCTCTGTAAACTATGCCTAAACGCTTAAAATATATACTTAATCCTAAAGTTATGTCTATCCTTATTCTCAGTAAAACAAATAGAAGAACCAGTAAGACTCCCTAATCGGGAGATCAGCGACCGCCACGTTGCATACACAAACTTCAGAAGGCAATCGTAGCCAATCAGGAGGGAATAAGGGAAATGGGACAGATCCATGTTGATGACATGACTGTAGAGATACTGTGTACCGCTTTGTGTGATTTTAGGGCAACATCTTTAGGAGCAGTGTAAGAACAGCCTTGTGGTGGCGCTAGAAGAGGGCCATGTGAGAAATGAGGGGTGGGGGTTGTGGTTTGGCAGCCAAGGAGAGTGTGTGTGCAAAGTTAGGCATGGATCGGTGCAACAGTGGCAGAGATATGAGTTGGGCAAAAGTGTGACATGAAGGACAGACTGACTGACTGACTGACTGTCTGACTGACAGCCGGTGGAGGTTTTGATAGTAACTGTCACAATAAAAATCTCTGCCGGTTAATGTTCTCAGTTGTTCTCTCCACGCTTACAGGATGTGTCCCACATATACAGTAATTCTACAGTAAATTACCAGAGAGTCCTGTAAGGAAATCCTGTCCAAAGATCTTTGATTTCATTTCTTCATCACTTTTTGTCACTTTGTTGTCAAGAATACAGGCCATAAAGACAACCTTGTCTTAGGTTAATATTGAAATCTTTGCTTTTACATTTACTAAGAATGGAGTGTGTTTTAGACTAAAATCATTGCTTTTATTAAGAATGCAGTGTGTTTTAGACTATAGGGTAATATTGAAATCATTGCTTTTATTACGAATGCAGTGTGTTTTAGACTATAGGGTAATATTGAAATCATTGCTTTTATTAAGAATGCAGTGTGTTTTAGACTAGAGGGTAATATTGAAATCATTGCTTTTATTAAGAATGCAGTGTGTTTTAGACTATAGGGTAATATTGAAATCATTGCTTTTATTAAGAATGCAGTGTGTTTTAGACTAAAATCATTGCTTTTATTAACTCATCTGGTGCCGATCCCGAACTAGTTCGGCTTTATTTCAATCCAATACAATCTTTTTTTTATTAATTCACTTACCCCGAGCTGCTTGTAGAGTCGTGGGTGGTCCTGGCTCGCTAGCCGCTAGCCAGCTAGCCGTTCTACTCTGTCCGACGATATATTCCATTAAAAATGGTTTAAAATACATTTTTGAGCTCCCCAATGTTCACCCGATGTTCGGCGCCGCTTCCGATGAGTACACGAGTGTGCCGATCCCGAAGTAGTTCGGCTTTATTTAATTAAATGAATAAAATGATAAGAGGCCTTCTGAAGCCTGGCTTGATTTTTGTAGCTACTAGCCGAAAGCTAACAACGTCCCGGCCGGCCGTAATTTGCGAACGCAATCGCCAATCTCCGCCTAATCCAATGAAAGACCGCATCTTTAAAGGCTTATATCTCTTTTTTGTGTTTTAGGAAAGCGGCGCGAGGTTTATTTACGGCGAAATCGCCCAAAAATGATCTTTTAGATGACAAAATGGGAATAGCCATTCTGTTAGCATCTTCATCCGGGACATTTCCATGCCGTGCATGAACGTGAGCACGTCAGGTCCTGGAAGCTGAAGTCCTGGAAGCTAAAGCGCTCGCCTATGAGAGATGCGCTGGCATTCTTTGGCCCCTAGAGGGCGCTGGCGCTCAAAGAGTTAAGAATGCAGTGTGTTTTAGCGAGGAGTCATGATGGCCATTTGTTAATGGAAAGAAAAGGAGGGATTTTGCTGAGTTAGCAGCAAACTAGAGCAGGAAATAAAGAACAT